>NC_142688.1:38079117-38396470 GCF_056320005.1 Nelumbo lutea
AGATCCATCAGCTAGTCTCACCTTGTCTGTTCTAGAAAGAAAGTGATAGGTTTGAAAATAAGAGGACGTACCAGTCATGTGTTTTGACGCTCCAGAATCAATGATCCAAGGAGTGTTAGAGTTATGAGAAGCAACATGGAAAGTTGTGGCAGAGTTACTTGATCTAGACACAAATGAAATTGAGGGAGAAGCATCCATCTGACGAATTGCTCCACCATAGAGCTCTAAATGGTCACAGAAGGAATTTATATATCCTCCCTTGGGTCAGATCCAGATGGATGTGTCTGAGTCACAGTATGAATGGGGGGCTGATTCTCCTGAGTAGCCAGGTTTGCCATAGTGTGTTTTCTTGTACCTTGCTGTCTTGACTTTTTATTCATATCTGAACCTTGCTTCTTATTCAGATCTTGAGCCCATTTCGGCTTCCCATGAAGATCCCAGCATGTGTCTTGGGTGCGTCGAGGTTTTTGGCAATGAGTATACCACAATTTGTCCTTGTCATCCATCTTTTTCAGAAGATCCCCCTTCTTAGAAGTATTTCTCCCATCGGTAGTAACACTCCCTTTCGCTGCCAACACAACTACATCTCCAGAACCGTTCATCAAATTCCTTCTGCTTTCTTCTGATTGTACAAGAGCATAAACTTCCTAGACTTCGATAGATTCATATGTAGGGTTCAAACCATGTAAGAAAGCAAACACTCGCTGTTGGGAGACAAGTTTTTTGTACAGTTTTGCATCTTCACCACACTTCCAGTCCACACTTTGATAATGATCTAACTCCTTCCAGACAGAGGTCAAGTTTTAGTAGTGCATAGATAGACACCTCTCCCCCTGTTTACAAGTAGACAATTATGCCTATAGCTGGTAGATTTTTCCATAGTGTCGCAGTTTCGAATATGTTGAATTTGCTTGTTCCCATATCTCATTTGTCGTTTCAGCCCACATGAAATTCCTTCTTATTTGAGGTTGCATAGAAACCAAAAGCCAAGACATGATCATGCTGTTTTACTGGTTCCATCTGTCATATTCAGCACTCCCAAAATGTGGTTCTTTGATTCTCCCATTAATATAACCTATCTTTCCCCTTGCTGTGATGTACAGCTTGATCCCTCTTAACCACTCTAAATAATTTAAACCATCAAGAGGAATAACAGCCATGGGAAAGGATAGGTCAACACCCCCACTCATTCCATTCAGCATTGAGGAAACACCGGATATAGCAGAATCTTCACCACTCATGATTTCAGATTCAAAAACAACTCTTAAATAGGGTACACAGCCTTAAAAAAATTCAACACTGAGGGAGAACGAAAAAAAAAAAATTCTTTAGAAACACACCTCCTTTTGTAAAAACACAGGTGCTGTTACAACACTAATAGGTCATCTCTTGACTTACAAGCTCAACACAAGTGTTGCCACAGTGCATACAGGTCATCTCTTGACCTACGCATCAATAGGACTGCTGTTACAGCAAGTACTGGTCACTTTCTGACCTTCAGTTCACCATAAAAGCTGCTGTTACAGCACACAATAAGGTCCTCACGACCTACAGTTTCACAGGGATCAGTCAACCCCACAAAAAAGGAAAGAAAGAGGTGTTGATCACCTCACATCCAATCGGCAGACCTAGTATAGGTTCTGCCCTGGCACACGACCAGAAAAAAAAGGTAAGAGAGAGAGAGAGAGAGAGAAAAGTAACCTTTGTGTGTGAGATCTTCAATTAGCCAAACAGCAGATGAGGGCGGCAGATCTGGAAATCTGGTGTGAAGAAGAAAAAAACTGTTCACTCGACTTCTCCTTCCAGATCTAATAGTCCCGCTCTGATACCATGTTATGCAAGAGAGAAGAATGGAAGAAGAGAGAAAAGAGAGAGAGAAGAAGAGAGAAGAAAGAACTGAGAGCAAAAGATACTACTAGTGACGCAGCTTTTTTAATATATATACTAGGGCAACAGCAACTAAAATAAAAAAGAGTAAAAGTACAATAGTACCCCTGTGGGTACTATACATAGGAAAAATAACAGCTGTTACTTACCCACTAGTTAGGGTTTCTATTCTCCCCCACCCCCTCTCTCCATTTGCTTGCACTATTTTCCTAGGGACAAATATTACCAAGCAATTGATGGATCATTGATTTTTTTTTAGAAAAGGTAAAGTATAATTGTACTAATCAACCGGTCCTTTGTACAATGAGAAGCTGTACAAAACATAAACAAAAGGACCTCAAAAAAAGGTCACCTTCAAAAAATTACAATCAGCTGTATCTTCTTTAAATCCTGTGTATAGACAGCCAGCCCCAAAGAAGCTCAATAGCCTTGTTAATGACCTCAGCTTCAGAAGAGGGCCAAGAGGTTTCAATAGCCCTGTTCCTTTCAGTCCATACTGCCCACAAAATAGCCAGAGGTAAAGAGAACCAGCGTAACTTCCCCTTCTTTGTCATCCCCGGTATGTGCCAAGCCTCCAAGCATTCTTTAACTGAGGTAGGCATACTCCAGCTGACCTTTAAGCTCTTTAGAAAATAGTTCCATATCTCTGTTACAAACTAGTTAAGTAGGTGAAGATTTTGTCTTATGTTATTTTCTGTTGGAAAACGTGGGGTTACTGGTGTAGATGCATATTTGGTAGTTAGCATCTATATTTGGTAGTTGTGTAAAAATGGGAATGTGTGAAAAAATAGGAATGTGTAAATATGTATTCCTAGGATTGTGGAAGAGTATAATCCCTTAAATATGGGGATTAAAATAATTAGTCCCTTAATTATAGGGATTGATTTAGGAAGATTTTTTTCCATTTATTGCAGCAGCTTACTGTATAAATAGGTCGGTTGGCAATGGAATGAATATATCAGTTTCTTACCATTTCAAAACATGGTATCAGAGCTCAAGGTTTGCCAACCTTGAGATTTTTTTTCGGCCTTCATTGCCAAGCCTTTAGAGCTGATCTGTAATCAGCAGTGTTTCTTTTCTTCCTTCTTTATTCTCCTTTCACCGCTAGCCTTATTCTTCCTCCATTGACAATGTCCGACGTGACTGCAACAAGTGCTCCCACATCCAGCAAGGAATGGGGCAACCGAGGAGTTTCGAAAACAGTTCAACAGGCCCATAATGTCTCCACAATCCCGCAGTCACGTCGGGGGCCATTTAATGATGATGAAATTGAAAGACTAAGGGGTTTCCTGGCATCCTTGAAACCAGGAAGTGGTTCTACCGCTCTTGCTCTCTCAGGTGAGTCTTTATCTCTAGGATTACATGCCTCGGCTAGTGTTTTTCCATGGATTCTTGATTCTGGAGCTACTGACCACATGACACCCTCTTCACTACATTTTCTCACCTATACACCCTGTCCTAGTAGTAGGAAAATTTCTATTGCTGATGGTTCTTTCACCACAGTGGCAAGAATTGGGAATATTCAGATTAATCCACCCCTATTACTTAAAAATGTGCTTCATGTTCCTAAGTTATCCACTAGCCTTATCTCTATACATAAACTCACCCAGGATGTGAACTGCAATGTTGTGTTCTTTCCTTCTTACTGTGTATTTCAAGACCAAGTTTCGGGGAAAAAGATTGGACTTGCTAAGGAAAGGGATGGACTCTACTACCTTGAAGCAACCAGCAAACCATCTCACACTGTTATGCATGTCATACACGAGTCACTCTTATCTACCTCCAATAAAGATTTAATTTGGCGTCATCAATTTCGTTTCGGTCATCCTTCATTTCCTATTTTAAAAACAATGTTTCATTCCTTGTTTAAAGGAATTGATGTTGAAACCTTTTATTGTGATGTTTGTGAATTTGCTAAACACGAAAGGGTTTTTTTCCCAATCAGCAATAAAAGATCTTCAACCTTTTTATTTGATCCATTCGGATATATGGGGCCCTTCTCGAATTCCCAACGTTACTGGTTCTAGATGGTTCGTCACCTTTATTGACGATTGCACTAGGGTCACATGGATTTTTCTTATTAAGTCTAAATCTAATGTGGGCACCATTCTTCCCAACTTTCATAACATGGTCCAAACTCAGTTTGGTGTGAATATCAAAAGGTTTCGATCTGATAATGCTACAAATTATTTTAATCAGAATTTGTCCCCATTTTTTCAGAAAGAAGGCATTGTGCATGAATCCTCCTGTGTTAACACTCCCCAACAGAATGGGGTAGCTGAGAGGAAAAATGGCCATCTATTGCAAACCACCCGAGCCCTTCTCTTTCAAAACCAGGTCCCAAAACAATATTGGGGGGAAGCTGTCCTTACCACCGCATACACCATAAATAGACTACCATCTAAAGTTCTTGACAACCGAAGCCCAATACAAGTCCTCTCTCAATTCTACCCTAATATTCAAACCTCGAATAATCTCACACCAAGAATTTTTTGTTGCACTGCCTTTGTTCATGTCCATAATAAGGGAAAATTAGATCCATGAGCAATCAGGTGTGTCTTCTTGGGATATTCCCCAACTCAGAAAGGTTATAAATGTTATCATCCAGCCACCAGAAAATTCTACACTTCCATCGATGTCACATTTGAGGAGAGACAATCCTTTTTCACTCAACCTTATCTTCAGAGGGAGCCCTCATTAATGGAAGGTAAGGCCTCGGATCTACTCTCCCTAGATGTATTAACCTCCTCACAGTCATCCAACCGTCAAGAATCACATCCTTTTGAGTCACATTCCTCTGAGTCCCTAGATGTATTACCCTCCTCACAATCATCCAATCGTCAAGAATCACATCCTTCTAAGTCACATTCCTTTGAGCCCCACATTTCCAAGCCTCAACAACAGTCAAACAACCCGACCATTGAACCAAATCCAGACACGGTTAACCCCACCAATGATGTGCATGATGATGTGAGATATATGCAGGTTTACTCTAGGAGAAGAAATCCAGATCCTCAACTTGTGCAAGTCCAAGATTCAACTCCTAATCCTAGAAATGAGGGATGTTCAGAACTTGAACCTGTACCTTCACAGTCTAAGTATGAGTATGACCTACCTATTGCCCTGAGAAAAGGAACCAAAGAATGCACCAAACGCCCATTGTACCCTTAGCCAAATCTGTGTCATTCCAAAGATTCTCTAAACCCCATAAAAGCTTTCTAGCCAGCCTTAACACCATTCCAATTCCTAATACTCTAGCCGAGGCACTTTCTAATAAGGAGTGGAAAAAATCCATGAGAGTGGAAATGAAGGCACTAGAAAAGAACAACATGTCGGAAGTTGTGGATCTACCGAAAAACAAGAAGGTTGTAGGTTGTAAATGGGTGTTCGCAATTAAGTACAAATCTGATGGGTCATTAGAAAGGTACAAAGCACGACTGGTAGCCAAGGGATATACACAGACTTATGGGGTAGATTATCAGGAGACTTTTGCCCCAGTAGCTAAAATGAATACAGTAAGGGTGTTGTTGTCTTTGGCTGCTAACTATAATTGGGATTTGCAACACTTTGATGTAAAGAATGTGTTTCCCCATGGTGATCTAGAAGAGGAGATATACATGGACATTCCACCAGGTTTTGGAGAAGGCATTAAGGGAAACAAAGTTTGTAAGTTGAAGAAAGCAATATACGGTCTCAAACATTCTCCAAGAGCATGGTTTGGAAGGTTTACAAAGGTGATGCTTAGTACAGGTTACAAGCGAAGTCAAGGTGACCACACATTGTTTATCAAACACACAACCTCAAGGGGAGTTACTGCTCTATTAGTCTATGTGGACGATATAATCGTTACTAGGAATGATAAAAATGAGAAGGAAGCATTGAAAAACTGCCTTGCCAGAGAATTTGAGATAAAAGACTTGGGGAGACTAAAGTGTTTTCTCGGAATTGAAGTTGCACATTCTAAACAAGGCATCTTTATCTCTCAACAAAAGTATGTTGTTGATCTTTTGAGAGAAACAGGAAATATGACATGTAAACCAGCTTCCACGCCTATAGATCCCAATCATAAACTTGGAGAAGCCAACGAGAATGCAAGTGTAGACAAGGAGATGTTCCAAAGACTGGTTGGAAAACTCATTTATCTTGCACATACACAGCTAGATATTGCATATGCTGTAAGTGTAATAAGTCGGCTTATGCATAATCCTAAAGAAGTTCATATGCAGGCTGCTCATCGAATTCTGCACTATTTGAAAGCCAATCCAGGGAAAGGAATTTTATTCAGAAGGAATGGGGGACTGGCTCTTGAAGCATATACAGATGCTGATTATGCAGGATCTCCAGTAGATAGACAGTCCACTTCTGGTTATTGTACCTTCTTGGGAGGAAACTTAGTCACTTGGAGGAGTAAGAAGCAAAATGTAGTGGCTCGGTCAAGTGTAGAGGCAGAGTTCAGGGCTATGGCACAAGGAGTGTGTGAATTACTCTGGTTGAAGATAATTTTAGAAGATTTAAAGATTCCACGAGAAGAGCCTATGAAACTATATTGTGACAACAAGTCAGCCATCAATATTACTCACAATCCTGTTCAACATGACAGGACGAAGCACATTGAAATTGATCGACACTTTATAAAAGAGAAACTAGACAGCAAGTTGATTTGCACTCTCTATGTATCTACAAAAGAACAACTGGCCGATGTACTTACTAAAGGGCTCAGTAGTACAAACTTTCGTAGAATTGTAGCCAAGCTGGGAATGGAGGATCTCTATTCACCAGCTTGAGGGGGAGTGTTGGAAAACATGGGGTTACTAGTGTAGATGCATATTTGGTAGTTAGCATATATATTTGGTAATTGTGTAAAAATAGGAATGTGTAAATATGTATTCCTAGGATTGTGGAAGAGTATAATCCCTTAAATGTGGGGATTAAAATAATTAGTCCCTTAATTATAGGGATTGATTTAGGAAGATTTTTTTCCATTTATTGCAACAGCTTACTGTATAAATAGGTCGGTTGGCAATGGAATGAATATATCAATTTTTTACCATTTCAAAACATTTTCTTCAGTTATGCAGCTTGTACATTCTGTTTACATTAATAAAACTTTTACAGTTATTGACCAAAGAAAAATCTGCTTTGAAGACAAAAAAAAAAGGTGGGATGGACTGTTCATCCCTTCTGTTTGGATGAACTGTTCGGCCATTCTGATTTGAGAAGCACAAAAATACAGAGGTAGGATTTTGTGGTGATGTACAAGGGCAATGGTATGTTTGACAATGTGGGAAGAAGAAATGCAAGAATCTTTGAGGAGAACCAGAGAAGCTTGAGTGCTAATTGATTGTACTATTCCTTTTTTTTATCAATAACATAAACTTTATTAAGAATTATGAAGCTTTAGGTACAAAAAAAAGGGGGAGATAAGACATTACAATGAAAGAAGATTAAAAAATAACCTCCCTATTCACCCCTTGCTTGGCCAACCCATCTGCAAAAGAATTAACAGTCCTTTTCACCTAGCTGTATTGTATCTCAATGCCTCTACATAGCCATAAGAATGTTTTCTTTTCATTATTGTAACTCCACAAGCCACTGTCCTCTTTCTTCAACCTTCCAAAATCAGCCGATTGATATTTAGTTCCCTTGCTCTTTGAACCCCTTCCAAAGCTGCAAGGATCTCAGCCCTAATAGAGTCTCCTTCTCCAATAGGGCCTGAGAACAGAGCAATAACAATCCCTTCCTCATTCCTGAAAACTCCCCCAATCCCAGAGGGCCCTGGATTCCTTATGCTACTGCCATCAAAATTCACTTTTATAAATCCGGAGGGAGGAGGGGACCACAAGGGACTAAGAGTCCTCTTACACAGAGTAGAGGTTGCTATCTCTTTCCAGTTTCTTAACAGGTCAGCAATAGGAAAGTCTGAGAACAGTTCCATAGTTTTTAGCCAGTGGTCAGCCCTTAAAAGTATTAGGTCTAATAGTTCTTCCAGGGATCTTTCCTTTTCTGAAAATATTCGAGAGTTTCTTTCCTCCCATAGTGACCAACACACGGCTGCCCTAATACTCCTCCACATCATCTTCCCTCGCTTCTTAGGCCATCTAAAAAAGAAGGGGAGAATAAACCTTGGACACTCTTAGGAGGGTTCCAAGTACACCCAAAGCGAGAAAGTACCCACTCCCAAATAGTTTTAGTAACCTTACAAGAGACCAAAAGGTGGTAACCGGATTCCCCATCATCTTTATAGAGAGAGCATCTATTAGGAAGTAAACAAGAATTGGGTCTCTTTTTCTGAAGTAGATCATTTGTATCTATTCTTTCTAGGAAAATTTCCCAACAAAAAAACCCAACCCGAGGAGGAATGGACTTGCTCCAAAATTCCTTAATCGAAAAGGACACACCAGAAGGGACAGATGACTGAGTTAAGGTTTCAAAAAACGAAGCACAAGAAAAGGTTCCTAAAGTAGAAGGGATCCAAATTCTGGTGTCTTCCCTATTAGGATCAAGGAAGATATTTTCAAGGATGGCTAATAAAGGTAAGAGGTTGTCCAGGTCTGTATCCCTAATTGCCCTTCGCTGGCCGAGGTTCCACCCAAAACCAGAAGTGGAGTCTGAAGGAACTAAAAAAAAAAGAGATAGGTTCATTTTTCAAAGCTGACAAAGCATACAAGGAAGGAAACCAGTCCTTCAGAGGTGAAACCCCAACCCAAAGATGTTCCCAAAATTTTATTCAATTGCCAAAGTTAACATCGTACCTGATCCAAGGGGAGAAAACTGGAAGCAGATCATGGATGGATTTCCATGGAGAGGTAGTTGTAGCCCTTGCCACAATTCTAGAATCCCAGTCATTGTCTTCCAGCCCATGTATGCTAGCCACGATCCTTGTCCACAATTTTTCCTTTTCCACTGTGAACCTCCACAACCATTTTCCCAACAACGCCATATTCCTTTTCTTGATGTTTCCAATCCCAAGACCTCCCAGTTTTTTACATCTAATTACCACATCCCATCTCACCCTATGATCTTTCTTCTCCTCTCCCTACTCCCATAGAAAATTCCTCATTAATTTTTCCAATAAGTTGGAGACCTTGGTGGGGATCTTAAACACTGACAAATAATACACAGGTAAGTTAGCTAGGGTGGACCTAATCAGAGTGACTCTCCCTCCTAAGGAAAGATAATTTCTCTTCCAAGACGCAAGTCTCTTCTTAAATCTCTCCACTACCAGAGTCCAAAAGCTTTCATTCTTAGGGTTATCTCCTAAAGGGAGGCCCAAGTACGTCAAAGGCCATTCTAAGATTGCATAACCTAACACACCTGCATAATTCCTTAACTCCCTCTCCTCCACATTCACCCCACCACACAACTCTTATCAAAGTTCACCTTGAGGTTAGACATCTGCTCAAAAAGTTGTATTGCTAATTTTAAATTTTGGATCCAGCTTATATTCCCACCCTCACAAAACAAAATTGTGTCATCTGCAAACTGGAGATGTGTCAGTGGTACCTCCTCCCTGCCAACTCTCCACCCTTTTATCAGATTCCTCAAGTCTGCTCTATGGATCAATCTCCCAAGTACATCAGCCATCAGGGTAAAAAGAAAGGGGGAGAGTGGGTCTCCTTGTCTTATACCTCTCAAAGCAGGAAAAAAAGTCAACCACCGTTCCATTCACCAATATAGAATAGTGACAAGTCCTAATACAGCCCCAAATCCATTTACACCACCTATCTCCAAAGCCATAGCTTCTCAACACCTCCACTAAAAAAGACCAATCCACTAAGTCATAAGCCTTCTCCAAGTCCAATTTGCATATCACTCCCTTCTTCTTAGATTTCTTGAAGCTCACCAGACTCTCATTTGCAATGAGGATTTGATCAGTGATATGTCTTCCCTCTACAAAAGCTCCTTGGTTGGGTGCAATAATAGAGGGGAGGACCTTCTTTATCCTAAGGGACAACACTTTGCAATTATTTTATACAAGCTATTCACCAAACTAATAGGTCTGAAATCCTTAGGTTGTGATGCCTCTTTCTTCTTTGGGACCAAAGCAATGAAAGTTGAGTTCAAGCCCGGATTAATTATTACCCTACTGTGAAACTCCTCGAAGACTGACCTAAGATCCTTCTCCACTATATCCCAACAATCCTAATAGAAAGCCATTGTGAAGCCATCTGGGCCTGGAGCTTTTGTCCTATCCATTAAGAATACTGTTGCCTTTATCTCTTCCGGATCAAACCTCTTTTCCAGCCATTCTCTGTTTTCTGCACTTATAGTCGGCCACTCCAAACCCTCCAACCACACCCTCTCATTCAAAGGCCTTCTAAATATAGATTTGAAATGAGTTACTAAGGCCTCTGCTATTTCTATCAAGTTCGACAAGACTGCTCCTTCTACTTCCAATTTTGATATGAGATTCTTTTTTATCCTCCCATTTGCCATTGAAGGAAAAATCTAGTGTTTCTATCTCCCTCCTTTAGCCACTTACACCTAGATTTTTGCCTCCAACTTATTTCCTCCTTAATCAGAATATCCTCCATCTGCCTTCTCAACTCCCATCTCATTTTCCTGTCTTCCTCTCCAAAGGATCCCCTCTCTTCCTTCATATCCAAATCCTCAATCTGCTCTAGCAGGACTTGTTTCCTTTCCTCTAATCTCCCAAACTCCAACCTATTTCACTCCTTTAATTGTGATTTTAGAAATTGAAGTTTCTTGTGGAACCTCATTCCCTCCCACTCTACTACCGGATTAGATTGCTCCCACTACTCCCTGATCTTCTCACTGAATCCCGGATAGGTTAACCACATATTTTCAAACCTGAATGGAGTGGGTCCATCACCTCTCAAATCCTCCTTACACAACACTATAGGCCAATGGTCTGAAGTAATTCTTGGGGGTGCCCTAGATACTAGGTTACCCCAATGTTCCTCCCAGTCTGTTGAGAACAAGAATCTGTCCATCCTGGAGCATATTGGCCTCGACTGAAGGTTGGCCCAAGTGAAGTTATTATTTAGGAGTGGAATTTCTTTAAGCTCAAAAGTATCCACAAAATGGTTGAACTTTCTCATACTAGTTGTCACTCTGTCTGGGGTTGTTGGTTTCCTCTATAAACCACACTACATTAAAATCCCCTCCCACACAACACGTTCCCTCCCAGAGGCCCCTAACATCACTCAATTCCTCCCACAATTTCTTCCTCTGCTTGTAGTCATTGGGACCATAAACGTTTGTTAGTACCCATTCGTACCCGTCTTCCACCTGTGTAAACTTTAGGGAAACAGAGTAACCACCTATTAGCTCCTCCAAGCCGATTAGTATATCTTCTTTCCACAGTGTTACAATCCCGCCTAAGGATCCCCAAGATGGAGCGGCCACCCACTTGATCCCCCTATCTCTCCACACACTCCTTGCCCATTTGCAATCAAAATCCATTCTTTTAGACTCCTGGATCATTACCACATCCGGGTTAAACTTCTTAATCACCTCTTTAATTGTTGCTCTCTTCCTAACACTGCCCAAGCCCCTCACATTCCAACTTAGAATTCTCATTTTAACTTCTCAAGCTTAACCCCAATTCCTCCACCCTCTACTTAACCCCTTTCCTTTTATCCCCTCTCACCTCAAACTTCTTGTCCCCCTCAATATCTCTTTTCAACCTCTCAACTTCACCCAGCTTTCTTTTCTTTACCTTACTATCCTCTTTTTTATGCAGATAAACTTTTAGATCATTTGGATTCTTCAATTTACACCCCAGCTTTTGCACAAATTCTGCAACTGTTTCTTCCTTGCTAGTTTCCTCATTATCTAAAGTCCCTCTCTTCTCACTCCTTTCCTTATATCCTCCATCAATTGTCCTTTCTATCCCTTCTGTAAACCCCCTCTGCATTTCCTTCCTTTCCACTTCACCCATTAGACCCTCAATTTATATCCTCCATCAATTGATTGTATTATTCTTAAAGTTGCCCATTGGACAAAAACCTTGGAACTTTTTTCAAACTTTAGGCTCTTCCTCTAGGAAACAAAGATCCCTAGAAGTTTGGTCACTCCCAATGGGTGGTTGGAAGAAGCTGAACTTTGATGGTAGTAGTATGGGTAACCCAAGTCCCTTAGGTATTGGAGGGGTTATTAAATATGAAGGAGGCAATATTAGTGCCTTATTTTCAGGCCCAATCGAGCAAGGAGATTCGGTGAAAGCAGAATTCTTGGCAGCAGTTTACTGGGTAGAGAAGGCTAAAGAATTGGGAATTGACGGATTGATTATTAAAGGGGATTCAAAGGTAGTTGTCGATGGCTGAAAAAAGGAGAGGAGGGTGACTTGGCAGCTAAGGAACGATTTCTGAAGATTCCTGGTGCTGTCAAAAGATATGAACATTCAAGTGCATTGGGTTAGAAGATCTGCAAACAGCTTGGCAGACAATTTAGCTAAGCAAGGTGTTCAAAGACAGTTTATGTATTGGGCACAATTGTAATATCGGTTGGGTGGCTTGCCTTGTATTGGGCATGCTTGTTGTTCACAGCTCCTTGTTGTATCTATTTCCTTTAGTCATTAATAAAATTCTTCTTTGTGGTTTCTGATAAAAAAAAAGGTAAAGTATTTAACGGTTTCCCAAGTCCCTATTCATTCAGCCCTTCATTACCATTCTTCAGCAACAAGAATACAGATTTTGAATAGCATAGCAATTTAAAGCCATTTGTTTCTAGCTATACACATAATTTTCCCTCTTCTATGCAGATTGTTAAGTTAATTAATTTTTATTAATCTTGTGAAGATTTTTCTTTTTACAACAAAATTGCAACAACTTATTTCTCTGAGGAATCAAAGCAAACATCTAGAATACTCACATCCATATAACGATTTTCTCCTTCCCCCTCTTAGCATTATACTTTAGTTACTGCAGATTTTAATAAAATCTGGTGAGGAGGGGGAACGATCTCCAAATTAAAATGACTCTGCAGACAAAAGCAAAGCTTCTGCAGTGCAAATGAAACCGCAACCTTTAGTGAATCTCACTTGCATTTATCAACCTACCAAAAAAAAAATCATTTGCACTTATCATTGGACTATTGCTAAACAAACCCAAAAATGGGAAGCTTCTTCTATAACTTCTGGAGTTTAATTTTTCTTTCATTTTGCAACTTTGCATGGCATGTGCCTATCAGTTCTATGCCAATTATGCTATTAATCTGATGAGAACCATATCTTTAAAATGCAGTTACCAAACAATAAACAGCATAGCTATTAAGAAAAAAAGTGATCTACTCGCTCAAATAATATAGCTACATTCCCGAAAAAAAAAAAAGATTATTCCACTGTTTACTAGCAAAACAAGGATTGAGAACAAAATCGATCACCAGTGCCACCAGCTGATTTCGATGGACGACTCAAAACAAGTTTGACATTTTCAGATCTCACGGACGCTATGAGATAATCAATAAAGTCAGACCAAGAACCACCAATACCAATATCATCCCTCTGCACAGAAAAAGGGCAAGGTACAAAAAGTCAATAAAGTAATTAATTCATAATTAAATTTGCTCACATGCACGCATCCCATGCTCCCTTTTCACCTATTAACCAAAAAAATAAGTTCCCTTTTCATCCCAGCCCAGTGCAAATCTAACAAACCCCAAACTTAAAACAAATAAAATTGTAAGTTCCAAAAAGGGTTCGTAGATAGGGCTTTTCTCAAATGCACATATGTGTTTCTTATGCTGATTTTGCTCGTTAGGCTTAAAAAAGTAGCAGGAAATCAATTACTTGGATTCCGAATTTGAATTAATCATGCTTATAAAATGAGTTGCTTGTCTGTCAAGTTGAGCAAAAGAGAAACAATGGAGAGAAAAGAAAGAGAAATCTCACCAAGTCTTCGAGCTGTTCAATGGACCGAGTGGCCGCCCAAGTACAAGATTGAAAATCCGTCACATGAACTCTGAGGTGAAACGAGTCCAAGGCGTGGACATGGAACATGAAAGGAAGCAAAGGGAGAGAACTTGGGACCTCCCACTCTGCTTTCGGTTTCCCGAACATGGGTTGAAAGCCTTCGAGGCTCTTTGCCATTTCTGAGTATCTCCTTCCTTCAACAACCCCCACAACCCAACCAAGGAAACTCAAAGCAACGAGTAAACCGCAGGAACTCGAGGGAAGAAATAAGAGAAACCCAAAGTGAAGGGCATGTTAATATGAAGTTCTGATGATTCTCTGCTCCTCGGAACAGATGGCAATGCCTCATTAGAAAGACTCAAAGACTAGTCTGCGGAGAGAATGCGAAGATTTGCCACGATTGGCTTGTCACTGACAGAAAGACAAATCAGTCGACGGTTTTAATTGTTTCGCGCTTTGAGAGAGTACTGCCGCCTTCAAGAGCCGCATTTAGGAATCGTAACGGGGCGGATTCGGGGCGGTAACCATACTATATTCCCCGTCCCCGACCCCGACTTTTATGTGAGTCCCCGTCGGCCCGTCTTCGACCCCGATCCCCATCGCGGGTAAAGATTCACTTCATTCCAATCCCCGGGTCTCCATCGGAACCCGAATTCCGATTTTTTTTAAATAAAAGTTTTATCTGTAAAAAACTTGCTTAAAATAAAGAAAAAATGAATTATAAATAAGATATAAGTTGAAATTTATGTAATGGTACAGAATTTCTTTAAATTTAAAATATAGACAATATTTTTAAATTATTTTTATAATATATATATATATATAAATAAATTATAGATAGGTACCATGTATTTTGGGGTAATGGCAAATAGGTACCTGAATTTTCAATTGTAATATTTGAGTACTCTGAACTTTTAAAAATAGACACTTGAATACATCCGATACTATTTTGTTAGTTAAACATTACATAATATTAAAAATATCCTCTCGTATATTTTTTGAGATCATTCTCAGGTAATCAAACACCTCCCCACGATGTCATTCCCACATGGACAATAAATAACAGATTCAAAAATATGAAATTGGGAGAGACATGGAGTTCAATCCTATCCCGTCCCTGATCATTGGATCAAGTATCCCCATTAATCCTTGTCCTCTTTCCATTCCTGACCAAATTGGATTGAGAAGGTATCTTTACCTATGAGGGTAATTAGATAATTTGGTAATTGATGAATGCTAATTTACCTTCACAACTCTGCAAGTGGTATAACCAATCTCCCGTCCAAATCAAAAGGGTGGTTGAAAGAACAAACAATCCAATTTTATAGTGAGAACATAGAGAAAAAATATTGAAATATGTATTTAATTCAAGTTTCATAAGTAGGTATTACATCAACTTTTGATTTCTTCATGGAATGGATTTCCCCATTAAATAAACAGATTAATTGTTTGGTCATTCAAAACGTTGAAAATGGATGAGGAGAAAGAATAAGAAATGCTTTTCTTAATCAAGTATGATATTAAATTAACTTTAAGAAGAAATAGAGCATATGATTACTATTAACTAACTAAGACACATAAATATAATAATAATATTTTTAAATGGTGGTCTCGATGTGAAGCCAATGCAGGCATCAGCATTGTAATAGTTAACACGGAAGTCCCTTAAACAACAGTTTCACTAATTGATCCAACCGTCTGTTGTTCATGGTTCTAACTTGTAAGGCAGAGATAGGGTGAAACTGTGTAAGTGTTGACAAAGGAATTTTTAATAATAAAATTTTTAAGAGCCTTTTGTTATTGATGTAATCAGCCATGTAACAATGTTTTGTGATGTAAAATTTTTTGGCTAAGTACCTCGTTATTTGACCCGGTGGTGGCGTACCTTGGTGATGAGCTACTTGGTGGTGAATTGCCTACTGACGAACTGCTCGGTGGAGAACTGCCTGGGGGCGAACTGCTTGGTGGCAAACTGCTTAGTGGCGAACTGTCTGGTGGCAAACTGCCTAGTGGTGAACTGCTTGGTGGCGAACTAACTGGTGGCAAACTGCCTGGTTGTGAACTGCCCAGTGGTGAGCTGCTCGGTGGTGAACTGCCTATTAGGCGGCCGGTGACTTAGAGAATGCTGGAGCTCCCTGGTGCGGTGCAATCCGACTGCCCTCAGCATGAGGTGGTCTTCTTTCCTTTGTAGGCTGCGGGAGCTGAGGGACCCACGAGAACTTCATCTTTTCCTCCTCTTTGTAGGTGGCGGGAGCTGAGGGACCTGCGAGAACTCCATCTTTTCCTCCTCTTTGTAGGTGGCGGGAGCTGAGGGACCCACGAGAACTTCATCTTTTCCTCCTCTTTGTAGGTGGCGGGAGATGAGAGACCTCCGAGAACTCCATCTTTTCCTCCTCTTTGTAGGCCGCGGGAGCTGAAGAACCTGCGAGAACTAAATCAAAGGTCCCGGGGGTATTTTTCCGACGGGAGCTCTCCGACGCTTAAGTTAGCACTCTTATTGTATAGAGCTTTGAAGATAATATGAGAGAGCTAGAGAGTAGGGGTTACTTCCCTTTTTTTCCTCTCCCTCCCCTTTGGGGGTGAGGTCTTTATATACCGGAGTACTCGCGGGTTAGGTGGGTGAAAAGCCTCCAAACGGTAAGACTCGTTGCATCTTGTCAGAACCGGGGTACGGTGGTGAACTCCTCAAGGTCGTCAGGCTGGCGCTTGTGTTAGGCGGCTAGGTTGGCGCTTGGGCTGGGTTGTCAGGGGGCACCTGCGTTAGTCGACGGGTCAGTGTCTAGGCCAGGTCGTCAGGTCGCGCGCCTGTGTCAGTCAGCGGGTCAGTGTCTAGGCCAGGTTCGTCGGTGGGCACCTTATGGGCGACTTGGCCAGATCATGCGCTAGGCTGGTCCAGGTCGGCCAGGTCGCACAGGCCGTGCACAGTTCGCGCGGGCCGCACGCACGCCATGCAGGTCGCATCCGCCGCGCACAGGTGTACATCAGGCCGCGCGCAGGTCGTGCCAAGCCGGCCAGACTGGTGCCCAGGTGGGTCACCAACTTCGTAAGTTTGTTGGCTGGGTGTTTTCCTAGTTGTCACGAGGTGCCATGTGTCACAATTTCAGAGGAGGGCCAAATCTGCCCTCATCAGTTATGTATGTGTGCAAGTATTTATCATAATATATGGTATTTGAATCTAAATCTCGTGGTTTATATGAAATCCACGTGTACAATTTAAATTAATTTTTTGTTTGATGATTTTTGCTTGGTTATGGGGTGTTTCTGTATTATTTGTATTTTTTTCTTCCGAGTCCTAAAAACAAAATCATTTGGTTGTATATTGTTTTTTAATTCAAACACTGAAAACAAAAAATGATATTGAGCTTCTGTTTTAAATAGCATATTTTTATCTCTAGCAAATGATATTATATGGATAAAAGACTTAAACCTCCCTTCACGTTTATGTTAAATACTAAGACCTCCTCTTTAATTTCAAAATAGATTAACACCTCCCTATTGGGTGACATTATAGGACAAATACCTTCCTTCTCTTATTTATTAAGAATTGGTTGCGTGCGAGCTCACGTGCCGTTAAATTTTAATAATTTTTTTCAAAAACCCAATATTGTCGCTCTATACCGAACTCATAGTTTTGGTTTCCTAAGGACAAAAAAAACAAAAAAACAAAAAAGACGGGAGGTGAAGGAAAAGAAGGTAGAGAGAGAGAGAGAGAGAGAGAGTTGCTTTTTGGAATTGGTTCAGAGGACCCAGTTTAAGGCCAGTCTATCCTCTGAACCATTCATCGACTCGAAACACCCCTTGTAGGGGCGTATCAAGAAGGCTCCGATACAATACATATCAGTCGATACGTGGCAAAATTTTGATTCTTGAGAACTTGTCATCAATCACATGTCGATGCGATTAAATTCATGGTTTTCAAAACCGGACTGGACTAGACGACTGAACCGAAAAAATCGAGAACCAATCAGGTGATTGATTCCATTTTTCCCCAAAATCGGATTTGTGCCAAAAAAATGTTAATTTATTTGGCAAACTGCTGACCCGGGTGGTTGAACCGTTCAACGGTTTGACATTTTTTTTTATTTTTTTTAATTTTTAATTTTTTGTTAGAATGAACCAATCATTCGGTTCAAACGGTCAAACTATTTGACCCAAAAACCAAACCCCGACCGGTTCTTTGTCCCAATCGGTTTTAAAAGACTTGGTTAGATTAGAAAACACAGTGCAATGATGAGTTTGCTCGTGCTACAATGGTTGACCTTGAGGTTATGATTTCAAGGTTTTAGATACTAAACCATTGAATGATACGATTGATAATTTTAGAACTAGCTAAAATCTTAAGAAAAGCCTAAAATAGATATAGTTTCAGATATGCTTTGATCACCCTTGCTTTGTCATTGTTGTTGTAGCCCAAATAGTCCTGGTTTAGTCTTTTGAATAGTTGCTTTGCCATGGCTGTCTTATAACTGAAGCTTTTCATTCTCTAGCAACCTCCCGTTTACTAAAGGACATGATTTCATGGTTTCAGGAAGCATAGCTGATTTCACATCAAGTTACCCTAAAATGTTTATGAGATCAACTTTGTGAATCAACTCTTGTGAGCAGCACTTGAAATGATTGTACAAAGGTCGAGTCAAGCTACAACGGTCATTTTTGCTTCAAAATGATGAAAGCTGGTGCTAATCTTCAAAATTTGAAGGACAATATAGTATAGAAGTGTCTTTTTATCAATTATGACAAATATAACCACATCTTATTTAGATAGGGGGATGTTTAAGTCCTATTAAAAATTAGAGGGGAGGTATAAGTATTTGTGACAAATCTCAAGGGAGGTTTAAGTCTTTTACCCATATTATATTTCACATAGCAAATAGTGTTATTGTTCCAAAATATGTTTTTGTTTTAAACCCCATCATTTTGATGCTTTAGGGGGTGTTTGGAAATGTTAATGTTTTTTTTTTCCACTTGTTTTCAAAATTGCCACATTAGCAACAAAACAAGCATGCACTCTAACTTTGTTTGTTGCTTTTGAAAACTAAAACAATGTAGTTTTGATTCCAAAAGCAAGCCATGTTTTTTAAACCATCCACATTATGTTTTCTGAAACAGAAAACAAATTTAAACAAATTTACAGTATTCAAACTTTTGATATGGTGTGTGGTGAACACAACAAGAGCATCGAGGACAATGGGCATAAAAGGTTTCTGCCAATAAGTAGAGAGGAGGAAAGTGGAGAATAATTAGAGTAGGTTTTGTGCAAAAAAGAAAAGGATGTAAGTGCCTATTAGAGGGACTTAAACACCTTAAACAAGCTTATAAAGACAAAAAAAAAAGGGTTTGAACACATATATGGTGTCAAAGGAGGTGTTTGGTACATGGTGTTGTGTTGCCAGTTGATCAACACAAATTTGTTTAGAAAAATGTTGAAATCCATGAGCGCCAAAAGAAATTTTCTTTTTTGGACAAAAATACCATTTTTTGCTCAGTTTCTTCTTGTCAACTAAAAAATATTTGGAACCATCATTCCCCGTCGATGATTTTTGGGTTCTGGTCCACTGCCCAGAGTTTAAAAATTGGCCCTCTTAACACCTTCTAGAGATTCGTCTTTTATTTCCTTTCTCATGCATGCTGCCTAGGGGTGCTCACAGTCTGGTTTGATTTGGCTTGGATATCTCAGATCAAACCAGTAAATTACGGTTTGAAAAATTCTCAAACCATTTTAGTATAGAAATCAAACCAAACCATTCTATTACGGTTTAGTCTGGTTTCTAATACTGTTTTGGCCATTCTATTGGGCTTAACTCAATTTGAAAGCCCTAATAACATGCATTCCTACATAAATAACAAATATAATTCAAATATCACATTGAAATGTTAACAAGTATTACTTATTACTATCATATAAATTACAATCACACTTTCTCAAGCACAAACAATTCCTTTGGCATCAAATTACAAGTCAAAAAATGAAACAAACCACAAGAATGTATGAAATGTTAAATGAAAATATACATACATATGTATTATATATTATATACATGAATGAATATATTATTAATAATTCAATTTATGGTTTGGTCTGGTTTCTAAAATTTAGAAAGCCAAACCAAAAAAAACTACAGTTTAAGGAATTTCCAAACCAAATTAAATCAAACTGTTTTAAAGCCAAACTTGACCAAAGCATTAATTATGTTCTAGTTAGATGCAATTTGACAGTCTAGACCATATAATGAACACCCTATTGGTGCATCATTTTTTTTTGTTTTTTACCAAAAAAGCTATATTTTGCACCGCTGCACTTTCCCTGGGAGTCTGATCTTCTCCATCACCTCCTCTCTCTCTCTCTCTTAATTATCTCTCACACTCTCTTCAAAGATTGATTTTATGGGCTTCTTAAAAGAAGCTTAAAAGATGTAAAGCAGGTATGCAAATCGGGCCTTCTCTACCCTCAAAACCCAAAATCAGAGTTTTATGCTCGGCATTTAGGCTCTAAATATTGGTCAAAATGCTAGAAACAATATAGATCTTGGTAGTATCTTTCCCTTCTATTGATGGGTTCGAAAAATTTCATGCATTTATGTCAAGACCTCATAGGTTCTCTAAGAGAGGAAGAAATTTATAGATTTCGAAGAGGCTTGTTGTCACAGATTGCAATTATAATCATCCATCAATGAAATAGAAAAACCCCATTCTCACAATTTGCAAACACAAAAGATGTTGTAGTTGTAACTACTAAGGATAGTAGTGTTGTGGTCATTTCATTTTTCTTGCTGATTTCCATTGAATTTTAATTTTTTCTTTGATAAAATGGGATGAATATAGCACTAAAAGAACATTAAAGGGTCTACACCATCTGGCCAACCTACAAGAGCTCTCAAACATGGAATAGAAAATCACCAACTAAGGGGAGAGGACTCACCCTGATCCATACATAAAACTAGCCAAATGGTGAGTAATAAAATCATCACCATGGTTTATATAGACAAGTTTCACTATGTCAAAATGATCCAACATTGCAAGGTGCCAACTAGCGGGTTGGTAAGATCACCTGCTAGTTGTAGCGGAGACTTGGGATTATATCCCGCCTGCACCTAGGTTGGGGGATGGACTACCCCTGTTGTGTAGCCCTTCAAAAGAAATATAAAAAAAAGCAAAAAAAAAAAATCCAACAGTCAACATGATTTTTGGATAAACAAACAAGATATATTTTTTTATACATAAAACAAATAAGATATCTACATCTATGCATGGTTCACTTTGCACGAGAGCATCAACTAGCATGGCACTGTCACAAAAAGATTTTAGGCCACATTAACGTTCTTCAAGAACACTCAATATCCTGCATACAATGCTGTGATTAAGGATCCATTAGAAAGATTTGATCAAAGCACGGGCTCCCAGATCCAACCATCATCCCAAGATTCTTTCTTCTTAGCTTCGAAACCTTCAATTGGTTGTGATAGATATATTGACCCCCCTTGCACCTTCTATAAGTTTGCCATTTTTTTTTTTTTGTCAAAGCAAGCTCTCTTGTATGCTATCTTTGATTCTGGATGATGGTGATGAAGCTTGATTAATGAAACTTTTTTTTTTTTTTTGTAGAAAACCCACCCATGATCCTTCAAAGAAAAGAGAAGGGAAATTTTGTCCAAAAGTGTACTTTTTTACATTCATCTATTTGAACTTTTTTTTAAAACATCATTAATTTTGTCAATTAGTTAAATTTTATTAACTTTTTTTAATTCTTATTTATAAATATATTTGCATTATATATCATACAGTGTGCGATCTGGTGCTCCTTGATAGAAGATAGCTCGAATGTTGCACTGACGAGGTCGATTGGATGAGCTGTAAGAAGATAAAAGTTAGAGCACCCAGGGTGCTTTACCCAAGGTAGGCACTCTAATGCTTAAGTTAGTGAAAGGTGTCTAGATGCTTAGAAAGCGAGAGTGCAAGAGAGTTTGAGAGCTAAATTGTGCTTACCTTCTCTGATTAATGGAATGCCTTTATATAGGCGTAGGTTTCCATGTATTTCATGTAGTGTGTCCGAGATCTCTGGGAGGATGTGACTTATTAGCCTGTCTCGCTCAAAGGTGGTTTCATGCTTGGAGTTGGCTTTCATGTAAAGCGATAGAGTTTATCCACTTACCTTTGATGCGGACGAGGTGGGAGTTAGGTCCGTTGGTGAGGCGGCATGATCCCAAAGGATTCAGAGACAACAATCCATGTGTGAAGGAGGTTGACCACTACATCATGCAAATCACAACTTGGCCTCAATGAAGGCAGGCTGACCTTACCGAGGTGGTGCTGTGACAGTTAAAGCAGGCAAGTGTGCTCAAAGTGCTTTTAAAGTCATAGCCTATATGGTGCTGAGGTATCATGAAACGATTATGGGGTGCCACGTGTCACAATATCATTAAAAGGCCAAATCACCTCATCAATAATAATCTATTTAAAATATACTATACATATTTATATAAAATAACTAAAAATTGAGGAATCAAATTAATTAAAAACCAAAACTGGTCAATCAGTGGTACTGATTCAAGGAATTGCAAAAGTCGATAGAAATAGTTCAATTTAAAAAAAAAAAAAGAAAAAGAAAAAAACCATCATTTAGTTAATCGAACCGTGAGAATCCCCACATAGAGGCTTTATACTTAAAGGGGAATAAAAAAACCAATAGTGGGCTTTGACCCAAATAAGGGATTTGGTGAGCTTATAGACCAATAATATAGGCAGGGTGAGCTTATACCCTATCAACATCGGTTAGACTAGACGCCCATTTAGCATTTATTGGATTAGAATTTATGCACAAATACTGCCTGACCTTTTTTTTCCACTGCTTTGAAAATACACAATCACTTATTAAACGTAATATCAATAATCAAATCACTAGAGGGAAGCATGATCTTAAAAACAGAAATTTAAGAACGTGGTTTTTGTTTCAGTTACGAAAACAAAAATATATATATGCAACAACTACACCAAAATTTGTATTGAGAAACAATCTATTTTTCAAATCTGATTTATTTTTGAAATTATCAAACTAGAACCAAGAAAAACAATTTACATTGGTGAATGAGATCGGATTTAATCCTCAGAAAATTGTCTTGTTCACAGCCACCAAACATCTCCATTTTTATTTATGACGAGATATTCCCAATACACATCTATTAAGTGGTTTGGTTGTGAGTAAAATGTGAGAACTGAATCCGATCTCTTGGAAATGCCCCCATTGCACATGGATCGTTTCTATTTTTAAACAACAAAAAATCAATTCGTTTTTTGTATTCAATACAAAAACATTCATAAAAATGGGTTCCCTCGGCTTGACCTCAGGGTCGTCAACTCGTTTCTCCATCTCCACAGCCTCAGTCCAAGTTGGGCACCTGGCTGGTCCGGTCAGACAGATGTAAGACCAAGCCGGCGTGCACGGGTCAAATTCAGATTTTGGTCCTTCATTTCTTTACCGTGAATTCACACTTCACGTCGCAACTCATCTTTGATCTTCCTAACTTCCTCCCAGAGCCCCGTCCCAGCGGTTTGCGCGTTACGCGCTGGGGCGTATTATAGGAAGTCTAGTCCTTCTCGAAGAAAAGTCGGGACGACGGAATATAGAAATGGTTATATACTTACATCAATCAACAGAAACAGAATTAGAAATTCTATAGAAAATTATATTAAATAAGAGAGGATTCGAAGAATAAGGGAAGGAGGAAAGGTGGTAGTGTCAAAGTCAAATACGCTTTTGTTGTCACTTATCAGAGTTCAACTTTCTCCACCGTCGAACACATAAGCAAAACCAAACCAACTACCTAAACACCTCATCAACTCTGTCTCTCGTCCGATAGGTAACCCATCCGGAATTCGATATCGTCTTCGTGATTTTCGCCAAAGGTTTTTTTTTTTTTCCTTTGTATATATTCTCAATTCTCAATGGGTTTTTGTTTTTGTTTCACCTGTTTTTGAATTGGGAAGGATTTGAGGTCTTTTGTTGGTTGTTCAATTGTTATCTGAATCAGGGCAAACCTAAAATTTTGTCCTTGATTTTTTGTTTTAGTCGGTTGATGCCTTTTACGGTTCAATTTCAACCGGGTTTCTGTTTGATGTCTTGAATTGTGATTTTCTTTGAGTTTCTGGCGATGAGTTGGAGAAAAAGTTTGACTAAATGGTAGTGATTGTAGTGAATTCCTTAGCAGTATTTCAATTTTCATTCGTGAAATTTATCTACTTCTGTATTTGTATTTTTCTTTTCAAAGGTAGATGATAAAGTTCTAACTTTATAAAAGTCTTATTTAAATTGTCCTCAACAGTAGTATTAGAAAGATGCATATTTCACCATTGCTTGCTATTCATAGGAGCTTGAAGTTGAAAGATCAGATTTTTCTTTTATGTATTTGTGGTTTTTAGGAGAGTAGAGGCTGGGGAAGTACAAAGTAGAGCAATCATGGCTAATAATGCTGCTGCATGTGTTGAGAGGGCGACAAGCGATATGCTGATCGGTCCAGACTGGGCAATAAACATTGAGTTATGCGACATTATTAACATGGACCCAGGGTATTTTTTTTTTCACTTAAACTTCGTTTGTATTCTTTTACTTGGTCGTACTGCTATATCGTACTTGTGTTATTTTTTTTCTTTCCTTGATTACCTTGTGATTTCTGGTTTCTCCAATTGTATTGATGTTAAACTATTTAGATGGCCGGGAGGGATCTTGAATTTTGTGTTATGTTATCAGGGATGATAGATATTCGGCCACAAGAGAGATCATTTCATTCAATTCTACACCAGCAGAGCCAGTTTGTAAACCATGAAATTGATTGTATGATTTGATAAGATATCTGCTACTATTAGGCTGTAATAAAATGTGCTGGTTTATCCTTTATTTAAGACTATATGTCCCTTTTAGGCTGTAAGCAAATCTCCTAGAAGCTTTGAATTCTAGGAGACTGCTATCTGTGAATTAGTTACTCTGGTAAAGTACTTGGATCTGTTGTATGTTCTAAAATTTAACTCTGATGATGTTAATTTTTGTGGTTATTGGTATCCTGCAGTTTGTTTCTAATTATAGAAATTCTCATTGCAATTTTCCTAATTTGGTTTGGAATTTCAGGCAAGCAAAGGATGCCTTGAAGATACTCAAGAAGCGCCTTGGAAGTAAAAATCCCAAAATACAACTTCTTGCTCTCCTTGTAAGGATTTATGTTTCATATGCTGACAACGTATTATTTTTTTATGCATGATGCTTATATTTAGAATTTAGATTTCCAGTGGGCCAGAGTATCATAGTATGTGATGTATTTTTTCTTAGTTCTGTTTTGTAAGGAAGCAAAGAGTTCCCATTATAGAATTTTTGGACTGACTACACGTAATACCTCTTTGTGAAGAAGTTGTGGTGCTGTATTATTTCCATAAAACACACAAATGTTTGATCTAATAAATGAATTATTAGTTATTTAAGAGAATAAATTTATAATTTTGCTTAGATAACCAAAACTATTTTTTTTTGGATTCGTAAGACATTTGTAGATGTCATCAGAAAGAAAGAAATCTAATGATGGAAAATCAGTCATGAATGCTTTAAAAGTAATTAATTCTAATGAGAAAGATAAGCCATAAGCAAACCCAAGGAGGGGAATCAACAAAGATATATATATAATTTTAATGAGAAGTCCAAAGGATAGGTGGATTTGAGATAGACGGAGACAATCTCTCTTTCTCTCTCTTCCTAAAATACTCTGAAAAAAATCCTATATTTATGATAGTAGACTGATTTCAACAATAAAGCTCTCTAAAATAATGGAGAAAATAAGACTCAAGAGAGTTGATTTCATACTTTGTTTTAATGTTTTACTATTGAAATTTAAAAGATCAAAGGATTTTGAGGATTTAAAAGATTTTTGTCTTTTAGATATGGTGATTTACCACGTTTTTAAAGGAACTTTAATATTTTTAATAAAGAAGATTGCTTTTTTTTTTTTTTTTTTTTCCAGTTAATATGCATGCTTGTGAATGTGTTGGGACCCAAACACTCCCTCCGAACCCAACTATAGGAGTGGAGCAGGCCACCACCGAATAGCATTTCATTAGAAGACAGAGAGGATAGCGTGACACGCGGCAGAGCCTCCCAGAGTTAGTTACACTGCCACCAGAAGATATTCTCTCCATGATTGCATACATGTAGGCCAGCTATATAAGGCCCTAATCATGTAATAAGTGGCGTGAATGAATATCCCTTTCATCTCTCTCTGAGTCATTTTCTTCCTACCTTTCCCCTCTCTTCCCCCCATCTTCTGTTTCAGGAGGTTAAGCCACCCTCGAAGGGGCTTCCGAGGTGAGCAGTAACTCATCAGATTGGTATCAGAACGAGGCTATCCAAAATCCTAGGCTTCACGATGCCACAAACACGTTCCACTACCGTGGATGAAAGGGTCGACCAGCTTGAGGTTGGATTCCACTAGGTGTTGAATGAACTCAAGGAACTCAAAGTGGTCGTCTCCAGCTTTGCCTCTCAGCAACAATCCGGCGAGACCAGTCACCTAGCATGAACGGAAGCCTCAACTTCCAATAGCCAAAGAACAGGGTATTACCCCATCGGAAAAGTCACTAAGATCAACTTTCCCAACTATTTCGGTGGAGATCCCATTCCTTGGCTCTTTCGACCAGAAAGATATTTCGAATACCACGAAACTCCCGCAGACCAGCGTGTCTCCATTGCCTTCATTCATCTAGAAGGAGACGCGATTCTATGGCTCCAGTGGTGTCGCCAGAATCATCACCAGGTAACTTGGGTGGAGTTCACCGAAGCTTTGAGCGTTCACTTTGGGTTGACGGCGTTCGTGGACTACAACGAGATTATCACTCGGTTGAAGTAGACTGGAGTGGTAGCAGAGTACTAGCTCGAGTTCGAGCGGATGGCGACCAGGGTACACGGCTGGCCGGAGAAAGCCCTAGTAGGATGTTTTGTGGGAGGTCTTAGAGAGGATATCCTTCTGGAGGTGAGGGCTCTCTGTCCGACGATTGTCATGGCTGCGGTGGGATTGACTCGCCTGCAAGAAGAAAGAATCGACAACCTTCGTAGAGCTAGCAAACCGACCTACCCGAATTTGAGGACTCCTCCACGGGTCGATCAGCAGCCCATGAAACCGACTGGGGATCATCAGAAGCCCATATTGCCCCGGTCCGCTATGCCCTTCAAATGCCTCTCATGGGCTGAGATGCAAGCCCGACGCGAGAAAGGCTCTGAGTGTAACTAACTCTGGGAGGCTCTGCCGCGCGTCACACTAGCCTCTCTGTCTTCTAGTGAAATGTTGTTCAGTGGTGGCCTGCTCCACTCCTATAGTTGGGTTCGGAGGGAGTGTTGGGTCCCAACAAAATGGTATTTAAAACTAG
This sequence comes from Nelumbo lutea, assembly GCF_056320005.1. Taxonomy (NCBI): domain Eukaryota; kingdom Viridiplantae; phylum Streptophyta; class Magnoliopsida; order Proteales; family Nelumbonaceae; genus Nelumbo; species Nelumbo lutea. The sequence goes on from NC_142688.1 coordinate 38,106,275, forward strand.
GAAACCAGCCAAAAGTTAGTTCTTTATATTATAAAATTCTTATTACCAATGAGACTAGGTGCCCCAATGTTGCTTAGAATCGCCTAGATTCCTTGACAACTATCTGTTAGCCTGTCATCCATCTGATTGTGGTTTTGTTGGTAAGTTCTCTGGCTGGTTGTAGTGGAGACTTGGGATCAACTCTCACTAGGGTTGGGGGTGTGGGAATGGAAGACAGGCTACCCCCGTTGTGTAGTCCCATGAAGACTTTATAAAATAAACATATGTCATCCTATCAACAACAATCTACTATGTTTGCCACTTTTGATTCATAAGGTTGATATCATGCATGGTGTGTTACATGATAATTTTATTGATGCATTATTGATTATAAATTGATGCTTTTGCAACAATTTCATTTTCTTATTCTACCTATGTGAGAGTAAAGTGCAAATGCACTTATCATTACAAGGGAGCTTTTTATGGCCAATTTCCATTTTTGCAAATTGGCCAATGTTATTGGATTATTGCAGGATATTCTATGTTGAAATATGTTTAGGTTAGTCTCTATTGAAAAAGAGTTATCCCATAGTTTCAATCTATAGGTTTATTAAATCAAACAATTATATGCTTGACATGAATCCTGGTTACTTACCAATGAGGTTAAATTCCATGGTTTTTCTGGTTAACTCATTAGTCATCATATGTCTTGCTCTTGAAATTAAGATTTGTTTTAGTCAAATCTGCTATAGGTTGATGGATTTGCTAATTCAGCCACCCAGATCATTCATTCTTTTTATATATTATTGTGATTGGTAACAATTAATAAGAAATATTGGTATTTGGTAGGAGTTCAATCATCAAGCATCTTCTTGTTATAAGATGACTGACTGAGTACCACTTTTCCATGGGGGCATATATGCAAAAATCATCTCATACTAATACAGAGAATGGATACAAACTATATTGCATACTTGGAGGGAGGTTCCCTATTACGTCCTGGCCTGGGTCATTTCTCTCAAGACCACTTCTTGCCAGAATTTCATCCAAAGGGTTGGTTGATCCCTGGGGATCTGTCTGAATGAGATGTTACATTCTTAATGCTAGAGCTTGAGCCTCTCTGACGTAGTGATGGAAAGCCCAAGCCCTCAAGTTAACATCATTTCTGAGCCATCCAATAACCACCTGAGAATCCTCCTACCCTCTAGCTGTGCTGGGCACTTGGGCATATTACAGCTATTGAACCAAAGGCCCTGAAGTAGGGACTTTATCTCTTCTCTGGCTGAGTTCTAGGCCTCTATCTCTCTCAGACATACATATAGACACAAAATGCACACACACAACACATCATCATGCCAACAGACCTTTCACAATTTGCATTTTTTTTAATAGGAAGTCAACCCTATGAAATCAAAGGATCAAGTCTGTGAAGAAAAGTGCACAGAAATGATTAAATATAATGACAAATTAAAAGAAAGCCAATGACTAAAATAATAATGAATTTTATAAAGGATGACAAAAGATTTCTATTTTTGTTATTTTCTTCTTTCTCTTATGTTAGTTTAACATTTCTTATTTTGGTTAGAGAAAACTGAACAATGAATCCCTCATTGGGTTTTCTGCATTACTTGGAACTGCCTAAATATGATTCTGGAAAATCCTGGTCCAGGTGTTAGAGATGCTCAGCAAAAATTGTGGGCATAATGTATTTCAACAAATTGTTGAGCGAGACATCTTGCATGAAATGGTCAAAATAGTAAAGAAAAAGGTCCTCTTTCTCCTTGCCTTTGGTTATAAATATTCTATTTTCAATTACAGTATCTTATTTAACTTTCTTCAAATTTTAACCTCCACAGCCAGACCTTAATGTAAGAGAAAAGATATTAATTCTCATAGATGCATGGCAAGAAGCTTTTGAGGGTCCTGGAGGAAGGTATCCCCAGTACTATGCTGCATACAATGAACTGAAGGTGCTTATTTAACATTTTCTTTTATTTGCCTTTTATTAACTTATTACCTCAGTATTATTTGTGAAATAATTGTTCTACTGGTGATTGTTGTAAACTAGTAATCATTAGAAGCCTGCTTTTGAATCATTTTCCCATTCACGAGGAGTGTGCTAATTCAAATGTTGATCCCTGCCAAGCTTATTGCATGTAATGGTGTGTTGATATATATTTTACACTCCATTTTGCAACTTTGTTTGGTTTATTTTCTGTTTTTAATAATTCACCACATCTTAGTTCATGTAACATTTTTTTTTTGTTTATGTTCTTTGGTTCATATATGCTAGATATTGGACAAAGGTGAATGAGTTATAATCTCAACCACTCACTGAAACAGTCCAAATAATTTAAAAAGAGAGTTTCTCCCATCATTTTGTTTTTATTCAATCATAGTAATAAGAAATCCATAAAATGTTTCATTGTCCAAGCCATTGGCCTTTACATATCTTAGGCTGTGTTTGGATTGTGTGGTGTAAGTGGAAAACTGGCGCAGATTCTTCTATGATTTGATGGATAATGGGAATGACTAGCTCCCCTAGCTGTTCCATTTTCAATCAAATCAATGGACTTGTGAAAAAATTTGGCTGTTCTCAATGTTCTCTTCACCTTGTTTTTGGACCTTGCAAATCCTTTCCTATTGCTTGTTTCCACTTCTTGCAATCCAAATACATCCTTACAGGAAAAGAGTTTCTTCTCCATGATAAATAAAATTAGTAGTTGGTGGCAAACATAGTTGCCAAGTTGATGCCTAGTTGGCAAATTTTTCTCGGGGGTGCCTTTAAACCATGCCTTTTGTTCAATTGCAACAAGAAGAGGAAGGTAGCACTTTATAATATTCTGTGCACTATGTTGCATTTTATTTGTGCTCCATGATACATATAATAATTTAGTTTAGTATTGATATATTGTTCATTACTTATTTGCTTGGTTTCTTGGTGTAATACTTGCTTGGTTTTAATGTGCTATTACTTTGTTTATTTGCTTAGATTCAGTGTGTTGCAGTACTCATTTGCTTGAATCCACTATATTACTTGTTGCTTTGCCTTTCTTTTTTGTTTGGGTTCTTGGCATATGAAAATTTATGATTTTAAATACATCTTGTTGCTCTGCTGAGGAGAATTGATTATATTATATAATACTTTACCTTTTGCTAAAAAAAATTATATTATGGAATACAGAAATTTATAACTGAAAATGATACTAGGATGTCTTTCTTGGCGTTGGATCTATTTTCATAAAAGTTTGGTGAAAGTTTTAATGCTGGCTGCCAGTGTGACACAACCCTCTTTTATCTGGGCTTCAAATTAGCAATGTAAGACAATCTCACACTTGCGGAGCCTTTAGGCTGTGATCAAATATGAATGAAAATATATGTAACTCTAGGACTAGTAACAGCAAACCCTGAAAGTACTCTTTAAGTATCCTTTTCTGTCCTATGTGAGCTATGTGGTCAGATAACATGGTTCTTTTCAACTTGTTTCATATGAACAGGCGTAAGCCGATAGAACCGATATTTTCTGGTCTGTAAATCTTCCTTAATCAGAACCCTAGCTAATTTCATGCTTGTTACGTAGTATGTTCTTAACTGCTCTTTTATCATTTCCCCCTTGCAGCTAGTTGTAGTAGAGGTCTCTCCCTATTCTTAGATTTCAAAGTGCGGCCAGTAATTCTACTCTTATTTAGTTCACAACTTCACACGTCCAATAAGTCCTGAATACAAGGCTGTTAATGTTCTGTCATGGTGTCTAAACACAACCCATATGCGTGATTGCCCTGAATTTTCAATGCTTTACCCATCAAGTTCAGTTTGAGGCTGTTTTCTGGTGGTGGGTGCTATTTTCGAGAATCTAAACTGTCAATTGCAAATAAAGATGAAGCAATATGTGGCCAACCTCTCATCATGATCCACCAAGAAACCATAGAGTTTTAGCCCAATGAATGACCTTTATTGTGATGTTTTCATCATTGCTTCTCTTGTTTGAGTGTCTTTCTTGAAAATTTTTGCATTTCTCTCATAAAGCGAGAAAAGTATAGCAGCCTGATAAAACTCAGATTTGATGTTCGTGTAAGTTCAGATCAGAAGAAAGAGAAGAAGAGAGAGAAGAAGGAGAAGAAGAAGAAGAAGAAGGAGAAAAGGTCACAACCGAACTAGAGAGAAAAAAATCCAAACCCCTCTAGTCAGCCCTTCTTTTATTTATACTCTTCTAAGGTATACAAGAATTACCATTGTGCCCTCACTTAAGTGAGAGCCACATCAGCTGAACAACTCATATATAACTAAACATAAAAGGACTATACTACCCTTGTACAGCCGACTCTAACACTCCCCCTCAAGCTAGTGAGTATATGTCATATAGTCCCAGCTTGTTACATATGTAGTCCACTCTTCCCCGATTCAATCCTTTGGTAAACAGATCTGCCCATTGATTTCCTGTGTTCACATATGTTGTACTTATCACTCCACTAAGCACCTTCTCATGTACAAAGTGGCAATCCACTTCTATATGCTTCTCCCTTTCATGAAACACTGGATTAGAGGAGATATGAACTGCAATTTGATTATCACAGTATAGCTTCATAGGAGTGTCAATCGAGTATTCCATCTCCTCTAGGAGATGCTTCAACCACACTAGTTCGCATTTTGTGTGTGCCATAGCTCTATATTTAGCCTTTGCATTGCTTCTTGCTACCACTATCTGCTTCTTACTTTTTCATGTCACTAAGTTCCCACCAAGAAAAGTGCAATACCCTGTAGTGGGCCTTCTGTTAGATACAGAACCGGCCCAATCTGCATCAGTGTATCCCTCTATCTCAAGACTTCCTCCACTCTTATATAAAAAACCACGACCTGGAGCTCCCTTCAAATACCGCACAATCCTTAGGACTGCCTCCCAATGTGGAATTCGAGGGTTTTGCATAAATTGACTCACTATACTGACCGCAAATGAAATATCAGGTTGAGTGATGGTTAGGTAACTAAGCTTACCCACCAACCTTCTGTACCTTCTCGGATCCTCGAACTCCTCACTTGTATCACTACCCAATTTAACATTTAGTTCCATGGGTGTTTCAGTTGGTTTGGCACCCAACAACCCTGTTTCTTCTAGCAGATCAAGAACATATTTCCTCTGGTGCAGATTAATACCATTCTTGTACCTTGCTACCTCTATCCCTAGGAAGTATCTTAATTTGCCAAGATCCTTTGTTTGGAAGTGATCATGCAAATAAGTCTTTAACCTGTCAATCCCTGGTCTCTCACTGCTTGTGATAACAATGTCATCTACATATACCACCAAGAGAATCTTCCAAGCATTTGATTCATAGCTGAATACGGAATGGGCAACCTGGCACTGTTTTAGTCCAAACTTCTTCACCACTTCACTAAATCTCCCAAACCATGCACGGGGAGATTGTTTAAGTCCATAAATAGCTTTCTTAAGTCTACATAACTTCCCACCCTCCCCCTGAGCAACAAACCATGGTGGTTGCTCCATGTACACCTCCTCAAGAAGATCACCATGCAAAAAAGCATTCTTTATGTCAAGCTGAAACAAGGGCCAATCAAACATAGCAACAAGAGAAATCAGAACACGAACTGACCCAATTTTGGAACCGGAGAGAAGGTATCTGTGTAATCAATACCATATAACTGTGAATAACCTTTGGCAACTAACCAAGCTTTCAACCGTTAAACACTCCCATCAGGTAAGTATTTAACCATATAGACCCACTTACAGCCTACAACATGCTTACCGGGAGGAAGAGTGGTGAGGTCCCACGTATGAGTACGAGTTAGGGGCGAGAGTTATTCTTCCATTGTTTGGCGCCACCCTGGAGAAGTGAGGGCTTCCTAGACATCCTTGGGAATAGAGACAAAGGATAACATAGAAACAAACTGGCGATGGGAAGCCGAAAGGTGAGATACAAAAACATAATTGGAAATGGGGTGGAGAGTGCAATTGCGTTTACCTTTCTGTAAAGCAATAGGAAGGTCAAGGTCAGAAATTGGGGTTGGGATTGGCGTGGCAACAACTGCCGGATTTGTCAACGGTGACGAAGCTGGAGGAGGAGTCAGTGCCTGACGATGTGTATACGCTTGCTGGATAGGTGGTCCTCTCTCAGGTAGCTGCACTGGAGGCAAAGACTGAGTCACAATTGGAACAAGAGGAATGGGGTCCTCAATAGGAACTGGAAAAGGGGGTGATGGCAACAAAGGAGAAGAAGTATCCGACCCGGAGAAGAAAGGAACGAACTCAAAAAATGTAACATTAGAACACACAAAAGAACGCCGAGAACGAGGATTATAACACTTATACCCTTTTTGAGTCCTAGAATAGTCAAGAAAGACACACTTAGTGGATCTAGCATCCAACTTGTCCATTCCAGGCCCAAGATTATGAATGAAACACACACATCCAAAAACGTTGGGAGTAAGGGGAAAGGGAGACAACGTGGGAAACAAAACAGAGAAAGGGGACTGACCTTCAAGGATAGACATGGGCATGCGGTTAATAAGAAAGCAGGATGTAAGAATAGCATCACTTCAAAAGGGTTTGGGGACATTCATATGATGTAAGAGGGACCGAGTAGTTTCTAAAAGGTGACAGTTCTTTCTTTCAACCACCCCATTTTGTTGAGGGGTGTAGGTACACGAGGTTTGATGGATAATGCCATGTTGTTCCAAATATTCTTGAAAGGGTGTGGAAAAATACTCGTGGCCATTATCAGGACGAAGAATTTTAATATGTACACCAAATTGATTGCGAATTTCAACATAAAATTTCTGGAAGATAGAAACCAGTTCACTCGTTTCTTTCATAAGGTAAATCCATGTCATCCTTGAATAATCATCAACAAAAATTGCAAAGTACTTGTAACCATTATAAGACACTATTCTGTTTGGTCCCCAGATGTCCGAATGGACTAAAGAAAAAGGACTCGATGTATGACTATCAACTTTAGGACTAAAGGAAACATGACGATGTTTCCCAAACTGACACGACTCAATGACGGAACAAGTAACTGGAGAGCTCTAAGAGATGGATGACCAAGTCTGTAGTGCCACTGATGAGGGGAAAGAGATGATTGAAGAGTTGTTGCCGAACCACCTCCATCAAGATAATGCAGTCCACTAACTTTATGCCCTCCACCAATCTTCATCCCCGTCTTGAGATCTTGAAGCACACAAGAGGAAGGGTAAAAGGTTATTGAGCAATTAAGAGACTTAATCAATTTACTAACAGACATCAGGTTAAAGGGAAACTTGGGAACATATAAAACTGAGAGGGATAATGGGTTTATGTCAACATTACCAACACCACATATGGCTGATGTAGAGCCATTGGCAAGAGTAACAGATTGGGAAGTAGAGGACGGAGAAATGGATGAAAACACACCTGGAGTTCTAGTCATATGATCGGAAGCTCCATAATCTATAATCCAACGGGAAGGTGTGGATGCCAGACAAGCCGTACCTGACTGTGCAAGGGTAGCCGTGTTCTATTGAGATGTACCCTGAATGAACCGCTCATACTCATTGTCTCTTTTCTGGAAGCATTTGTAAATGTAGTGGGGATCTGATTAGTAACTTGAGATTCTTGTCTTGAGCTACCACCATTTATAGCTGCATGATTTGCCCAGGTTGAAGGTGGGCCATGTAGATAATAACAAAAGTTGATAGTATGTCTCTCCATACCACAATGAGTACACCTTCTCTGAGTATTACCACGTCCTCTACCACATGCTCCCCTTGAGTCTTGACCTCCAACACGACCACCACCACAATTATACATGCCATCACCACCACGACCACCACCACTACCATGACCATGCTGACCTCCTCTACCACCACGACCTCCCCCTCTCGTAACTGCAAATGCAAACCTATTTGACATAGTGGAAGTCTCTGTGGGTCCAACTGAAATTCTCCAAAGATGAGTAAACACTTCCTCAAGAGAGGGAAGAGCAGATCCACCTAGTATCAGTGCCCTTACAGGTTCATACTTAGACTTCAGCCCTACTAAAAATCTGGTCACATCCAACTTCTCTCTTTGTTGTTGCTGAATTTTGACATCAGGTGTAGAGGATGATAAGCATTTAACTCATTTCGTAAATTTCTCATACTGGCATAATAGTTTTCAAGACTTTGATTCCCTTGTTATAGATGAGTACTCTTAGTACAGTTGATAAGCCCTAGTAGTGTTATCTTGTCCTAAATGTAGTTTCCTTGCATGATCCCAGACTTCCTTGGCTGTATCTAAAAACATGAAGTTCACACCGATTTTGGACTCCATGCTATTTCATAGCCAAGTCATAATTTGAGCATCCTCCTGCTCCCATTCATCATATCTCGGAGAATCAATTGGGGGTTTATCTTCTCTCACATGTTTCACTTTCTTTTTGGCTTTCAGCAAAATTTCAACAGACTTAGACCAAGGAACATAATTCTCACCATTCAGTTTTACAGAGGTCATCTGCACATTCAGATAATCAGAAGGCACCATCACACTTGATTTGCATTCACTGCTGTCTCCCATGACTGCACAAGGAAACAAGGGGAAACTGTACCACTAGATTGTCACTCTACTACTGCCCTAATAAATCACCACACTCCACACGAATGACTGAACACCACTAGGCTTCCTAGTATCAGGTACAACACTCACAACTCTTCACCACTTTTAGCAACAGCACCACTGTTGCCATCTACTGTCAGCACTAGAAACCCTCACAACACACCTCACGAATAGGATGTTCAGTTCTGCAACATATAAAAAAAACTTGCTACATACCACAGCTTAGTTCGAAGATCATGTACTTGTCGAGTAGAGGGTACCAAATCTGCACTGTTACCATCACAAAACCAGCTCTCTTCGAACTGCCGAGTAGAGGGTTTTCTACCAACCACACAAAACCACAACAACTGCACTCATTGGGGGCATGGAAACCCCCAGAAGGAGAAAACGACCAGTCCTTTTCTTTCTTTTTGGAAAACTATCTAGTTATCAATGAGAATTCTGCAAAACCCTAGAAAAGAATGCGCAAAACAGAGAAAAAAACGAGGCGACTGATCTGAACTGATTAACCTGGATCTGATACCATGATAAAACTCAGATTAGATGTTTGTATAAGTTCAGATCAGAAGAAAGAGAAGAAGAAGAGAGAGAAGGAGAAGAAGAAGGAGAAGAAGAAGGAGAAAAGGTCACAACCGAACTAGAGAGAAAAAATATCCAAATCCCTCTAGTCGGCCCTTCTTTTATTTATACTCTTCTAAGGTATACAAGAATTACCATTGTGCCCTCGCTTAAGTGACAGCCACATCAGCTGAACAACTCATATATAACTAAACATAAAAGGACTATACTACCCTTGTAAGCCGACTCCAACACAGCCCTAGTGCATTTACATAGTAATTTTCCATCCTTCTTTAGTGGGGAGAAGAAATTATCTATAAACAAGCTGCCCACTTCCCATGGGGCTGTCCACCTGGATCCAAAGAGGGAAAATATGTAGATTCATCATTTGCTTTACATAACAAGCAGATATGGGGAGACAAGAGCAACTAGGTCTCCTTTTTTTTGTAGGACCTCATAAGTGTTAATCCTTTGATGGAAAATCTCCCAACAGAAGGCACTGATCTTGGGTGTATTGGCCTGCACCAAATAGTCATCACAGGAAAAGGCCTATGGGGAAGGGGAGAAGAGGAAAGGGTGGAAAAGAAAGATGTGAAAGTGAAAGAACCAGAGTTCGCCAAGGTCCAAATTCTGTGATCATCCAAAGTTACATCATAAAAGACCTCCTCAAGATGTGATAAGAAATCAAGAGTTAAAGTTACTTCAGGATCTCTTAAGCTTCTCTCAACCCAAATTCCAAGAAGGTCTTGTCTCGAACAAAGACCTCCTCAAGATATGATAAGAAATCGAGAGTTAAAGTTACTTCAGGATCACTTAAGCTTCTCTCAACCCAAATTCCAAGGTCTTGTCTCAAACAAAGATACATGCTGGGATATGGATTTATTTATAAAATGGAGAGGGAATACATAAAACAACATTTATATTTAAGCAGAAAACACCCTCCCTATCAACAGGTACTTTGAAAATTTATTTGTCTGCACAAAAAGCATCATACTGGACAAATGGAAAAAACAAATTATAGAGGGAATGAATAGATTTCCAAGGGGATACGATGGTGTTGTTAGTAGGTAGTACTGCAGTAACTACTCCAACATTCCAATCATTCACAACCAGGCCATGAATATTCTTGATTACATTTTTCCACAACTTATTAGCATCAAATGGGAACCATGTAATCCACTTCTGGTGGAGAGAAGAGTTTCTTTTCACCAAACCACCCAAACCTAAAAAGATTGAAATGGATCCCTTTAGAATCCCCCAGATCCTAAAGGAAATCCCACATAGTCTTCTCTAGCCTCTTACCCACTAGGACCAGAAGTTTTAAAAAAGAAAGATAATACACTAGTAAGTGTGGAGTTGTGTATTTAATAAATGTAATCCTTCTACCCAAGGAGATGTAAATCCTTTTGGCAAGTTTTTAGAGAACTGAGAACCCATCCAAGACTGGGTTCCAAAAGCTAAGGGATCTAGGATTGCCACCTAAGGGTGATTAAAGATAGAACTAAGGCCAGGACACAGCTGCACACCCCACAACTTCAACATATACCTTCTCTACTGCCCTATCCAAATTGATGCTGGCTATGCTACTTTTCTCCAAATTTACTCTCAAGTTGGAAATCCTTTCAAAGCATTTTGAGTAAGAATTTTAAGGTTCTGGATTGCAATTTCCCCTTGTAAAGAATGATAATATCATCCATGAACTGCAGATGAGAGACCACCTCATCTCTCCTTACCCTCATGTACGGCTGTCAGCAGACTCTGAAAATCCGACACCTGATCTGACATCCGATCTGATTACTCAGATATGGATGTCTGATTATAAGTACTATAAAATATATTTATATAGATTTTATACATAATATTCTATATCTATAATCATTTTTATGTATGTATAAGGTAAAAATAATTAATTGTTTTTTATTTTTCTATATTTTAGTGACAATAAAACAGGGTCAGATATATGTATCTAATGATTTCCCTCAAAATTATTTGTGTCAGTCCATGTATTCATTTGATTTTGTTCTGTTCTGAATTTCTGATGGGTGATGCTTGTCTCTAGGGTCTTCTTAGTTCGGAGCTCAGTCAGCATTATCTCCTTTTAATTTATATTTTTAGAGCAGGATCAAATTAAATCCTGAATCTGATCCAAAATCCGTAATATCGAACTCAGGTCAGATTTGGATTCCAAATCGATCTGATTATAGTCCTACCCTCATGGCCTTAGCAAGCCCAAGTGTCAACTTTAGAGATTAAATGACCAAGAACATCATCTACTATGATGAACAAGAATGAGGATAAAGGGTCACCTTGCCTGAGACCTCTTTTGGCTGAAAAGAAATCCTTTTCTGACCATCGAAATGGAGTAGTGACTCAAATGTAGGCATCCCATGATCCATTTCCTCCAGTTGGGCCCAGAGCTTGTTTTCTCTGTAAACATTTCCAAAAATGACCTGTCCACCTTGTTATTAGCTTTTATCTGGATCCAATTCACAGGCCATCCCTTCTTCCTCACTCTCTTAGTCTCTTGAACACATTCATTGGCTATAAGGATTTGATCTATTATCAATCTATTCTGTATAAAAACTCCAAGAGACTGGGATGTTACTTCCTAATCCTAAGGGAAAGCATGTTAGCAATAATCTTGTAGAGTTCACTAACCAAATTAGTTGGTCTAAAATCCTTGGGTTGAGAAGCGTTAACTTTAATTGTGTCTTTTGGCCATGCAATTTTTTAGGGAAAATTCTAAAGGGATAATCTGTCTCCTTGCTTCAGTTTTTATGCCTTCTGCATACTTCTGTTTTTTTTGTCAATACTTATATCTTGTTCATTTTGTTGACTGATTATTATGTTTAACTATTTCATGCCATTTATGTTATTTCAGCGTTTGATATATTCATTGGTTTGCATTCTTATATGAATGCATGCACATGTATTTCTTGCTTTGTCCACTGCTCTTTTTTTAATGTTTCTTGTGTCACTTCCATTGCCAAAATGATAGTGAAAGATATTTACCTAATGTATGCTCAGCTGGTTGTATCTAATTTCTACCTATTTTTGCACATGTGAATTGTTACTGAAATTTTAAACTGATGTGCCTACTTGCTTTCTTTGTATTTAATAATATGAAGTTAAAAACACATATTTAAATGGCTTCCATTCTGCCGTGAATTCCATTTTTCACATATGGTGTGCTCTTTTCTTCATAGCCAGTATCATTAATTTCCAATTCTTATCTGCTTTCAGTGCGTAAAAGTTTATATCTTAATTTTCTTTTCATCATATTTCATTGAATATCAAGCCAAGTTTATTAATAATTGACAGTCTGCTGGAGTTGAATTTCCACCTCGAGAGGAGAACAGTGTACCCTTGTTCACTCCACCTCAAAGCCAGCCAATACTTCGTTCAGCCCCAATGTATGAAGAAGCAGCTGTAGAGGTATCTCTTCCATCTGATGCTTCTGGTCTCAGGTACTGCTCTGTATCTTAAGTCCTATTCTATTTCACCCTTGCCACTGCGCCTAGAACAGACAATTTCTTTGTGCTAAATTCATGAAGTTTCTTCTTTTACTATTCCCTTCTACTGCATTTTTGCTCTGAGATTGATGCATTAAACATTGAATGGTATAACATTTTTATAAAGAAGATGTTTGTTATTTTATTTCCTTAATTGAAAAGGCCACTACTCAATGTTGGTCCCAGCCATCTGGGGTCTTGGGAGGGGTGGGATGGATACGGTTCTAACCTTTAGCATTCTTTTGCACAAAGCGGCTACTCTCAGGCTTGAACCCATGTTCTTACTCTTGACAGCCCAAGATTTTACCATTACACCAAGTAATGGCCCCTATTTTATTTCCTTAAGTAAGATATTTTATCCTCTTGACTTGATGATCATCTACCTTATCTCAACCTTCATTATATTCTTGATTTCACTATTGGACTAGGAGGTCAAAATGATTTGAACTTTAGTTATCATGTATCAAGGATATGAATTACCGAGAAAACGTGTATTGAGGTCCATGTGAATCCATGCATCATGCCTGGGCTCTGTGCCTGGGAACCTTGCAGTCTGCATGCACCCAGATGTAAGGGGTTCCCAATAGCGTAGTCTCAATTAGGGGATCCCATACACCTTTTTATAGTTATTGGAAATCACATTTCTGCAGCTGTTAAAAAAAAACCTTAGCATAATCTTTTACTCACTAAAACATAATACATCAACCTCAACGAGCTTCTTAAGAAACCAACCTATATACCCCTGATGAGCATGAATTTCTAATAGTTTCTCAATTAATCATGAAAGGCTTATACAATTATCACATATTTCTATGTTATTTAGCTAAACACCTTGTAAGATAGTTTAACAGTACATGAATCCCCTCATGTATAGAGGACCTTTTCAGATAATTACTGTTAGTTCCTGAAAAAGGGAATAAAGAGAATCACAATGTTGGACTACAATTATTCATGTCTATCAAGTTTCTCATAATCATGATTGATCTACAAGCTGAAAGAAAAAAGAGAACCTTTTGTATGAATGTTAACGGACTCTTTAGTCTTGTCACCTTTGTAATAATATTCTTTTGTTGATACTGAAGGCTTTTATCTGTTTGTTCCATAGTTTTCAAGGCGCCAAGGCAAAGCTAGGTGACAGGGGGGGCGCCTTGTTACCTAGTCGCCTAGGCATTGCCTAGGAGATGGATTTTTTTTATGTAAAAAACATAGATCCTAGGGTAGTTCCCTAGGTACCATAACCATATTTCCTTAATAATTATTCACAATTTTCATAAGAAACGTATAAAGTTCATGTTCAAGTATAGAAAATCAACATATTCATGATAAGAAAAAGAAGAAAGAAAAGAAAATTGAAAAAATATAGCGGCTGAACCCTTATTTTTGTTAGTAGAAGGCATGGAAGATATGGAAGAAAAAGTAGGAGAAAAGAAAAGAAGAAGAAGAAAATGTGTTGATTAGACAAAATTTTAGGTTATACCTTATTGGTTCAGGTTTTGAAATCTTTGAGGGTTCAATACAGCATTTAGCAATGTTTCTGTTGATCAAACCTAAGAAATAAGAAAATAATAAAAAGAAATTAGTATATAAGCACACAAAATGAATATTTTAGTTTAATAATGCCTATTTATAATTATAATCTCGAAATAAAGAATAAAATAGTAATAGAAAGTACAATACTGCTTGGCGATTACGTGAGGTGAGCCTCCAAGGGTGTCTTGTCGCCTAGGCGTCGCCTTGACAACTATGGTTTGTTCATCTCAGAACACACAAGATTAGACTTCTATGAAGATGTTAAGCTATCACTGTTCATTTCCCTTGGTATAACTTTGACACCTAATTTAAAATGTGGGTGAAGAATTATAGCAAGTCAACCTTTGAGTGTTAAATAACTTAACCATGCCTAAATCTTGCTGCTATATTTCAGACACCCCAAGAAAAATGGAAAAGAAAAGCTTCATATTTGTTTCTTACATGTCTTCTTTATCCTTAATTATCTATACCATCACAATGTTTGGCTAGAACTATTAATTTTTTTTTATACTTCTCATAATCTTGATCCATCTACAAACTGAAATAAAAAGAAAGAATCTTAATGAACACTATTGGACTTTCTTTAGTCTTGCCAGTTTTATACTAATTCCTTTTGATTTACACCGTTGGCTACCTCATGATACATGACTAAACTTAGAAAATGTTAAATTGTTTCTGTTCGTCATCCTTGGTTGAACTGTAATACCTAGGTTAAATGTAGGGTAAAAAATAAGTCAAGTCAAACTGACCATTGACTAACTTAAACATGCCTAAGTCCTTCTGCTAGATTTTACACCCCACCCCCAAAAAAAAAGAACAGAGAAAACAAAAATAAAGGGATTGCTCAGTATTTAAGAATAACACGTATTCTTTGTCCTTATTTGTCTATGCATCACTTATCTGTATTAAGGAGACATTTAACTTGACCTTTGCTTTTGGACTTATATTTCCTACTGTAGAATGTAGATGGTGATATGGCAAATGAAATCTGGGAGATTGGGATTAATGTATTAATTCACCTTCTTGTGAAATATTTTGGCTTAGTTAACTATGTTGCTTTACATTATGTTTACTGTGGGATCATATTCTAAAAACTGCCTTTTTTTTATAGCCTGCTAGAAATTCAAAATGCATGTGGCCTAGCAGATGTACTAATGGAAATGCTTGGTGCATTGGATCCTCATAATCCTGAGGTAATTTCATCTTTCAGATTGCTTTATAGAGTGGAGAAGATCTTGCTTGATTATTCTGCCTTCTCCACTTCCTGCTTTAGTTAATCTTTTCACTACACTAGGAGATGGATTTTAGTTTTCTTATTCTTATTTTTTTTTTTGAAAATTTTTGCCATCTACTACTGTAAGCTTTGCTGTAATGGTAACTTGGGGAATTTCTTGGTGAATACAATACTTAAAGTTTGGTCTCTGGATCTTGGATTTGAAATACTGTTGTAGAAATTGAAATCCATTTGAATACTGTTTAGAATTGCTCTAAAAATCTTTCCAGTATGCAATTAAGTGCATTTTTTTTATGGGACAATGGTGAAACCATTGAGTGAAGATTGCGAGTTTGAAAAGTTCTCAAGGATGTGGTTTCCAGTTAAAATTATCTCTAGCATGTGATAGACTTGGTGGAACCTTCATCTCACTGGGACCTGAGATATATTTGTAGATTCATAGGTAATGAAAAAGATAGTATCGAATGGTTGAATTCATTACTGCATTTCATTGAATCAGTTCTACAGGCTTCTTCTAATTGTCCATCTCTTCTGGCAGGGGGTGAAACAAGAAGTAATTGTTGACCTTGTTGACCAGTGCCGTTCTTACCAAAAGCGTGTCATGATTCTTGTTAACAATACAACGTATGCCAATGCCTGAAAATTTTAATTTGTTTACTTGAATTTTTTTTGAAGTGACAATTCTGGTTGTTTATCTTGCAGGGATGAGGAGCTTCTGTGTCAAGGGTTGACATTAAATGATGACCTACAACGTGTGCTTTGCCGACATGATGACATAGTGAAAGGAAAACCTACTGGTTGGGTAGGAACTACAGACAATTCAGTTGCACCATTTTTGAATGTCAACCATGAGGACGATGAGTCAGAAGATGATTTTACCCAGCTGGCTCACAGGTGCTACTTTGAGGTTTCCATTTTCTGTCCAGTATAAACAATCACACACACAAATACATAGCCTAAGGTGGTGTTTGTTACTGTGGCCACATACCATTTCATTTGGTTCTGAAATGCAGTATGGCACACTTTCTTTTAAGCCATGGGTGTTCTGGAACTGGATGAGTTTCGTTCTGGAACACAAAATATCACAGATTTGGGAATACCAAAATCTCATGTTCCAGAGCACACCACACTTTGGGGCATTCAATAAACATTGATTTGGTATATTTTGACAAAAATATTTATATTTTACGTCCCAATGCCTTAGAACACACCACACCACTACAGTATAGATCATTACCAAAAGTTTGGTGAGCTCCAAAAACCTGTCATTTCAAAGACACAACAGTGGGGTACGGTAGCCTGGAACACACCACACTTTTTGTGGCCACAGTACAGAACACCCCCTAAATAACACAGGTACCATATAGCTCTATAATTGTAGGCTCTAAAAGGGTTCTGTGTTTTATCCCCTTTTTTGATGAGTGATTGGTAGTTGTTTTATTAATGTAGAAAATGATCAGGGTACAGTGTTGCATAGGCTCACAACTTTTTGTTTTCCTGCATTTTTTCCCTTTAACATGTAATTGCAGTAAGTTCCAGTCCAAGAGACTCTGCCATGTTCCAAACTAAGCAATTCTGTTGTCTTTTTCGTTTATGTTATTAGAAAATTTAAAATTTTGGTTAATATTACCTGCAAGAACTCCAATGGATGATGGAATATAGTGCTGCCATTGGCCTGAGAGAGTGAACATGTATCCAATCCAGAGGGTCCCTTATTGAATGGGCAGTCCTAATTGACCCACCATCCCTTAACATCCCTTAATGTGTCAGAAATAGGGTTGGCTATGTTGCGAGAAACCCAAATGACCTCATCTAGAAACCTTTCTCAGCATCTATATTCAATGTAATATTTCTACGTATGCATTTGTGTTGAATACATGAATGCATGCCCTATCCTCTCTCTTCATGGCAAACATAGGATGTTGTTACTGTAGAAAAGAAACATATTGACCTGACTGAGAAACATTTTTCATATTTGTGTGTGCATGTTTGTCTTGTAACTGCTTTTTTTGTCACATCACATAGCAAACTCAAGTCAATTCTACAATAGATAGGTTATTTTGATCATTAAATAAAAAATGTTCTATTTTCTAAGCTGTCTATTTTATACTTGGATCACATATTTAGTGGATTCCCAAGGGTTCTAAAAAGGTCACAGTATAATTGTCAGAAGAAGCTTCTTATTCTAAACTTTTGGTAAATTGAAATTGAGAAGTACTTTTTTTTTTACCTTTTTTTTTTCTCTCCATCAAATAGGAGAGAAAATTATATGGAGATGCACAAGAAAGCAGTCCTGTGGACAGTTCGGAAAGTAAGAAATGCAAGGATATTCAAAGAGAGCATCCAAATGAAAGAAGCATTGGTTGTGTTAAAGTGGTCCATTGGGTGATGACATTGAGTTTCTTTGCTTTGTTTAATGATGACATCATTAGAGAATGGTGACATATATCCAGCCTCATCCACAACAAGTGCCAAGAGGAATATACTACCCATGGTTTGGTCCTCTTTCCCACTGATATTATTAAGCTGAATTTTGATGGATTTTGCATGGGAAATCTAGATGCCTTGGGTGTTAGAGTAGCTTTTAGGAACTGTGATGGAAAAAATAATAGCCATTCTCTCTAGACCCATGAGAATTGGTAATTCAATAAGGGCTCAAGTAACGACATTTTTAAAGAATGAAGCTGGGAAGATCTCTCAATTATGATAATCTTCTGGTAGAAGATGACCCAAAAGTAGTTAGGGGTGGTTCACTAACAACAGTCTAGGGCCATTGCAATACAAACATTTCATAAGATAAATAAAAGAACTGGGCGAGCAATCACAAATAATATTTTCATGGGTTCATCAATTAGGTGTTAGGGCAGTTCAGTTCATGAGGCTCTTGCCAATGCAGGGTCTGGGGAGGGACAGATGTACGCAGCTTTACCCCTGCACATACAGAGATGCTCTTTCCAAGTTTTGAACCCTGGTCACATAGGTCGTAATGGAGCCAGCCCAACTGTTGGTAATTCATTAAGGGCTGAAGTAATGAAATTAGAAGGAATGAAATTGATATCTCTCAACTATGATAGTCCGATGGTAGAAGGTGACTCAGAAAGTATCGAAGTAGCTAGAGGTAGTTTCACAAAAACAGTCTAGGGCCTTGGTAGAAGGTGACTCAAAAAGTAACTAGAGGTGGTTTCATAACAACAGGCATAACATACGAGAAATAAGTTATCTGACAAGGCAATGAAGAATTATGTTTTCCTGGGTTTGTCATTTAGCAAATAGTGTAGCTGATCGTGCTAGCTAACAGGGAGTACAAAAATAACAGTAATATTTGCGGGAATGCCCTGGGACTTGCATGATTTGGGCATGTAAAAGATGATTAATGGTCTGGGAAGTAGGGGCTGGCCTGAAATTTAGGGGTGCTAGACATACTTTTGTACATCTTTCTTTTTTTCCCACAATTAGTACTAGTCTAACAAGTTATCCATTAGAAAATCTTCTGGGAAATTGATGTGTCATAATCCTAGAAAAAATTTGACAATTATTTTTTCTTCCTGTCTTGACTTTTGAGGCTTAATCTTCTTTTTTATCTACTTGTATGCTTTTTCTTTCTTCCGTTGTTCTTTTATTTACTTTTTTGAAAAAAAGAAAAACTAAGAATAAGGACGCAAAGGATTTTTCTTCATAGGCTCTTTACCAGAGAAAAGTTGAAGTTTCACTATTAATTTGAAGATTTGTAGTATTCCGTATGTGGGTGAATTCCAAATTAACCCAAGAAAAATGTTGCCTTATGAGGTGGTCTAAAATACTCATGGGTGGGAACAACAGTCACTTTGTCCCTTAGGTAGGCCTATTTTCATATAGAATACATGCTTAAAAATCTATCACCCAACTGGTCTATCCAGGTGGATAGCAAGTTATATGAGAAACACATAATTGAGGTTGCAGATGCATCAGTATTGACTTCAAACTTCGGTTGATTTCACCTGTCTTTAATACCAAAAATAAGTGATATGGTTCTTTTCTCTGTTAGTAAAGTGTGTGCCTGTAGTACATGCCATGCTAGTCCTTCGCTGAAAAGTTTGATCTTTGAATTTTATTCTATTCAGCAAACAGCTTATTGCTCCGATATGTTGTGCGACTTTTTTATAAACTCATGCTAGATAGTAATAATCATGTTATTGCAGGTCTTCAAGAGATAATGAGCTTACGCAGGCTAGGATGGCTGTCAATGCTAAGAAGGACCAGATGCCTGTTAGTCCACTTCTTCCTCCGCCACCTTCATCCAAGAAACCGGTCAGTGCAGATGCTGGCATGATTGATTATCTAAGTGGTGATGTCTATGGATCTCAAAGAGCCTCTGAACTACCAGAGAAAACATCCCCTGCAGTTCATTCAAACTACACAAACCCCACTTCACCATCAGTTCCAACATACTCTTTCTCATCTATTCCATCTCAAGTGAAGGAATCAACATCATCGTCCATTTTCACAGAGCAGCCCAAATATGATGAACCTGTACGAAGTTCAAAATCTGCTGAGCATCTCCCCTCTTTGGCACCTTGGGACATCCAATCTCCTAGCTATTTGCCACCCCCACCTTCCAAATATAATCAACGACAACAGTTCTTTGAACAAACTCTGATCCATGGTGCTTCCAATGCTAGTGGTGGATCAGGATTCTCATATGATGGCTTAGCAGGACAGACCCAGAATCTCTCTCTTAGTCAAGGAAAGACCAAGACTCGGGATCCATTGATAGAAACAAAACAAGTTAAACCAGAGGATGCCCTCTTCAAGGACCTGGTTGATTTTGCAAAGGCCAAGTCTTCATCGTCGTCTAAACCTGGTGGTCAGAGATCATTTTGAGTGCTTGTTCAGCGGTTGTAGATTATTGAGGCATAATATTTATGCATACCTATTGGTTTTTCTGGCTTTTTACACCAGGATGAAACTTTGATGTTGAATAAGCGGGGGTGAGTCATGAGTGCTTTGGCAGGTGTTTTGCCCATGTTATAGCAGGTCATTTGTTTAGGATGTAGGGTGTCTGGGTTGTCTTCCACTATTGGCTACTGGTTTTTTGTAAATTTACACTCTTATGCAATATACACATGTTTTATGAATGTATTATAGTGTTTTGGTTCTTATTCCCCCTCCCTTTTCAATTTACCTAAACCTCCTTTCTGGACAATCCTTGTGCAAATTTTCTCTTTAGATTTGCATCTTGACACTCGAATATATTCTACTAGGAAAGTCATTGGCTCTTCATAGATCTGAGAGTATTATTGTGATGATCATAATCTAGTGACCAGGGTGTTAAAGCGTCTATGGGGGAACTATGGTCAAAGTGGCATTACATTAGAAGCATGATCTTGAGTTCTTATACCTACTTCATGTTATCTGATATGGGCATTATCTAGCTTCGATGTTGTTCTTGTCATTATGGATTAAGCTCTATTTTTTCTGTACAAGGGAAGGAGGAATGCTAGTCAACAATGCTTAGGGTCTAACCCGATACAAACCTGACCCGTTTCAAAATTTTAATTGTATTTTTTAACATATTTTCAAAACTTAAAAGTCATTAATTTAAGCGAGGAATTTGTTTTATAGATTTTAAGGAATCACTTTTTCCATTAAAAAAAAAAGGTCAAAATCAAAATGTAAAGAAATCTTAATCTTTAAGGCTATGGATTTAGAAGTAAAAAGGTTATAAGAATACTTGTATCATAAGCTGGTGGGGCAGATTGGCCAAAACCCAAATTCAATTTGGATCAAACATCAAAGAATGAAAACCCTAAAGCTGAATATATCTTACCCTAACCTGACATATAGGATCGGGTCAAACTCGATTTACCATTTAACCTGACCCATTGACATTCCTACGTATTTAGCATTTGGTGTATTTTTTTTGCCACGTGTATTTATCATGAAGATGGGTCATCTTTGCTAAACCCATTTTGCTGTTTGAAAGTTTCAATTAGAGGGATTTTATTTTGACTACATGGAACAGGTTTGGGCCAAAACATAGCCAAATTTAATCCAAACCAATTTGCCACGTTGATTTTTGCTGCATTATTTATGCATGCAAATCAATGAGTCCGGATTTTCTACCCACGACAATTTTACCTACATCTATCCACATAAGATCTCCACAATACATGAAGAACATTTTAGGCCATTACATGGCGTTATGCATAGGGAGATGTTCCCGGTGCACGGGATAGCACCTCTACTTCTAACTTCTAGGTTCTAACCGCGTAGGTTGAAATTTAAACTAGCATACTTAATAAAGAAAAAGAATAATAAAAAATTCTAAAATAAAGAGTATTATTATTTTACAAACATCACGGAATTCGTCAATTGATAAAATCTCGAAGTCTTTTTAATATCTAGTAGGAGTAATTGGTCAAAATGCCCTATAGCAGTTAGATTCAGTATCACCATCCAGATAAGAAGAACCATTGAAATGGTTCAGATGTAATTAACCTCATATTTGATATTTTCTTTATATTTTAAACATAAAAAATGCAAAATTTAGAAAAATCATAGGGACAATAAAGTAGTTAATATTTGTGACATCAGACAAAATCTGAGCCCGAATCTAGAGGTTTTGTGCTTTTAGTCCTTGTCTTGCCTTATTGAATCTAGATTTGGATTTGAGTGGATCTATATATAAGATTCGTATCCAATCCATTTTAGTATAGCCCTAATCAAATCTAACCCTTCTTGTGGGTCATAGGTCAGATATTAAATTCTAATATGATGAATATATAATGATAAAATAAGATAATTTTTTTACATTTTTTATATTTTTTATTGCATATTTATGACATCATAGACCTAGATGGTTGCGTTTGGGCAAAGGGGTTGTAATTATAGAATTTGAAAAATGCCTCTTCAATAATTTATACTTTTTTTGCAGGAAACTTTGACCAAACATCCAATTAATTTTAATGAATACCACTTGATTGGCTGGTTGATTGGTTAATAACCTTTTTCTAGTATCATGTTTTCCAATACCATTGTCAAAACCTTTTTGTATATATTACAAATATTTTTTTCTTAATCGTTATATTTATTTTTATTAAAATAATTTTCTAGTCAAATGCATAAAATATTGGATTAATATAAAATTAAATTTAGAGAGAATTAATACTTTAAATTAGCATTTTCTAATCTAATGCATAGAATGTTTTGGTTAGGGATGAGCTATCCAAATAAACTGATTTATTTGTTCTGAATATTATTAGACATCTAATCTTTATTAGTTTTGTATTTAGGGTCTGTTTGGTTCATAGCTAGAATCAGAAGCGGAATTGGAATCAGATGGAATGCGATCTCATTCCCAAGGGATGGGGACGGAATGACCATTCCCTCAAACGTGATTCCACCGAGAATAGGAATGGGATTCTAATTCTGCCCAATCAAACGGTTCCAATTCTAGGCCCCTATTCCCATGAATCAAATAGACATTTAATATCTTTTTATTACTTTTATCTTTAAAAAATGCATAGAAAACTATTTGAGGGGGTCACAATGAGCAAAGAACACTACAATTATATTACAATTTGCACCCAAGTATGAGTTTTATTTTTTATTTTTTATTTTTTACAAAAGGAAGTGATTCATTAACTAATATATCCAAAATCATATAGGAGGATGATATACTGCCCTCTTGTTTGTATTGTCTAGTTATATTTACAAGCATTATATGCTAGGTTATGGGCAATTAAATTACCTCATCTGCTTATATGTTTTATACATACATTATCCAAAAGACTTAGGTGATGTTTGCATCGTTGATGGTTTCTTGAAAATCATTGCCATGTTAGAGCCATGTCAGCCTTAGAGGAATTGGTGTTGAAATTTCTGTTTGATTGGCTAATTTTGTTGATTTTTGGGAAATCAGCCAAAAATCGATTCTTGAAATCAGTCCTCTTCAAGGATCACCTTTTTTTTTTTTGGTAATTTCCTGATTTCTATCTGATTTCGATTTTTTTGAGGATGGCATGGCATCCAGTATGGCATTTAATAATAACTCTAATAGAAAAATAATCGACCATTGAGAATTAATACTAAACAAAGTCAAAACTGATTTCTCAAAAATCGGCTTAATGGCAGAAATGATACCAAATAACAAACTTAACTGATTTTTGAAAAACATTAATTTAAAATATATCATCATCAATGCCAAACTAGGTTCCAGACAGACTCCGTAAGATGTTTCACTTGCCAGTCCTCGCTATCCTCTTCATAATAGGCACTATTTAAAATGCTTAGAGCATCAAAAAAGAGAGTCACATAGTATTCTTTCCATGATTGAGCATTTGTAAGGCCATGAGTCACTGCTCACCATTCTATTTGGCAACTAAACAAAGTGATGCAGTGCGGGAATCAGCCCAATTGAATAAACATTTATTAAGTTGGCTTTCAACAATCCATCTTAGTTCGTATTTACCAAGATAATTTTTTGCATGTTTCTAAACTACACTAGAAAGCCCTGATGCTTCTACTTTCTGTCCACAAGATAGAATGATCATATGTTAAAACAATGAAACCTCTACCTGCAACGTCTGTTAGAGGATAAAAAGAGCCATCTGCACAAACAAGTATCTTTGGCGTTTGTGGGTGGCACACTGTTAAAAGTTGTTCACTTTGAAAGGCACATGTTATGGGATAAGTAAATGAATTGGCTCTTTCTAGCATTGGACAGGACCCAAATATCCAATATATGTTGGTTGTGGATTTTTGCATTTCTCATGTCCCAAATGAGTCAGAACAGTATGGAAATTTTGGCTATGTAGAAGGATTGTCTCAAAGTTTGTAGTTCATTTAGATTAATTCCTGTTTGGCTGTTACCTAGACTCCCATTGCATGATAACATTAAAAGAGTAGGTGTTGCCGATTCTCTTGCTCCTTATTACAAAAGGAGCAAAGTTTCTGTATCGTGTAGGAAGTGTAATTTATCTTGTCTTCACCCCCTCCCACCAAGCCTTCCACATGAATAATTGGAGCCAAAAAGGGACTCTGGCGTTTCATATTAGGCTCCAACAATCTCTTGGACCTAAAGTAGATGGTAGTTGTTTTATCAGGAATTTATATCCTGATTGTACATTGTAATTAAGGATTAAAGTACTGATACAATATGTCGGATATAGGGCGTATCGTATCGGTATAGGACCATATCGATATAGGATACAATACGCTACAAATAGAGATATATTCTTCTAGTTGTGTGTATCAATTCGTTATCGTATCAGTGTGTATCGTATGGTATCGACCAATATGTATCGATCTGAAAATGTATCGAACCCTAGTTTAATAATACGTAGACTCCCACGTGATTCGAACTCAAGAATGAAAGTCATCGAAAGTGGAAGAGTACATGTGTCTTAACAAAATATTTATAAATAAGTAAACAAAATATAATCTATACTACTTATAAAAGCGAATGCCCCTTCTTTCTTGAATTTTCATGGATGTCTTCAATCCTTTTTGTCTAAACATATAATGGACATAAAGAGGGCATATATATCATTTACTCTCATTTTAGAAACTGCCCCCACTTATAACTGTCCATAAATTATAAATAATTTTATCTTAAAGATATTTTCATATGCAAATACATATACATATTTAATAAAATATACAAATGTCTAATCTTTTCATATGAATACGGATGATTCGAATTCGATCAAATTTTTAATTAGATCCGATTCGAAAATCCAAGAAAAAATATATCCAAATCGAATAAAATAAGATTGTACCTATCCGATCCATTTGCACCCTGCATGGAATTGTATTGTATGTAGGCTCTTTTTTGAAGTATGGCTTGAAGTACAGCTTTGACCAATGTGGTCCTTCCTCCCTCAATAAAAAGTAAAAAGCTAGAAATTCGATGGCAACTTCAGGCACAAAAATTCTTGAAATAAAACTGTTGGGTGATGATAAAGATCGAATGCAAGCCACGCGCTTGCATTTGACATTGAACCACAATAAGCAAAAAAATCCAATTTCTTTTGACCAGATGATTTCAGTAAATCATATTCGATCTCCAGGATGATTCAAAGAGAAATGATATCCGTTGATCTTGGAACTCTGAAATAAACTAAAAAAAAATAACAGTCATGACTGGAGATCGACGAAGTAGACCCAACAAAATCCAGATTCCTTCTCTTCTGACGTCCACTTCACACCCTCCCTCCAAAAGCTACCTTTACTTGAAGCTGAGAGAGCAGTACCACCTGGGTAGGACTTCACAGAATGCAAATTGAATACTGAGTAATAAAATCGGCACTTGTCTTATTTGGTTGGATCTTATGTAAACATCAATGAAGCGCCTGAATAATAAAATGAAACATCTGCATCAATCCAAATGAGAAAGACTCATTCAGAGGCATAAGTTAGAGGCTAAGTTCAGAATCCTACAATGGAAAATGGGGAAGAATATATGTTTATCATCAAGCACAGAATGAATGTTAGTCAATTGATGAATCACAGTTTGAACCCATCTCCAGAAAAGTTCTGAGAACATTAACTTATATTTGTATCTTAATTACTTGAGATATAATGTCCCGTGAGAGGAATTTAGCATATATTTTGCAGTTTGCCGAAGTGGGTTTGGGATATGAAGCCTCAAATGAAATGAACTCTGTTCAGAAATTTGGATCCAGTTTGCAACTTGCAAGTATCAAGGGTGGCTTACTGCTCAGTCACCATTTCAGTTCCGGTTATGATTTGGGAGATAATATCTGTTCAATTTTGTCATATATAACTCTTTCGATTCTTATCAGTATAATACTTCAATTGGGTGCTGAGAGTTTAACAAAGAAACCAACTGGACGGAAGTAGAACAATACAAAACATAACAAAAACTCCTGACTGTCATTCTCGTCGTACTACTTCATGTTTATTGCTGTTATGTACAATATGTAGGTTTCCAAAAAGAGAAGAAAACTCAAGCCTTGCAGTCCCAGACGCAACAGTCATCGAATTCACAGGTTATTTGAAGATCAGGTACTGGGCCAAGAGAGGATAAGCAAACAGATTGGCATGAAACCATTCCTCCCATTGAGAGAGAAACACAGAGAGGCATCTTATTTCTTAAATCAACTCTCTCCATGAATCTAATTTTACAAATTAGATGAAGCCTTGATATGTTAATTTCTGAAAACTGCCAGCTGCCAGAAAGAGTTTAGGGACTTCAAACTAAGAGGAGAATTTGAACTTCCGAAGGATCTTCAACAAATCATCTGAGACTTAATTAGATCCAACAAAGTGAGCGATCTTTTTCAAATCAGGCACTTGGAATTTGGAAAACAAAGCGAGAAAACCCCGAACGAACGATCTCAATATTAAGAAACTAGAAAAGAAAGAGGAAAACCCAGAACCGAAGTGCTAAGCCGGTCGCTGACTCGCTGGTGTACCAGCGTTTTAAATCGGACCAGACGTATGGTTCCGAGTGCAGAAATATAGGGCGTGGCGGCACAAGAGCTTCAGAATTTGGATCAATTCGGAGAAGATTCGGCGCTTAATTCTTTCTTCCATCTCTCTTGATCCTAGGAATTAAACACCCATTCTGTCTCTTTGATGGCATCGTTTGGCCCAGTTTAAGGCCCAGAACCACAAGGGGAGAGAGAGAGGTTTCTTGTGGTTGATACTTGATACTAGTTAAGCGATGTTGGTGTAGATCCTTGTTTATAGCAGTGGGATAGGGTGATTGTCATCATTGACTCATTGGTGGTGGACCAGGGCGGTGGGGCCATGAGCGTGGTGTATACGAGTACGACGAAATTTCCTCTGCAGTCTGTGCTACAATACAAACTTTGTCATCGTAAACGAGTCATGCCATGTAGGCACGAAATGGATCGGGTTGACCCAAAACTTGACGGATGACCCTCATCAATAGGCATGCATTCACATTCCAATGTAATTTTAACAAATATTCTACATAGATGCGATCAAAATTTGGATGCCCCAACCATATGCACAGAGCAATACTATGCCGAAATGGATTGGATGTGATTTCTTGTCAATTATGATTCAAACTTGCATATGAATTCGTTTCACTCACCCGGATGCGGATGTTATTTGGGTTTGGTTGGACCCGCTCCACATTCAAACAATTTGATTTTATTCCCCTTATCCCATATTACCTACCCATCCCCAGACTGGAAAACAATGACTGTTTTTGAATTAATACTCGGTGCAATATGGGGCCCAGTTTTATATGGTTTGTACTCTTCTGTGCTTAGCCTGAATTTGTAGGTGTCACATCGTTTCCCACTAAATCTGGGCATTTATTTTCCAAGCAGTTCCAATTAACTAGGATTGCAGCTTCGGCTTAGATGGACTGAAGGTAAGGTTAGGGTTAGGTTAACTTTGGCTTGGGCTTGGGTTAAAGGCAGCCCAATCCAAACCCGAAATTTCTACTTACATTTTTGGGTTTGGGTAACATAATTATCAATCTATCGGTGTACTGCTTGCCTTTCCGTCTAGTATCGGACTTCTTTCTCAGTTCAGCCTATCAGGACAATCGTTCTTTTTTTTTTTTCCCTTCTTACAGGCCTAGAGCTGCAAAAACTAATTAGGCTTCGTTTATTGGAAATGTGCTTAGTTTAGTTTTGCATCTATTTGTTTGTAACTACAACTTGCATTCTTATGTAAAGTTTGCACTTTTTGCTTATTTGCATCAATTCGTAGTGCAGATTTTGTATCTAAAAAATGATGTAAATTTCGCATCATTTTGCCTCTCTCATATAAAGTGGGGACCATATAGATTTGCTTCATACCTTTTTTCCTTTTTTTTGTGTTTGAAGTTTGCTTCCTACCTTATGTGGCCACATTGTCTTACTTTCCATATTACCTCTTGAGAACAAACAAAACAAAGTCAAATCTGAAACAAGAATAATAGGCCTGATAATGATACCCAGAACTCTGCAGCCCAATTCAACATCTGATGGGATTATCTCAAATTCGAATCATATATTTATGTAATTGAATTGGATTTGAATTTTGCATTATGCATCTGACTAATAATTAGAACAGATTCAGATTTGAATCTACCTGATCGGATTAAAGTCTGAATCTAGTTATAATATAATATTTATTGATTTTAATATATATATATATATATATATATATATATATATATATATATATATATATATACATAATTTATATAGTTCTACTTAAAATTATAAAAAAATATTTTTTACATATTATTATATATGTAATAAATCCAATATGCTATATTTATATTAATTTATTATATATAAAAGTTGAAAAGTAATCATCTTTTTAATATTTTGGTATTTTAAAAAAGTAAAGCAAAATCAGATTAAATCCGAATTTAAATCTAAGTCCATTTATTAAGTTTCGAATTCAAATGCACAGTCTTCAAATCTAATTGGATTTCGGATCAGATTTGGATGCAAATTTTTAATAATTGGATTGAAAATTATTTACACTCCTATGCATTTACACCGGTGCAAAACATATTTGATAAAATTTGCAAAGGAAAGGCAACAACTTAGTGTCCACCTCGCCATTACTTTTCTCATTAGTCATTAATAAACAAATGTGTCCATTGTCTAAATTGTACACTTGAGTTTGGGAATTGGAATTGGTACATGGAGGAGTGGGTGTTGAATCATCTAAGTCATCCTTAAATTTGACAGGTGTTTCTTGATAATTTCTTGTCTAGTCTGTTGCAGAGAGATTTGGGTTCTGTAAGTATTGGATCTATTGTTTGGTTTTCATTTATAATTTGTAAGCCCATTAATTTTGTCTATATACGTTGATTGATTCTATGAATTGAACAACTTCAGGCTGAGAAATCCCCCCAATCAACCATGTTGTTAACATATTGTTTATAGCAAACAATCAACAAAAGTTTTCTGATTTCTTAATAGCTTGACAGAACAACTAACAATACAGTTATTTTTTTTTTCTTTTTTCATTGCAACAGTTCAACTTTCAGGGAAAATCTATTTATGCAGAAAAGATATGATATAGAAAGAGTTTTGATCAATCAAAATCTATCCATGAATTTTGATAAATAACACTTTATTTATTACCACGTTTATAATTTCAGTTTATTAATCAATTGTTTTTTCGATATCACATCTTTTCCATAGTTGAACCCTAAATGGTCACACAAGGCACAAATATTGAATAAGGAGGAATTTCTTTGCAGTAGATGAAACCTTTTATTTTAAAAGAACAGGTTCGGAGTTTCAGGAAGTGAGAGAGCAAAATCTAGAGTTGGGATTTCAAGATCACCCCAATCCAACAATTAAAGTCCAAAGTTATGGGCGTATGGCGTATGAAAGTCTCAATACATTATAGTGCATAACTCATGATTAAATAATAGGATCAGAGGATCACCAGTTCAACCACCAAGATCGTCAATTGGTCTCTGATCAAGTCAATAATTTTTTACCAATCTGCAGATTTTAAATAAAAAAAAAAAAAAGACCCCGTGACATTACATTACTGACGAAGATGATTCAACCGTTCAGATCAACTGTGCTTAAAAAACAATCCGTCCTTAAACTCTGGTCTCTTATGTTCTGGGAGATATCCCCAATACAAAGTTGAGATGTCCTGTGGGGCATCCTAGGATGCAGATGTGAATTCTAATTTGAAGGCCCCAAATTTTTAGAAACCATGAAAGGGCAAAAAGAGTGGCAGAAAGGTATGAATAACTTATATCATTAATTAATTTTCTTTACAGCCATAACCCTACTTTGTGCCTCACAAACATCCCACATACACATCTCTCGTACTTATCATTAGAAGATATTCTCAATGCACGGTTGAGATATGTTTTGAGGCGCAGATGTAAATTTCCTATCGAAGCACGCCACTCAGGAACGGAAATTTCCTTCACTAATGAACCCTGCAGTTGACATTTTTCGTTTACTAACACATCCCCTATAATTTACAACCTATTTACTTAATTGAACTATCTTTAAGAAGTGTTTGATTTGCCATATTAAAATGGTAATATGATTTCCTAAGCTGAATGAAAAATGTTCAAGGGCATGGGCCTATGATGGTTTACTCCAAAATTACCCCTAACACTTATTTGCACATAAAACAAAATAGACCAAAGAGAGCCAAACAGAATGGTGCATTGCTTGTTTTGATTAAGGGGCAAAATGGATTTTTTTTTTATTTTCTTTTAATTAAATTTATTTAAATGGACATTAGGGTCAAAACTGTCATTTTCCACAGTCATCTAATGCAAAGTCGATTAAGTAAATGATTGTAGACTATAGAGGGTATTTTAGTTAAATGCAAACTAAAGGGTAGATTCTAGTAAATCCATGAAAATACCGTGTTGTAGTAAATGATGCCTATTTTTATAAACATACTGATTAAATTTTAAAAATGGGTCATTTGCTAGAACACCCCTAAGTTTCATGGATTTGTTCAAACCTATCCTATAGTTTTCATTTTACTAAAATGCCCCTATAGTTTACGATTTATTTACGTAATTGACATTTCACTAAGAAACATTTGTTTTGCCATCTGAAAATAGTAACATGATCACCTAAACTGAGTGGAAAATGTTCAAGGACATGGACCCATGATTGTTTATTCCAAAAGTACTACTAACACTTATTCATATGGAAAACAAAACCGACCAAATAGAGCCAAATAGAGTGGTTGATTGTATCTTAACGAGGGCAAAAATAATATTTTAATTTCTATTTTCTTTTGATTAAATTTATCGAATGGACATTAGGGTCAAAACTGTCATTTTCCACTATCATCTAATGAAAGGTCAATTAAGTAAATCGATTGCAAACTGTAGGGGGTATTTTAGTAAAAGTAAACTATAGGGTAGGTTTTAGTAAGTCCATGAAACTGTATAGGGTGTTTTACTAAATGACCCTATAAAGATTAAAATGATACAAAGTTTAGTACACCTTGCAGCCAAGCTGGATGAGAGTTAAACAAAAAAGGGGCAAACATCCTGATCAGCAAATTTAGCAGCTTGGGCTAGAAGGTGGGTTAAACTATGTATTTACATAACAAAAAGAGGTTCGAGAATAGTGAAAGAGAAGATCCTTCATTTTTGAGAACAAAAGAAGACATGGCCAGGGAAGAAGCCAGCCAGATTTTAGAGCATTGATCACGCAAGAAGTGAGTCCATGCAAAACAGGATTCCTTGTTGAGCATGAATCGCAGCTAGCTGGAGCACTTCAGACCCACGGATTTTTTCTAGATCCCTACCCAAAGATCAGGGGCAGAGCTAAGAATTTTTATGAGGGGGGCCAAAATCTAAAGTAGATTGGAGGAGGGGGGGGGAGAAGAAATAGGGATGTGGGAAGTATTTGTGGGTAGGAGATTCAAGCTCTAATGGGAGGCCCTGGTGGCTTAGATGGCCATAATTTCTACCTCTTCTTAAAGACCTTTACTTGGAAATCGCCTGCCAAATAAATGCACCTAAACATACCATAAACTGGATAAGCAAATGCCACCAAAAGAACTACGAGTATCTGAAACTACACCACCATTTGTAAATAGAACGAGATTAGTCCTGCAGGAATAGATAGTGCATATAACTTTTGCATTAGATGGACTATGAGGAACATTATTAGGGGGTGTAATCAACAAAGATTGGAATGTTGAGTTAATTCGAGATGAAAGTCCCTTCTTCTTCAATTGAAAGCTTTTGCATTATGAACCAACCAAATATTATATAACTAGCGGGGACCCTTATGATACACAGGATTTGTTAAGTGAAAGATAAATAATAAAAATGGTCATTTATTAAAACACCCCCTATAGTTTCATCGATTTACTAAAATATATCCTATAGTTTGTATTTTACTAAAGGATTCGACTAATGATATGGGAAAGATATGATAACTTAAAAACTTCTCACCATTCAATTGGAATCATAAACATGAAAGCCAATTGATGGAGCGCGATCCGGCTAGTCTTAGCTGTCCGCTGCCTTGCTTTCGAATGAGGTAGCGGGGATCCTGAAACGGGAGAGGTGAGAAAGCTCCAGGGGGAACCCGGTGTAGAGGCTCCGAAGCTCAAGTTAGAATCTTTCAAAAGCAAGGTAATACCAGATAGCGCAAAGTTTTTGCATACCTCTCTTATCGGGGGGCAGGGGGCTCTTATGTCGCTTCGCGTACTCGTCCCGAGGCCCTTGTCAGATCGGGTATGATTACTCTGGCGCTTGTCAACTCGGCTGTCGTCCCTTCTGCTGAGACAGAACCGTCACTGCCTAACCGTCTAACTGGAGATGGCGGCGTCAGTGGCGGTGGCAGGTGGCCGTTTAGAGTGCTGCTGCCAAAACGTCAGATCCCAAGTCAGTCAGGCGTGGCGCCCTCGGGCACGGAATTCTCTGGTGCCAGGCATGGTACAACTTGTTTGGCTTTGGTGCCTAGAAGATGATGCGAAGTGTGTCCCGAGCTGTTACAAGGCGGTCAGTTCGGCGAAGTCTACCCCGAGCTGTTACAAGGTGGCAGTTCGGCGAAGTCTACCCCGAGCTGTTACAAGACGGTCAGTTTGGCGAAGTCTACCCCGAGCTGTTACAAGGTGGCAGTTCGGCGAAGTCTACCCCGAGCTGTTACAAGATGGTAGTTCGGCGAAGTCTATCCCGAGCTGTTACAAGGTGCAGTTCAGCAAAGTCTACCCCGAGCTGTTTACAAGGCGGTCAGTTCGGCGAAGTCTACCCCGAGCTATTACAAGGTGGGTCAGTTCGGCGAAGTGTGTCCCGAGCTGTTACAAGGTGGCAGTTCGGCGAAGTCTACCCCGAGCTGTTACAAGGTGGGTTAGTTCGGCAGAGTGTGCCCTTGTTGCCGCCTAGGCTTGACCCCTTTTTTCGAGCTGTTGTTTCTGCCACGTGTCTCATAATAAAGAGGTCGGGCCAAATTTTCCTTCATCAATTGCCCCCCACTCCTTGCACCGAGGGCCTTGCCATGGTGCGGGGAGTTTTCACGAGGTGGTTGTAGATTTTTCCCGTCCTTCAAACCTTCGCTGTACGAGATGCTTTTGCTAGGGTTTTTTTTCGATTTTCGAGA
This sequence comes from Nelumbo lutea, assembly GCF_056320005.1. NCBI lineage: Eukaryota > Viridiplantae > Streptophyta > Magnoliopsida > Proteales > Nelumbonaceae > Nelumbo > Nelumbo lutea. The sequence goes on from NC_142688.1 coordinate 38,139,710, forward strand.
AGGCTGGAAACGTGCCTTACTCAAAAACGCTGGTGGTTGTGACCATGCGTTTTAAATTTCAAACCAACTCGCGCCGCTGGGACGTGATAGCGGGTCATTTCAAAAAGGCACGCCACTGCTGTACGTACGCCGTCGACTGTACGTACTGACGTTTTCGAAAAGACGCGTGTCGAAGCGACATCGGTTTCAAAAAGACGTGCTGACGTTTCACTTTTTTCGGAAAGACGTGCGCCAATCACATCTCGACTTTAAGGGTTGCGCGGTTGGTAAGAACGTGGGCCGTCAGATCGTCTTCAGTTTGCACGGTCGATTCTTGGTTACTGTAGCTATAAATAGTGGGGGACCCCGGTTGGTTTGTCACTTCTGCGGTTGTCTATCGAGTTCGCGTCCAACCTTCCAACTCGCGTCTGTCTCTTCCAGCTCGCGTCAAGGCTGGTTATACAGTCTTCACGGTTCTTTAGCTTGTTCTTCAAACTTTCCGGTGAGTACTTTCTTGAACCTATCTTTTCCCCAATGTCTAGCTTTGATAGCTCAGATGATTCTTCGAGTAGGGCCGACGTAGGTTCCACCAACCGAGCCGTGTCCCCAGACTGCCTCAGTGACCCCGAGGTGGAGCTTGAAGACTAGGAACTAGTGGGCCGAGTTGCTTCGGGCAGTTTGGCATCTACCTCCCGCCGAGGTCGGATGCTAGACAGGTTTGGTCCTTCGACCATGACGCCTGAGGGGCTTCAATCCATACTTCTGTCCTACAATCTTCCTGGGGGGTACACATATTCCATTCCTTCGGGTAGCTTTCCTTGGGAACACGGTTCATCCCCTCCTCGTCGAAGTCATAAACCACTTCGGTGTCACCATTGGCCAGCTTCATCCGAACTCTATTCGGAACCTGGTGGGGACGATATCCCTTTTTTTCGAGCAGAATTTCCCCTTGGACTTAGAGATATTCTCCTCTATCTTGATGCTCAAGAGGCAGGCGGGTCCTCTTCCTGGGGGGAGACGGGCGTATTACCTTTCTCCTCGCCAGGGTTTTAAGCTTCTGCATGATCTCCCTAACAAGGTCCCGGCGTGGAAACGGGACTATTTCGGCGTGCGAAGTGCACAAGGATGGCCCTTTCAGACCGGGTGGGGTGAGGCCGCTCCCGACTCGGGCGTAATCCTTGATAAAGAGACGGTGAAGGGTCTCCGGCAGTGGACACGGCAAGGCTTAAAGTGCCACCACTACTTAACGGAGGCTAAGCTTTTTGCAGCCGGCCTGAGTTCGGGTAGGTTTCTGGCTATGCGGTTTCTTGCTTGCTCTGTTCCTTCATTTTTTCTTATGTCGAACTCATTCTGCAGGTGTGATGGATGCGGAGAGAACTCGCGGCGGGCGTTTGTTCCAAGGTATGAAGAGGAGGAAGCGGGTCGCCAAGCAAACTCGTACCGAGCTGCCCCTGGATGAGGAGCCCCAAGCCCCAGATCATACGACAGAGGATCTGCCCAGGGAGCCCGAAGTGACTCCACCGGTGCACGAGACTGCCGGGGCACCTTTCACTGAAACCACTCATACGGGCGCTCCTACGTACTCAAGTGCTCCTCACTCTGGGTCTGCTCATACGCGGGCTGGGCCCTCAGGCTCGGGAGCTCAAGGGGAGTTTAGGAGCGTGTTGATCGAACTACGCTCTTCAAAAGAGTAGGGATGCTACTTTCCCCGAGGAGGTCGCGGCGTGGACCGATCTTCCCTTGAATCAGGTCGCTTGCCGTGCCGTAACACATGCCATGGTGGTAAGTGAGATTTCGTCTCCCTTTTTTATTCTGTTGCTTCTACTGTTATTTGCTCACTTGTTTCTTTTGGTAGGTGAATTCTTCAATTCATGCCTTGGCTGCCCAAGTGGAGAGGAGCTCGCGACAGGCGCGAGCTACAGAGGCTGCTGCTCATGCGGCTGAAGAAGCCTTCCGTGCTGCAGAGGCAAATACCCGGGCTGCTGAGGTGGCTGCTTACGCTGCTGAAAAGGCTGCTCGCGTCGCGATGGCCAGACAGGTGAGGTCTCAGCGTGACGCCGAGGCCATGGGGGTAGTTGTCAAGCACATGGTGGACTTTGCAGCATCAAGTTGAGTATCTTCAGGAGGACATTAGGGAGAGAACATAGATTTTCTCCCAAGGCATTGAAGATGCCAAAAAGAAGGCAGTTGAAGACTATATTGCCTCCCCGCGTTTTGACGATCGGATGGTGGACTCTTACAGGAGGGGGTTCAAGTTGAGCCGGTGGATGATCCGGAATACATACCCCGACCTCGATGTAAGTGCCATAACCACTTCGCGCATAACTCAAGAGATGGCCAATGCTGCCGATGGCGAGCCGGACTCTGAAGGAGAGGCAGGGCCTTCGGGTGTTGTTGAAGTGCCTTCCGATGGCGAAGAAGTAGCTCCGGGAATGTAAATTTTTTTTTTTAATGTACTGTTTCTTGCAATGGAGTCTTTTTCCCCTTGCTCATCTTCCCCGAGCTGTTTCTTTGCCGGGTTTTTAGATTTCCGTAGTCTTTTATGCTGCGAACTGATTTTTTGCCGAGCTGATAATGCGCTAAAGTTCCTTGGCTTGCCTTGTGGCACGGCCTGACTTCGTCCACTTCGCTAGGTGGTTTATAGGTAGTATCGCCTCAAGTTCACGATGTTCCACGTTCAGGGTACTCGTTTGCCTTCCAAGTTTTCGAATTCATATGCGCCCCCGAGCGCTATTTTTACTTTATAGGGACCTTACCAATTAGGTCCAAGCTTGCCGACGCCGGGTTCGGGCACCATAATTTTTCGGAGGACTAGGTCGCCGACTCGGAAGCTTCGTCGCTTTACTCTGCTATTGTAGTAGCGGGCTACCTGCTGCTGGTATGCCGCTGTTTGGATGTGCGTGAGGTCCCTTACCTCGTCCAGTAGGTCGAGGTTGGTGCGTAACTCGTCTCCGTTCGTCCGATCGTCGTACATTTCTAATCGCAACGTTGGTATTTTGATTTTCGCCGGGATCACCGCTTCAGTGCCGTAGGTGAGGTTGAAGGGGGTTTCTCCCGTGGCTGCTTTTTCGGTCTTTCGGTGAGCCCATAAGACACTTGGTAGCTCTTCGGCCCACAGTCCCTTAGCTCGATCCAGACGTGCTTTCAGTCCGCGCAGGATGGCTCTGTTCATTACTTCCGTCTGACCGTTTGCCTGTGGGTGCGCGACTGACGTGAAATTTTTCCGAATCCCCATGTCCTGGCACCATTCTTGGAAATTGATATACTCGAACTGTTTGCCGTTGTCGGAAATTAGAACCTGAGGTAATCCAAAGCGACATACTATGCTCTTCCAAAAGAAGTTCTGTATGTTTCGGGCCGTAACAGTTGCCAGAGGTTCGGCTTCTATCCACTTCGTAAAATAATCTACCGCAACAACTAAGAATTTTCGCCCGCCTGCTGCTGGTGGGAATGGCCCGAGGAGGTTGATGCCCCATTGTGCAAAGGGCCACGGGCTGGCGAGGTTTTTGAGGTCGGAGGCAGGTTGATGGTGGATGTTAGCGTGCTTCTGACACTTGTCGCATTTTCTGATGAGCTCGACAGCTTCTGCCTTCATCGTTGGCCAATAGTATCCTTGTCGAAGTGCCTTTTGGGCGAGTGCTCTGCCCCCCAAGTGTCCGCCGCACAGGCCTTCATGAGTGTCGCGGAGTACAAACTCGGCTTCGGTAGGTCGCAGGCACCGCAAATAGGGGAGCGTGTACGACCGTTGGTATAACCGTTCGTCTATTATGACATATTTGGCCACCTGGCGCTGCACCCTTTTGGCGGCATTGCGTTCTACAGGGAGGGTTCTGCCTATCAGGAAGCTCGCGAGTGGATCGATCCAGCTCGGCTCTGCTTCTAAGATGGGAGCGACCTCCTCTGTCCCCCCGAGAATACTAGGCCGAGGTAAGTCCTCTATGTACACAGTTCTCATATTGTTGTGACTCGTGCTGGCTAACCGGGACAGGGCATCGACCTCAGTGTTTTCGAACCTCGGGATTTGCCTGATGATGTGTGACCGGAAGTTGAGCAGGGCTTCTTTTACTTTGGCCAAATATGCGATCATGGAGAGATCGCGTGCTTCGTACTCGCCGGTAACTTGGTTTACCACGAGCTGAGATCGTTGCAGATGACAAAGTGTTTTGCCTTTAACTTTCGCGCTAGGTCCAACCCGGCGATTAGTGCTTCGTACTCTGCCTCGTTGTTGGATGCCGCAAACTCAAAGCGTAGCGCGTACTCTACTTTTGTGCCGCTCGGGCCGCACAAGACTATTCCAGCTCCGCTGCCCTGTCGGTTCGAGGAACCATCCACGTGAAGGATCCAGGGCTCCTCATCCCAATTCGCTCTTCGCCTGATCAGGAGAGATGCCACACTGGATGCTACTTCACGGGGTTCGAACTCTATGGGCTCAGGAGCTCCGGGTTCGCCGCAAATGGGGACCTCGGGCTCGACCTGCGGGGCTTCGTGGCTGAAAGTGCACTCGGCGATAAAATCTGCCAAAGCTTGGGCCTTGATAGCGGTTCTCGGTTTGTACTGGAGATTGTACTCGCTGAATTCGATGGGGATCGTACTGGAGATCGTACTGGAGATAGTACTCGCTGAGTTCACTGAGTTCGGGGTATGTATTCCGGTGGGGGCTCTCCGACGCTTAAGTTAGCACTCTTATTGTAGAGAGCTTTGTAGATAATATGAGAGAGCTAGAGAGTAGGGGTTAGTTCCCTTTTTTCATCCCCCTCCCCTTTGGGGGGTGAGGTCTTTATATACCGGAGTCCTCGCGGATTAGGTGGGTGAAAAGCCTCCAAACGGTAAGACTCGTCGCATCTTGTCAGAATCGGGGTACGGTGGTGAACTCCTCGAGGTCGTCAGGCTGGCGTTTGTGTCAGGCGGCCAGGTCGATGCCTGGGCCGGGTTGTCAGAGGGGCGCTTGCGTCAGTTGGTGGGTCAGTGTCTAGGCCAGGTCGTCAGGTCGGCGCCTGTGTCAGTCGGTGGGTCAGTGTCTAGACCAGGTCATTAAGCTGGCGCTTGTGTCAGTCGGCGGGTCAGTGTCTAGCCAGGTTTGTCGGTGGGCGCCTTATGGGCGGCTTGGCCAGATCATGTGCTAGGCTGGTCCAGGTCGGCTAGGCTGCACGCCGTACGCAGCTCGCGCAGGCTGCGCGTGGGCCGCGCAGGTCGTGCAGGTGCGCGTTAGGCCGCGCGCAGATCACGCCAGGCCGGCCAGACTGGTGCCCGGGTGGGTCACCAACTTCGTAAGTTTGTTGACTGGGTGTTTTCCTAGTTGTCACGAGGTGCCACGTGTCACAATTTCACTGGAGGGCCAAATCTGCCCTCATCAATAGCCCCCCACTCCTGAACTGATAGTAACTCAGCGAAGGAAGTAGATTTCTTTTGGTCCGTAAGTCGATGGACTAGTAAGTGCTGATCCAATTACTGGTGTGGCCCGTAGGCTTTTGGAGCGACTCGTAGTCTACTCTTCTTTGACTTTTGCCCGTGTCGGAGAGGCGACCGGGTGTTATGTAGTAATGTGGCCCGTAGGCTTGGCCTGCATCAACTTCGTAATGCCAGTCACCTACTCCTACAAGAAGCTACTAGGGGCTCGACCTTCGGGGGCAACACTACTAACTTTAGGTTGCCAACTCACACGGGAGCCTTGGAAGGCTCGACCAGTAAGGGCGCCTATGTAGTCAGTTGGCCGCCAACTCCCGCGGAAGCCACGAAGAGCTCATCTTTGTAGGGGGGACCTTGTGGAGAGGACTAATGTGGCATTATCTGAATTGAAAGTAAGGCTGGTAGAGCTACTTAGTCCGTTAGCTCCCTGCATAGTCTCTGAGTTTATAAAAAATATAAACTATAAAGCGATAGCTTCAATTTCTAAAAAGTGAGGACTTAGTTTTGACAAGATGAGAACTTAGCTTTTTGTAGCGTGTTCCCATAGACGGCGCCAATTGATGGAGCGCGATCCGGCTGGTCTTAGCTGTCCGCTGCCTTGCTTTCGAATGAGGTAGCGGGGATCCTGAAACGGGAGAGATGGGAAAGCTCCGGGGGGAACCCGGTGTAGAGGCTCCGAAGCTCAAGTTAGAATCTTTCTAAAGCAAGGTAATACCAGATAGCGCAAAGTTTTTGCATACCTCTCTTATCGGGGGGTAGGGGGCTCTTATAGTCGCTTCGCGTACTCGTCCCGAGGCCCTTGTCAGATCGGGTATGATTACTCTGGCGCTTGTCAACTCGGCTGTCGTCCCTTCTGCTGAGACAGAACCGTCACTGCCTAACCGTCTAACTGGAGATGGCGGTGTCAGTGGCGGTGGCAGGTGGCCGTTTAGAGTGCTGCTGCCAAAACGTCAGATCCCAAGTCAGTCAGGCGTGGTGCCCTCGGGCACGGAATTCCCTAGTGCCAGGCATGGTACGACTTGTTTGGCTTTGGTGCCTAGAAGATGATGCGAAGTGTGTCCCGAGCTGTTACAAGGCGGTCAGTTCGGCGAAGTCTACCCCGAGCTGTTACAAGGTGGCAGTTCGGCGAAGTCTACCCCAAGCTGTTACAAGACGGTCAGTTCGGCGAAGTCTACCCCGAGCTGTTACAAGGTGGCAGTTCGGCGAAGTCTACCCCGAGCTGTTACAAGATGGTAGTTCGGCGAAGTCTATCCCGAGCTGTTACAAGGCGCAGTTCGGCGAAGTCTACCCCGAGCTGTTTACAAGGCGATCAGTTCGGCGAAGTCTACCCCGAGCTATTACAAGGTGGGTCAGTTCGGCGAAGTGTGTCCCGAGTTGTTACAAGGTGACAGTTTGGCGAAGTCTACCCCGAGCTGTTACAAGGTGGGTTAGTTCGGCAGAGTGTGCCCTTGTTGCCGCCTAGGCTTGACCCCTTTTGCCGAGCTGTCGTTTCTGCCACATGTCTCATAATAAAGAGGTCGGGCCAAATTTTCCTTCATCACCAATCAGGTGTTATTTATTAAAAATCATGGGTGGATATTGATTGGTCAAAACTCTTCCAATACCATATCTTTCTCGTGTCATAGATTTTCCCTTTACTAAAACACCACTTATAATTTGCAATGGATTTAATTAATCTTCCATTAGATGACAATGAAAAATGATAATATTGACCCTAATGTTTATTTAAATAAATTTAATCAAAATAAAATAAAAACAAAATACCAATTTTACCCCTAAGAAGACATGGACAACCACTCTATTGGATATATTTGGTCAATTTTGTTTTTTTGTACAAAAACGTGTTAAGGGTATTTTTAGAATAAAAATTCATAGGCCTAATGGCAAAACAAACACTCCTTAATGAAAGGTTGATTAAGTAAATAAGTTGTAAAATATATGGGATATTTTAGTAAAATGAAAACTATAAGGTAGGTTTAAGTAAATATATAAAATTATAAGGTGTGTTCTAGTAAATGACTCTAATAGAAACACACAAGAGTATAAAATTGTTTTATATTTTCAACTTTTTAAATAATTAATAATTATTCATATTTTATATACTACTTTTAATAATTTTTATAGTACAAAAATAACAATAATTAATTTCAATTAGATTTATTCATCAAACTAATGAAACCAACCAACTTGATCAACTCGACCCGAGTTGGTCGATTTTCTAGTATTTTAATTGAGAAAAGGCACAATAGAAAAAACAAAGGTGCTTAATATATTCGTGACCTTGATTACATAAAACACATTGAATACATTGAATATCCAAAGTAGTATGAAAGAGGTCATCTTTGATAGGTAAGAACTCATTAACTAATCTCCACATAAATAGTTGGTAGTAGACCTGTTCATGGGTTGGGCTTCGGGCCTAACTTTACATTATCTCAAGTTTGGGTTTTGGGCTGGGCCCATTTGAATCTTGACAAATGCCAAACCCGAGTCCGACCCATGAACATGTCTAGTTTGTACCAAGAGGGAGGGTAAGTTTTCAGATCCATTTAAAACATTACTTTTTGTACTGGAGAAGTGGCTTGAAAGGTGTGGTATTGAAGATCCATGTATGCATGTTTAGTCAAGAATTTTGTTGTAAGATGCTTCAGCCAAACCCAATTAATAGTAGTGTGGTCGAGAAAGAGACACTCCAATCGTGTTAAAGACATTACATTTCAATAATGTTAAAAATGTCAACTACATGTATCACTTTATCACGGGTTCACACTTTTTACCTTAGTTTGTGTTTGGTTGCAATGCTAATAAATTTACACTGGTGCAAAACCATGGCAGTGCAAAAGATTTGAGTGTAAATTATGATATTTTTTTGTTTCAAATTTGGCTTATTTTGTTTGATTGCATTGCACATGAAGTAAATTAAGACATGAAACACAATAAAGCAAAACCCAAAACAAAATTAAATAAGAATTTGCATTTTCTTCATTTACACTATTATGCATTTGTATTAATGCAAATTTCTTGAATTTGTCTTGACTAAATACCCTTTTTTGAAATATGACCCCTCTTTATTGTGAGGGCAAAAAATGTAATTTGAATACTATTATTAAGTGTATTTACTTTCCCCTAATTAAATCATACATTTTAGGTATTAACTCTCATTCACCCTCATTAAATCATATATTTAAGACAACTTTGTTTCTTCTCATCACTAAATTCCACTAATTAAATTCATACATAAAAATTCCAATTAGGGGTGGCCAAGAGCCGAGCTCTTCACGAACTACTCGTGCTCAGCTCATGAAAAGTTCAACTTGGCTCAGTTTCAACCGAGCATTGAGCCGAGTTTGAGCCTAATAAAGCTCGGCTCGTGAGGCTCGCAAGCTGGCTCGAATAGCTACATAATAATAATAATAATAATAATAATAATAATAATAATAATAAATATAAAATTATAGAAAATAATATATATAATATTATATATATAATAATAACTAATTATTATAATTCTTAATTTTGTAAATATCAAATAAAAAATATTTTTTATATATATAATTTTTTATATTTTTATAAAACATTTTTCTCAAGTTGAGCTCGAGCTTATGAGCTTTTGACTTGAGCCGATCTCGAGCCTTGTACTACCTTGGTGGGTTTGGCTCGGATCCACTCCTAATTTCAATAACATTAGAACTTGTATTTTTAAAATCGATCTTGAAAAAACACTATTTTCATCTAAGTGGTAGTAAGAAATTAAACCATTTTGGGTCAAATGGATCAACTAATGTTGCTACAATTAAGTAATAAAAATTAAAAAATAGATAAAACGCAAAAACATTGAAATTAAAGAAAAATTTGGGAACATATTTAACATCATACATCATACATCTGTCATATTAAACAAAACTAAGCATGATAAATAAGAAATATTTTTATTAATTGTTAAAATGGAATATAAAATTTAAATCTTATATTTAAAGTATACTCTCTCATTAAATCCTAGATGTAAGATGTATTTTCTCATCATTAAATTCTACTAATTAAATCCACAGTATTAATTTTAATAATATAAAAACAAATATTTTGAAAAATAATATGAAAAACACGACCATTTTAATTTCTTCCCTCTTGGTGGTGGATAAGCAATTCAGCTATTTGGATCAAATGGGTTAACCAACATCCATAATTAAATAATGAAAAATTAAAATTAAATAAAGTAAAAAATACAGTAGAATGAATTAGACATATTTCTAATATTATATATTCATTATATAAATTAGAATAATTATGATATGTAAAACGCAATTTTATAAATGATGTAAATGGAATGCCTTATCTAAAATCAACATAAAAATAAAATGATATCATATTCAAATAATAAAACTTTTAAAAACACGAAATACAAAGAATAATAAATCTCTTAAATTACCCTTAATATTCACAAAATTGACAAAATATACCCTTACTGTTTATAATTGTCTAAAACCTTACTTTCCATTAATTTTCCATCACACTCCATTCAGATGTAATCATTATATTTAAATTTCTTAAAATACTCTTGTTCACCGCCGCTATTGAAAGTTGCAGCGGTGACGGTGCAAATAAGTACTGGACAGTCCTCTGACCATTGACAGTATTTGCCACCACCTGTATCAACATCACTGATGACCGGTATAAGTGAAACTACAGCATAGTCAAACTGAACCGTTTCTGCCATTTCTGGAGGCGTTAGCAAGCTGAAGTTGGGTTTGTTGAGTCCAAATGAGAGAGAGGCCAGAACGTGATAATGCCGCTTTGAAAATGCCGTTTCTGCCTCTGACGACTCCATCTTCGAGCGGTGACCTCCGAATTTGTCTTGGGTATACCTATAGTGCATATACACCAGCTCGACAAGACGTTAAATCCCAGACTGAAAAAAATATGGACCATCAGAGATTAGGATCGCAAGATTGATGTGTTCAGTAATTTTTTGGACTTGTACTGCAGCTGCTCAACTCTCTGTTTTCTGAATGAATGAAGAAAAAGAAGTGGAAGGGGAGAAAGAGATGAAGAGAGAGAAGAGATCGGAGAGAGAACTTGCAGTCGCCGCCCCTGTTCTCGTCGCAAGATTAAAGAGATGAACAGTGCGGAGTTGTACTGCAACTGCTCAACTCTCTGTTCTCTGGAAGAAGAAAAAGAAGTGGAAGGAGAGAAAGAGAGGAAGAGAGAGAAGAGATCGGAGAGAGAACTTGCAGTCGCCGCCCCTGTTCTGTCGCAAGATTAAAGAGATGAACAGTGCGGACTTGTACTGCAGGTGCTCAACTCTCTGTTCTCTGGAAGAAGAAAAAGAAGTGGAAGAAGCGGAAGAGAGGAAGAGAGGGAAGAGATCGGAGAGAGAACTTATAGTCGTTGCCCCTGTTCTCGTCGCAAGATTAAAGAGATGAACAGTGTGTACTTGTACTGTAGCTGCTCAACTCTCTGTTCCTTGGAAGAAGAAAAAGAAATGGAAGGAGAGAAAGAGAGGAAGAGAGAGAAGAGATCGGAGAAAGAACTTACAGTCGCCGCCGCTGTTCTCATTGCAAGATTAAAGGGATGAACAGTGATTTCCTATATAGGCTCTCGAGGTTTTGCAGAGACGTGATGTTTCAATCTGGGTTCTTGAGGTTACCAGTCTCTGTTGTTGACACCCTCTACAGTGAGCTCCTCTCTGTGCTCCGACTTCTGGCAACACAACAAAGAATCTGACACTCACTAAAGAGATTGCCGATGTTATCTCTAGAGACGTAATGTTCTGCGCCGTTACGAGGAGGAACTCAGCAGATCTCTCGGATCGACAAACGTGGAAACTTAAGGTCGCTGTTTTGGGAAGGCACTTGGAAGCACTCTTGGAACCTGTAATCGGGAAACCAAGAGTATTGAAAACCCGGAACTTATCCGCACGGCCCGGGCTGAGAATCGAGATCTTCATGGACGAGGAAGAAAGCCTAGAAGTGAAGTAGATGAAGAGCTCGCCACCCGCATTTCCTCTTCGATGGGCCTTTTTAGATTCCGTCAAAACAAAGAAAGCCCTTTGTTCTTCTTGTTCATTGTAGCGATCATGGCGGACGATCATTTAGGCTAGCGAGATGGTGTGAACTTTACTGCCGTCAATCTCTCCTGTGCCGCTGCTTACGCATCAATGGTTTCAGTTGTTGGATTAATGAAAGCTTGCAGCCGGGCCATGATTTGCTTGGAAACGGACGGCGTATTCGACATTTGTAATTGAGTTTTATTTTGAAATTTGAGAAATAGTGAAGAGCAAATTCGACATTTCTTTTCTCCCCGTTAATACTTAACAGCGATGTCAATTTTTAGAAACATTAAGGGTAGCTTAAGAAAATATGTAAACAATAAGGGTACATTTGGTCAATTTTGTGAATGGTAAGGGTAGTTTACGAGATTTATTTTACAAAAAATTATAAAAATTAGAAAAAAATTTTGGGCAGATATTTGTTGTTATATATTTACAAAATAAAATATTTGATGCATATATAATACTATGGTTCATTATATTAAACAAAACAAGTATTATATAAGAATTGATTTTATCAATGATGAAAATATAATATAAAGTTTAAAATTAATCTAGAATGAAATCATTTTCCTTTTGGGTGGTGAGTTAGTAATTTGGGTCAAATGACATTGAATGATTATATGATAATTAAATAATATTTTTTTAAATAAAAATATACAAAAAATCAAAAGAATATATAAAATTAGTATAAATTACAAAAACCTCCTCTACTATGGGGTCTGTGACAATGGCCCCAATACTTTGTTTTGTAACAAAAACCCTCTATAATATGATTGTAATTTGTGAGATAAAGACCCCCTTCCATTAACCTTTCCTCCAAAAAGATGAAAAGTCCACCGTTGCAATATTTTTTTAATTTTCATATTGCCTTTATAATAATTATTCGAACAATTTTAACCCTATTTGTCACAAAACAAAATACAGGGGGTTTTGTCACATACCCCATAGGGGGGTATGTGTAATTTACCGAAAAATTTTCTCAGAAATTACTGAAATATTAACAAACAATAACTAATTAGTGAACAATAATCCAGAAATCAAATTTAAAAAGTTGATAACCAAAAAGTAGAGCAGGATAACATGCGATAACCCAAACCGAATACCCTATACAAACCAACCCGAAAACCCTTATTGGGTCACCTTCTTGACCCGATCTATGACAAAGCCATTCGCCCGACAAAGCGACTATAGTAACGTAGCAGGGCCTCTCAGGTGGCTCAAATGGCTCAAATCGGATTGACCATAGCATTAGTTACTGTGCTAATTAAACTCCAGTTCTCAGCACTCTATTTAACCGCAAAACTGGATCTATCAGCCATGATAACCTGAATTTATATATCAAATTAGATTCATTTCTAATTGTAGTGACTATTCGGTGGTCATATAATCACTTTGTGTGTCCGTCAAGTTTATGTTTCTCAACCGCTTTTGCAGGATGTCGTTGCTGACAAACTCAACTAGGGATTCCATCCAACCAGGTTGCCAGCCGCCATCCAATAGTATCTGTCCCGAATATCCCAACGATAACCCGACTTGAGAACCCATCTTGGATCTCCTTCTTGGCCCGATCTATGTTCAGTTGTTCGCTCGACAGAGCAGCGACAGTAACGTAGCAGGGCCTCTCAGGTGGCTCAGATGGGTTGGTTTTCTCCCCAAAATCAATATTTTTCCAGCTCTGTCGTTAGATAAGTATTAAATATAATAATATTTGAATTGATCTGGTTCACTGATCACAATCAGTGAGACGCGTTGAGAAGTGGGTAGCGTTTCATCCCTCCAAAAGCTTGGAAAAGAGTAGAAAAACTCTATAATCACTCACCGATGTATTATTTGAATCGTGCTCAACCAATCAATATGTAGGAGAAGGAAACTCTTTCAAGGCAAGTTTCCTGCATTAGTTTGAAGAAGGGTAGAAAACAATATACATTTAAAGACGCCCATTGGCCCTGTTTTCCTAATTTGTGGCCCTGTTTTCCAGAAGCAGTTTCTTCTGCAGGACCAGAAATCCATTTCTTAGATTAAAAAAGGCAAAAAAAAAAAGAAAATAGAAAAAGTTTAATGGGGTATTTTAGTAATTTAGTGCTTTCTGTCATCTCACTTAACAGCCAAGGGGATTTTTGTCTCACGATCATAATACAGGAGGGTCTTTTTCACAAAACAAAGTACAAGGGCGTCTTTGTCACAGACCCCATAGTAACAGGGGGGTCTTTGTAATTTATCTAAAAAATTATGAAAATATTGAACATATCTCTAATATTATATATTAATTATATCAAATTAAAAGTAGGTGTGACAAGTAAAAATTATTTATATAATATAAATAAAATATATAATTTAAAACTAATGTAAAAGCAAAGCTATTTTCCTATTTAGACGGTGAATCAGGTCAACCATCCAACTTTTCGAATCAATTTATAATGTTATAATTGAATAATAAATATTAAAAAAAATAAATAGAATACAAAAAATGAAAAAGTACAGAATTTTATGAAAAGTATTTGGGAATGTCATTTCTAATATTATATATTTATCATATTAAATAAAAAGAATTATTAAAATAAAAGTATTTTTATTAGTAATGAAAATAAAATACAAAATTTAATAAAATTCTAATAATAACAATAATTTTTAATGTAATTTTAAATTTCCATGTGTAAAGCAGATGCACATTTAGTAATTGATTCAAAAAAATTGGTGACAATAAAATTGTAAAAGATCCTACTACCGGATTCGAACCAGCGACCTAATGATGGTGAAGGGCGCTTCCCACTGCAGCCCTCCGCTCTACCAACTGGGCTAAAGTCGGATTGTGACACATGGGATTCGAACCCAGGTCTCGATGGCCACAACGTGGAATTCTCACCAGTAAACTATAGCCATGTGTTGACAATGGGTCTTTATTGTTTGTATATAATTGTTACAGAAAACGGTGCTGATGATGGATTGCAAGCACTGTTTTCCAGAAAAATGGTCTGTTTTTTTGTTTGAAATTGTTGTTGTAGGAAGGACGTTTTATGGAGCAATAGTGATTTTTTTCTGTTTGGTACCAATGCTCTATAAAATGTTTTCAGCACTGGTATCCATTATCCAGTGCCACATCACTGCCCTGTTAGTAGCAATGAGCTGAAACGCCAAATTTGGCATTGCTCAAAACCATGCTTTCCCCATTTCTGAAGGTGTGGCTTGGAGTACCGTTTTTTTTGGAAAAATAGTTCCAAACAAATGCCCGTTTATTGGTGCATCGTTTTTTCCGGTGTGGTGCTGATATGGTGCCGTTTTCTAGAGTAACAGCAATGATGCCAAACAGACGTTATGTCTTTCACTTTGATTTCAAGATTATCATTCTTGAGGGAAAAGAAAGTTGGGTTTTAAGCTGTGTATATATGTTATAATGTAAAATGTATAGATTTATTTATTTATTTTTATTTTTTACGGACGAATTTGTTTGAGATATGTTTTTTTCCTCTTTTACAATGAAAACTTCGGGTCTGCTTGATTTGTAACTGATGAAGGAAGATTTGGCTCGACCTCTCTCATGTGACACGTGGCAGAAACAACAGCTCGGCAAAAAGGGCCAAGCCTAGGCAGGAACAAGGGGACACACTTCGCCGAACTGACCCTTGTAACAGCTCGGGATACACTTCGCCGAACTACCACCTTGTAACAGCTCAGGATACACTTCGCCGAACTGACCCATCTTGTAACAGCTCGGGATACACTTTGCTGAACTGACCCACCTTGTAACAGCTCGGGATACACTTCGCCGAACTGACCAACCTTGTAACAGCTCGGGATACCTCCGAGCTCGACTGCCTCGCTCAGCACTTCGCATCATCTTTTGGGCACCAAAGCCAAACAAGTCGTACCACGCCTGACACTAGGGAAGTCCGTGCCCGAGGGCGCCACGCCTGACTGACTTGGGATCTGACGTTTGGCAGCAGCACTCTAAACGGCCACCTGCCACCGCCACTGACGCCGCCATCTCCAGTTAGACGGTTAGGCAGTGACGGTTCTGTCTTAGCAGAAAGGACGACGGCCGAGTTGACAAGCGCAAGGGTAATCATACCCGATCTGACAAGGGCCTCGGGACGAGTACACGAAGTGACTATAAGAGCCCCCTGCCCCCCAACAACGGAGGTATGCAAACTTTGCGCTATCTGGTATTACCTTGCTTTTGAAGGATTCTAACTTGAGCTTCGGAGCCTCTACACCGGGTTCCCCCCCGGAGCTTTCCCATCTCCTCCGTTTCAGGTTCCTTGCTACCTCGTTCGGAAGCAAGGCAGCGGACAGCTAAGACCAGCCGGATCGCGCTCCATCAATTGGCGCCGTCTGTGGGAAACGCTTCAAAAAGCCTCCCTCCAAACTTTGATACCCCCTTTTTCCTTCAAAAAACCCAACACTCATGGCCTCCTCCAGCAACACCGGACGTGGCACGGAGACAAACGCCACTGGGGAGCAATTTCAGGTCCCCGTAGTGTGCGTTGGACAGTTCACCATCCCCCTTTCGGCGGATGGGATCCCCATCTTGAACACGCCACAAACAATGGCACCCGTAAACCCTCCTACCACAAGCGTCCCCTTTCCTCTCCCCATTGAGACAACTTTCACTGAACCAACTGCCGTCCCCCTGGCAGCTAGCCAAAACCGATTGGAGGACCTGATGCAGTGCATGCGGGCAATGCAAGCCCAAATGCAACAGTTCCAGCAACACTAGCTTCACCAGCACCAAGTGCTGCACAACATCTCCCAGTATCACTATCAACAGCAGTTCCCCCAACTGCCACTGAACCAACCACTACTTCCACCTCGCCACCCTGCTCCGAGGCCGGTCAAGCCCTCCCCGCAGGATGGGCACCCCCGCCAGGCGAAGGCCTCCCGGCCCCAGAACCACCTCAACAGCCAAGCCTCGTCCCCAGGCCGAAGAGAGAAAAATGTCATCCCCGCCTCGCAACCCGCAGGCGGGTCGGGAACCTCGCCCGCGAGGTCGGCACCCCGGCGCTCCCAGCTCGAGCTCCCGCTCACCGAAAACCGATTCAGTGCCCTGGCGGCAGACCACCAGCACTCTGGGCCCATCGAGCTCGGTAACACGGAGGCCAGCAGCGCCAGCACAAGGCCCGCTCAACGGCGAAGGCGCCGGCGAAGTCGCCAAACCACCACCCGCGCCTTGTCGGAATTCAGAGGCAAAGACACGAGCTCGTACAAGGTAGGGGCTGCCTTGGCTCTCTCCATTCCTTCCCCCCTCGCATCGGAACTCCTGGCGGTCCCCTTACCCAGAGACTTCAAGCTCCCACCTCTGGACAAGTACGACGGGTCCTTCGACCCCAACGACCACGTTGACGCCTTTCAGTCGCAAATGCACATCGCCAGGGCTAGCGAATCGTGCATGTGCGTGGCCTTTACCACCACCCTCAGGGGGTAGCCCGCACTTGGTACAGGAACCTGGCCCCCGGGTCGATAAAGTGCTGGGCCCAGTTCGTGCAAGTCTTCACCACACACTTCATCACCAGCCGACGGTGCCCCAGAACAAAGGAAAGCATCTTCGGAGTGGTCCAAAGAGAAGGAGAATCTATTCGGGGCTACATTAAGCGGTTCAACGAAGCATGTTTGCAAATACCGCGGTTGGACCCCGTAGTGCAGCTCGCGGCGGCCAAAAGAGGGGTGACGCACAAAGAGTTCAAATGGCACATGGTGGCCAACCAGCCCGCGACCGTGGCCGAATTCCTCAAACTCGCGGATAAGTTCATGAGGATAGAGGAAGAAATCAACCAACGAACCAAAGGCGGGAACGAGAAAAGAAAGAGAGAAGGCGAGCTCTCCAACCCAATGAATAGAAAAAACCTGACCCGGGAGCCGAAGCCGAACCAGTCCTTCCGGGCCCCCCTAGCAGTTCGAACAGACTACACGCCGTTAAACACGAGGCGGACAAAGATCTTAATGACGATCAAAGATGCTCCGTACGTTAAGTGGCCACCTCGCCTAAAAGGAAATCCGAACAAGAGAAACAAGAATTTGTATTGTAGTTTCCATAGAGACCATGGTCATAGCACCGAACAGTGTAATAACCTCCGGGACGAGATAGAGGGACTCATCCGTCGCGGATACTTGAGAAACTTTGTACAGCACAACAATAACAATAAAGCATGTGGGCAAAGGGAGCACGAAAAGGATGCCCCCGAGTCTAGCAACAGACTTGCCGAACCGTTGCAGAAGCAACATCCGGAAGAGAGGCCAGTACGGGGAACCATCCATGTAATAGTGGGAGGTTTGATGGTAGTGGGGTGTACCTCGGCAGCAACCCGGACTTCAGTTTGCGAAGCGACCCTCGAAGAAAGGAACCCCCCAAAGAGACCAAAGACCGAAGAACCAATATTTTTCACAAAGGACGACGCGCGAGGAGTCCACTACCCCCATGATGACGCGCTTGTCATTAAGCTAAGGATCAGCGACTTCGAGGTCAGGCGCGTACTCGTAGATTCGGGCAGCACAGCG
Organism: Nelumbo lutea; assembly: GCF_056320005.1. Taxonomy (NCBI): domain Eukaryota; kingdom Viridiplantae; phylum Streptophyta; class Magnoliopsida; order Proteales; family Nelumbonaceae; genus Nelumbo; species Nelumbo lutea. Next base: position 38,157,633 of record NC_142688.1, read on the forward strand.
GACATCCTCTTCAAATCAGCATTTGACCAGCTGCAGTTAAAGAGGAGCGAGCTGAAGCCCGCGAACACTCCCCTGGTAGGTTTCAGCGGAGAGGAAGTCAGGCCCCTCGGAAAAGTAACTGTCCCTGTGGAAGTCGGCACATGGCCTTGTACGGTCAGACTCAACCATGATTTCGTGGTAGTCGCGACCCCCTCCCCATACAATGCCATAATAGGGCGGCCGATCACGCATATCCTACGGGCAACGGTCTCCACCTACTATTTGGCCATGAAGTTCCCTACGGACTTCGGTATAGGGGTAGCGCGGGGCGACCAGTTCGAGTCCTGCAAGTGCTACGTTGCCGCCCTAAAGGGAAAAACCAAGGCGGCCGGCGGAGCAAGGTGAGGAGCGAGCTTCGCCCACGGAGGAAACAGTCGCAATCCCGACTTCAGCTACGGACCCAGCTCGCACACTAAGCATCGGAGCTTCCATCGAAGACCTCCTACGAGCCGAACTGGTGAGTTTTTTACTTCAAAATTTAGATATTTTTTCCTGGTCCGCGGCCGACATGCCCGGCATTAGCCCCAAACTGATAACTCACAAACTTAATACTGACTCTGTAGTCAGACCCGTTAGACAGAAGAAACGCAACTTAGCCCCAGAACGCTGGAGAGCGGTCGACGAGGAGGTTGAGAAGCTCATCGCAGCAAACTTCATAAGGGAAGTCCACTACCCGAGCTGGGTGGCAAACCCGGTGTTGGTAAAAAAGGCAAGTGGCAAGTGGCGCATGTGCGTCGACTATACCGACCTGAACCGAGCTTGCCCGAAAGATTGTTTCCCCCTCCCCAGAATTGACCGCCTAGTGGACGCGACCTCGGGAAACGAGTTGCTAAGCTTCCTGGACGCCTACTCGGGCTACAACCAAGTTAGGATAGACCCATCCGATGAGGAAAAAACCAGCTTTATAACCGAGTTCGGCCTGTATTGCTACAAAGTCATGCCCTTCGGACTAAAAAATGCCGAGGCAACTTTCCAAAGACTTGTAAATAAGCTATTTCGGCCCCTGATGGGTATGAAGATAGAGTGCTATGTAGACGACATGGTCGTCAAGACTCAGTTTTCACAAGAGTTAATACAAGACTTAGATTCTATTTTCCAAATCCTGCGTCAGTTTAGCATGAAGTTGAATCCCAACAAGTGTGTCTTTGGCGTCACCTCGGGCAAGTTCCTAGGCTACATTGTCAATCGACGCAGTATTGAGGCGATCCCGGACAAAATAAAAGCCATTCTAGATATGAAACCACCCCGGAAAGTAAAAGAGGTTCAGAGGCTAAACGGCCGCATAGCCGCTCTAAGTCGCTTCTTGTCTAAGTCAGCAGACCGCTGCCTACCATTCTTCAAGGCAGTCAAAGGCAAAGGGTTCGAGTGGACCCAGGACTGCCAGTTCGCGTTCGACGAACTAAAAGGTTACCTCGCTAGTGTGCCAACCTTAGCCCGGCCCGAGGTGGGCGAGGTCTTAGAACTGTACCTCTCGGCGAGCGACGAGGCGGTCAGTTCGGTACTAATAAAGGAAACAGACCGGGTCCAACGACCCATATATTATGTTAGTAAAATTTTGCAGGGAGCAGAGGCAAGGTACCCGGAGATAGAAAAACTAGCATATGCCCTAGTAATAGCAGCTCGTAAACTCCGCCCGTACTTCCAGGCTCACACCGTCATCGTCCTAACTGACAAACCTCTTAGACAAGTTTTACTCAAACCCGAAGTCTCCGGTCGACTGACGAAGTGGGCCATCGAACTCAGCGAGTACGGCCTCCAGTACAAACCGAGAACCGCTATCAAGGCCCAAGCTTTGGCAGATTTTATCGCCGAGTGCACTTTCAGCCACGAAGCCCCACAGGTCGAGCCCGAGGTCCCCAATTGCGGCGAACCCGGAGCTCCTGAGCCCATAGAGTCCGAACCCCGTGAAGTAGCAGCCAGTGTAGCATCTCTCCTGGTCAGGCGAAGAGCGAATTGGGATGAGGAGCCCTGGATCCTTCACGTGGATGGTTCCTCGAACCGGCAAGGCAGCGGAGCTGGAATAGTCTTGTGCGGCCCGAGCGGCACAAAAGTAGAACACGCACTACGCTTTGAGTTCGCGGCATCCAACAACGAGGCGGAGTATGAAGCACTGATCGTCGGGCTGGACCTAGCGCGAAAGGTTAAGGCAAAACACTTGGTCATCTGCAGCGATTCTCAGCTCGTGGTAAACCAAGTTACCGGCGAATACGAAGCACGCGATCTCTCCATGATCGCATATTTGGCCAAAGTAAAAGAATCCCTGCTCAACTTCCGGTCACACATCATCAGGCAAATCCCGAGGTCAGAAAACACTGAGGCCGACGCCCTGTCCCGGTTAGCCAGTACGGGTCACAACAATATGAGAACTGTGTACATGGAAGACTTACCTCGGCCTAGTATTCTCGGGGGGACAGAGGAGGTCGCTCCCGTCTTAGAAGCAGAGCCGAGCTGGATCGATCGACTCGCGAGCTTCATGATAGACGGAACCCTCCCTGCAAAACGCAATGCGGCCAAGAGGGTGCAGCGCCAGGCGGCCAAATTCGTCAAAATAGACGAACGGTTATACCGACGGTCGTACACGCTCCCCTATTTGCGGTGCCTGCGACCTACCGAAGCCGAGTTCGTACTCTGCGACACTCATGAAGGCCTGTGCGGCGGACATTTGGGGGGCAGAGCACTCGCCCAAAAGGCACTCCGGCAAGGATACTACTGGCCAACGATGAAGGCAGAAGCTGTCGAGCTCGTCAGAAAATGCGACAAGTGTCAGAATCACGCTAACATCCACCATCAACCTGCCTCCGACCTCAAATACCTCGCCAGCCCGTGGCCCTTTGCACAATGGGGCATCGACCTCCTAGGGCCATTCCCACCAGCAACAGGCGGAAGAAAATTCTTAGTGGTTGCGGTAGATTATTTTACGAAGTGGACAGAAGCCGAACCTCTGGCAACTGTCACGGCTCGAAACATACAGAACTTCTTTTGGAAGAACATAGTATGTCGGTTCAGGTTACCTCGGGTTCTAATCTCCGACAACGACAAACAGTTCGAGGATATCAAGTTCCAAGAGTGGTGCCAGAACATGGGGATTCGGCAAAATTTCACGTCAGTCGCGCACCCGCAGGCAAACGGTCAGACGGAAGTAATGAACAGAGCCATCCTGCGTGGACTGAAAGCACGTCTGGATCGAGCTAAGGGATTGTGGGCCGAAGAGCTACCAAGTGTCTTATGGGCTCACCGAACGACCAAAAAAGCAGCCACGGGAGAAATCCCCTTGAACCTCACCTACGGCACTGAAGCGGTGATCCCGGCGGAAATCGAAATACCAACGTTGCGATTAGAAACATACGACGATCGGACGAACGGAGACGAGTTACGCACCAACCTCGACCTACTGGACGAGGTAAGGGACCTCGCGCACATCTGAACAGCGGCATACCAGTAGCAGGTAGCTCGCTACTACAATAGTAGAGTAAAGCAACGAAGCTTCCGAGTCGGCGACCTGGTCCTCCGTAAGATTATGGTGCCCGAACCCGGCATCGGCAAGTTTGGACCTAATTGGGAAGGGCCCTATAAAGTAAAAACAGCGCTCGGGGGCGCATACGAACTCGAAACCTTGGAAGGCAAACGAGTACCTCGAACGTGGAACATCGTGAACTTGAGGCGATACTACCTATAAACCACCTAGCGAAGTGGACGAAATCAGGCCCTATGTGCCACAAGGCAAGCCGAGGAGCTTCGGCGCAGACAACACATTATCAGCTCGGCAAAAAATCAGTTCGCGGCACAAAAGACCATGGAAATTTAAAAAACCTGGCAAAGAAACAGCTCGGGGAAGATGAGCAAGGGGAAAAAGACACTCCATTGCAAGAAATAGTACATTGGCAAAAAAAAAAAAAAATTACATGCCCGGAGCCACTTCTTTGCCATCGGAAGGCACTTCAACAACACCCGAAGGCCCTGCCTCTCCTTCAGAGTCTGGCTCGCCATCGGCAGCATTGGCCATCTCCTGAGTTATACGCAAAGTGGTTATGGCACTTACATCGAGGTCGGGGTATGTATTCCGGATCATCCACCGGCTCAACTTGAACCCCCTCCTGTAAGAGTCCACCATCAGATCGTCAAAACGCGAGGAGGCATTGTAGTCTTCAACTGCCTTCTTCTTGGCGTCTTCAATGCCTTGGGAAAAAATCTGTGTTCTCTCCCTGATGTCCACCTGAAGATACTCGATTTGATGCTGCAAATCCAACTTCAAGTCCGCCATATGCTTGACAACTACCCCCATGGCCTCGGCATCACGCTGAGACCTCGCCTGTATGGCCATCGCGACGCGAGTAGCCTTTTCAGCAGCATAAGCAGCCGCCTCAGCAGCCTGGGTATTTGCCTCTGCAGCACGGAAGGCTTCTTCAGCAGCATGAGCGGCAGCCTCAGAAGCTCGCGCCTGTCGCGAGCTCCTCTCCACTTGGGCCGCCAAGGCATGAATCGAAGAATTCACCTACCAAAAGAAACAAGTGAGCAAATGACAGCAGAAGCAACAGAATAAAAAATGAAGACAATCTAACTTACCACCATGGCATGTGTTACGGCGCGGCAAGCGACCTGATTCAAGGGAAGATCGGTCCACGCCGCGACCTCCTCGGGGAAAGTAGCGTCCCTACTGTTCTGAAGTGCGTAGTTCGGCGTCAACACGTTCCTAAACTCCCCTTGAGCTCCCAAGCCTGAGGGCCCAGCCCGCGTATGAGCAGACCCGGAGTGAGCAGGAGCACTTGAGTACGCAGGAGCGCCCGTATGAGTGGTTTCAGCGTAAGGCGCCCCGGCGGTCTCGTGCACCGGTGGAATCACTCCGGGCTCCCTGGGCAGATCCTCTGGCGTATGGTCTGGGGCTTGGGGCTCCTCTTCATACCTTGGAACAAACGCCCCCCACGAGTTCTCTCCTTATCCATCACACCTACAGAAACGAGTTCGACATCAAAAAAAAAAAAAAAACCGCATAGCCAGAAACCTACCCGAACTCAGGCCGACTGCAATAAGCTTGGCCTCCGTTAAGTAGTGGTGGCACTTTAAGCCTTGCCGTGCCCATTGTCGGAGACCCTTCACCATCTCTTTATCAAGAATTACGCCCAAATTGGGAGCGGCCTCACCCCACCCGGTCTGAAAGGGCCATCCTTGTGCACTTCGCACGCCGAAGTAGTCCCGCTTCCAAGCCGAGACCTTATTAGGAAGATCGTGTAGAAGCTTGAAACCCTGGCGAGGAGAAAGGTAATACGCCCGTCTCCCCCTAGGAAGAGAACCCGCCTGTCTCTTGAGCATCAAGATAGAGGAGAATATCTCTAAGTCTAAGGGAAAGTTCTGCTCGCAAAAAAGGGAAATTGTCCCCACCAGGTTCCGAATAGAGTTCGGATGAAGCTGGCCAATGGTGACACCGAAGTGGTTTATGACTTTGACGAGAAGGGGATGGAAAGGAAGTCGCAACCTTGCAGCAAGCTACTCTCGAAAAATCACGATCTCGTCGGGACCGTGTTCCCAAGGAAAGCTACCCGAAGGAATAAAATATGTGTACCCCCCAAGAAGATTATAAGACAGAAGTATGGATTGAAGCCCCTCAGGCGTCATGGTCGAAGGGCCAAACCGGTCTAGCATCCGACCTCGGCGGGAGGTAGACACCAAACTGCCCGAAGCGACTCGACCTATTGGTTCGTAGTCCTCAAACTCCACCTCAGGATCACTGAGGCAGTCTGGGGACACGACTCGGTTGGTGGAACCTACATCGGCCCTACTCGAAGAATCGTCTGAGCTATCAAAGCTAGACATTGGAGAAGAGACGGATTCAAGAAAGTACTCACCGGAGAGTTTGAAGAAAAACCAAATAACCGTGAACTGTATAAACAGCCTTGATGCGAGCTGGAAAAGACTTGGATGCGAGCTGAAAGGTTGGACGCGAACTCAGTAGACAAACCGCAGAAGTGACAACAACCGGGGTCCCCCACTATTTATAGCTACAGTAACCAAGAATCGACCGTGCAGACCGAAGACGATTCGACGGCTCACGTTCTTACCGACCGTACAACCCTTAAGGTCGAGACGTGATTGGCGCACGTCTTTCTGAAAAAAGTGAAACGTCAGCGCGTCTTTTTTAAACCGACGTCGCTTCGACACGCGTCTTTTCGAAACTGACGCGCCGCACGTCTCCCTGACTGTCGACCGCGCACGTACAGTAGTGGCGTGCCTTTTTGAAATGACCCACCGTCACGTCCCAGCGGCACGAATTGGTTTGAAATTTAAAACGCGCGGTCACAACCACCAGTGTTCTTGAGTAAGCACGTTTCCAGCCTTCTCGGAAACCGAAAGAACCCTAGCAAAAGCGTCTCGAACAGTGAAGGTTCGAAGGACGGGACAAATCCACCAGCTACCTCGCGAAAACTCCCCGCACCATGGCAAGACCCCCGACGCAAGGAGTGGGGGGCAATTGATGAAGGAAGATTTGGCCCGACCTCTCTCATGTGACACGTGGCAGAAACAACAGTTCGGCAAAAAGGGCCAAGCCTAGGCAGGAACAAGGGGACACACTTCGCCGAACTGACCCTTGTAACAGCTTGGTATACACTTCGCCGAACTACCACCTTGTAACAGCTCGGGATACACTTCGCCGAACTGACCCACCTTGTAACAGCTCGGGATACACTTCACCGAACTGACCCACCTTGTAACAGCTCGGGATACCTCCGAGCTTGACCGCCTCGCTCAGCACTTCGCATCATCTTCTGGGCACCAAAGCCAAACAAGTCGTACCACGCCTGACACTAGGGAAGTCCGTGCCTGAGGGCGCCACGCCTGACTGACTTGGGATCTGACGTTTGGCAGCAGCACTCTAAACGGCCACCTGCCACCACCACTGACGCCGCCATCTCCAGTTAGATGGTTAGGCAGTGACGGTTCTGTCTCAGCAGAAAGGACGACGACCGAGTTGACAAGCGCAAGGGTAATCATACCCGATATGACAAGGGCCTCGGGACGAGTACACGAAGTGACTATAAGAGCCCCCTGCCCCCCGACAACGATGGTATGCAAACTTTGCGCTATCTGGTATTACCTTGCTTTTGAAGGATTCTAACTTGAGCTTCGGAGCCTCTACACCGGGTTCCCCCCCGGAGCTTTCCCATCTCCTCCGTTTCAGGTTCCCTGCTACCCCGTTCGAAAGCAAGGCAGCGGACAGCTAAGACCAGCCGGATCGTGCTCCATCAGTAACCATAGCCTGTTTGGTTCAGACATGAATGAGAATGAGAATTGGAATCAACATGAATGAGATTTCATTCTTAAAGGAGGGGCAGGGAATGAGATTCCAATTCTGCCCAACCAAACAGTTGATTCCGATTCTAGACCCTTATTATTGCGAACCAAACAAGGCTGAGTCCTTACCATTTACATTAAAACGAATAGGGACTGAGAAACAGCTTTTAACTCAGTCTAGCTTCAAAGCAGTACAGTGAACAATCAAGGAACCATCTGAGCTGCAACAAACGAACCGGTGTTTGATCAGCTATATACCCAATGCTGAAAGTTTGAGAAGGCTAATGTAGAGCAGTTGCTGAAAGCCTATTTTGTTCGGACCTCATTTGGGAGGGCTTTGGAGAAGTTAGCAAAACTAACATCATTAAAAAGTCAGGGTTTTTAGCTCAACAATAGTATTATTTGGAAGGAGTACAAATACATATGTAGAGTGCAAAACCTTGTATTTTGTATCATTTTGCATGTATTTATACTGTACATATTTGTATTTGTACTCTTTCCAAACTGAGCCTTGAAAACAAAAATAGACTTCAAGAACAGTTTCTGTTTTTTTTGCTGATGTGGTGATTCCAAAAACATATTGAGATGCATAATAGTTCCCCAAGCCATGTATTAATTCTTTTCTAGAGAGAAGGTAACTGTGTTCTTTATAAGAAAGCAGAAATGTACATGAGAGAATTTACACTGCATAAGAAAAAAAAAAAACAAAATGAAAACAAAAAACTTAAAAAGGTCCAATCAAAAAACCTATATTACAGAACTTTCATTCTGTAATGAAAATTCTAGAAACTGCAATGAACTTATAAGCAAGCTGGTGCCAGAAACCACAAAACTACCTGCAATACAAAAACACCATCATATGGAGATAAATTGGCAAGGTAAATTAAAAAAAAAGGCAACATGAATGGGGGAAAACAACACAGTATGGTTTATATGTTTTGAATACCTCCCTAACTTGTCTGCAATGCTTTCTATATGTCAGGTTACTGGCCAATGTAACAAAGAGAACATTTGAAGGAGAAAGAGCAGAAATTGTTACAAAAATGATAAAAGATCAAAGCAACACTGAATACCAAAAGGAAAATAAACACATTTATTAAAAGCGCATGAAACATTGAGAATTGAAAATGCATATGGCAGAACTGCTGTTGTTGTTGATATCTTCTCAGAAAGTAAGAGTTTGTTCTAATACAGATATCAGAACAAACAACCATATTCTCTGGAACCTCCTCACACTGGAGACAACTGATGAGCAAAACCATTTAGTATTGGACTCTTTCCTTCCCATCTAATATTGGATTTTTTTCTTAGCTTAATCTATAAGGAAGATTCTTTTCTCTTCTGAAACACCCATGCTGGTGTCCTAGAGTTGCCAAATTTGCTTATTACTACAATTTCATAAAGCATAAGGTAAGACCTTAGTGAAAACTTTGCCAATACTTTTTCTCATGAGTCATGACAAATTAGACACATTCATTGTTGATTTGTCCATTAATGGAGTTTGGAAAATTGGGGTTGGTATCTGGAGAAATGGGTGTTGAATCATCTAGTCATTCCTTGGATTTGAGTCTTTGACAGGTGTTTCTTGATAACTTCTCGTCCAGTCTGTTGTACAGAGATCTCAATCCTGTTTACAAGTATCAAGGCGAGCATTTCCCAATTCAATTTTAGGTTGGGGTATGGATACTGGGATTTAGGACATTTGTTATATTTGGATTCATTTATAATTTGTAAGCTCCTAATTTGTCCTGTTATCCTGTATACCTTCTTTGATTCTATAAACAGAACAAATTCAGCTGAAACAAACCCCCAATCCGCCATGCTGTTAAGATATTGTTTTCAGCACAAATCTAACTAAAATATTCTTATTTCTTAATTGCTTGACAGAACAACCAACAATACATTGACTCCTGACAGTTATTTTTATCATTGTAGTAGTTCAACTTTCATGGATGTTTATATAATACAAGTTTCTAACATAAACCCAAACAACAGAGTCCCATGGTCCAGGATGCCCAAATTATCAAATGCGTATAATCTTCACATATCAAATTTAGATACAATACAGGAGCAGGACGGCAATCATCACAAGAAAATATTCTTATAAATGCATCCCAGCAACGAACCGATCAAACAGATGTTACTTCAACTCTAGCCATGAATCCAGTTCAGGGTTTCATTGAATCAAGAAGAAATTTTTTAGCAGCAGACGGAACCTTCTACTTTGAAAGTAGAATGCGTCCAGGCTTTCAAGAACTGAGAGATCAAAATCTAGAAAAGTGGGGGTTCCATTGGAGAGATCGAGAACGGAGGAAATTAAAGCAATAATCCCGACCAAGGCAGATTTGGCCGATCAAAATCGACTAGAACATGCTTTTCGTGAGACGAGAACTCAGGTGAAGTGTCGAGACAGGTTTGGACGGCTTAGACCATCCAAAAGTAATGAACCAACACTAAAGTATTACTCTTGGCAGTAGAAGAAAGACGAAAATGGCTGAAAAAGCTAAAGCGACAACCTAAAGATGATTGACAAAACGAACCCACACAAACCCAAATCGTACGGTCAAGGAATAAGACGACTACGACGACGGCGGCGGTGAAGAAGAAGCGAAAAGTTAAGTCTGTTCACGGTAGCAAGGAAGCAAGTGGAGGATGTAGGTAACGAGGAGCTTCAGATTTTGGAGTAAAGAGGCCAAGATTTGGCGCTTGATTCTTCCTCTTTTAATATGAGGAACCAAGAACCTATTTTGGGTCTTCCATGATTCAATCTGGTGCTCAGACAATCTGAACTCTGTAATCTTCTGATCCATTTTCATGGCTGTGTGTGTGTGTGAGAGAGAGAGAGAGAGAGAGATGGGACAAAGATGTTCTCTGAGTTGTGGCCTGTGGGTGGTTGGTATCTTGATTCGACGGATCATGGCAGGTACCAACGTATATAAAGGCTCGGAAAAAGTAGCCGAAAAGTGCGAACAGCTTATCATTGGTGGTTAGGCCGCAGGCCGCCCAACTGCCCAAGCGGAGTAGCCGAGCAGGAAGTTTCCTAGTACGCACTATGAACTTGGGCGGTGTGAAGTCTATATAGATTCTGACGTCTTTCAATATATATATATATCCTCTGACGGAGAGGGGTTTGAAATGGACATGTCTGAGTTGGTCGAGACGCATTGGCATCTGGCAATGTTACTTGCGATGTCGATTGTTGAATTTAGAGGTTTGAACTTTGATTTGTTGTCGTGGGCTTTGGCTTCAGGAAACTTCGTTACTTCCTTAAATGGAGAGAGAGAGTTTAGCACCACGGATGCGGAGTATAGTTTGCTGGAGATGTCTATTTCTTTATTTCCTTTCATCTGAAAAAGAATTTGGACTTATTCATCTCACAGAATTATAAATTAGGCGCTGATGCACATGGATTAATGTGATGATTTCATTGGGTCTTATCTTTTTCATTTTGAAGCACCGAGTTCACTCGTCTAAAATCGTTTATTTCCGGCTGTTAGCAGAATACGTGAAGTCAATTCAAATTTTCTTGAAAATGAAAGCTTTTTCAGTTTTCCTTTGACAAAAGAAATAAATCCATTTTTAATGGCCAAGAAAATACTATCCTAACTGGCTGGTTAATTGTTAAAACTATGACCCAATGAGCTTTCTGGTTTTCTGCCCAGTCCAAGGCTAACAGCATTGATAACAGGAGTGAGAACCATGATAAAATTAGAATTGCAGACCAAGAGATACCTAATCTGAACTTTTTCAGTCTTGGTTGGATAATCCACTACAAAAGAGAGATTGAGGATATTGCACATTGAAGTAGAGGAGGTTAAGACAGAACAAAGAGATGCATTGGCAGTCATGTTTTATGCATATAGTTTAAAGGGAAAATTTTACAAAACAGCTATAAGACTAGCAATGTTGTATAGCCAGCCTATGGAGTATAGTGTCGGGCAGTCAAGAAAATGACATATCCAAAACCAAGCATTACAGATACGCGAACTTTGACATAGATGAGTGGGAAATTTTGAAAATATAAGATTAAAAATGAGCATATTCATGGAAATCTTCGAGTCGCCCTGGTGGGTGATAAAATGAAGTAGACTGAAAGGGTTGGTTTAGTCATTTGCATAAAAGACCATTATACAGCATCTATGAGAAATGATCTCTAACAAGTTGAAGGACCAAAAAGCCTAGGGATAGGCCTTTAAGGACATGAGTTGAAGTATTGAGAAATGATTTGAAGGCTCATAGTTTAACAATCCATATGGCACTAAACAGAGTGTTATGGTGGAACAGGTTCATGTAGCCAATCATCCCATATGGTTGGGACAAGGCTGTGTAGAGTACAGTTGCATGTATAAAAACTAAAATTTCTATTGTAATCAGAACTCAAGTACCCAGATGTTGCTTACCCCTAATAAAAGGCAAAACTTTGACAGGAATAAAATGAGAGAAATCACAAACAGTGAAGCAAACCAAAAAAAAAAAAAAGAAAAACAAACCAAAACATTTGTTATCATTAGGTGCTGAAAAGGGAATCTGTAAACACTTAAGTTAGAGTGCAGGGTGAACAATCAATGCACTCTATGCCTACACAAAGAACAAGTTCTGTTTCCCAACACCCATATGCTTCCAAAACATACATAAGATGAAACTATTGTTTATTCCATACCTTCCTTAAAGATTATAGTGAAGATAACTCCCTCTCTGCTGGGAGAGTTTAGCATGGGTCGAGGTTAAGTGTGGGATAAATATATTCACAATGTTGTCCAAAATGATTGCAGAGTAGTGCTAGGAAGGATGAGATGATTGAGAAAAGATGTTCTCACAACAACAGATTGAAATATTTTCTTCTTTTCTTGGGGGTATGTGGCACTGGAGTGGTGTTTGAAGTGAATGCTGGGGTTTATTGGGGAGTTCGATTTATTCTGCAATTCCATTTATCATATATGTTCAGAGAAATCATCCCTTCTCAATAGATGGATTATGAAAATCATAGAAAACAGATTGTTTGATCTATCATTGAACTCCTGCAAAAATAAAAAATCACAAATAGGTTTTCAAAGCCAAATGCCGGAATTGGAATTCCAATTTCAACACTACTCAGAAAGTAGCATTGAAGAAGTTTTTCTAATATTGATCATCTTTACAAAATGAATTGAACATTTGTTAGTGTAGGAGAAATGCGGATGTTGAGATGGATGAGTGGAAAAACTAGAAAGGACATGGTAAAAAATGAACTCATTCACATGCAGAGAAGATCATCTACATTACCAGTAAGGAGAAGTGATCTGTTACAAAGCTGAAAGGGCTAGAAGAGACACTAGAGGCAGATCAAAAGGATATGGGTTGAGTTAGCAAGCGATGATTTAGGGCTCATAATTTAAAAGTGGATGAGGCACTGAACAGAGTGATGGCCATGATATGAGACAGGATTCGTGTAGCCGATCTAATATAGTTGGGGCAAGGCTTAGATGATGATGATGAATTGAACATTGAGTAATAAAGTTTACACTTAACAGGAAATTAAACGGTTTGCACTTATTCTTTGGTTCTGAGAAAATCATTAATTAAACTATGAAGCCCATATATGGATACTGACACAGGCAGATAGAGGAAACAGGGGCACATATCTCCATTTCCTAAGATCCTGAACAATTGGTACAAGTATCCCATTTAATATGCTTATATAATGCTTCTATATCTAGTTTTTTAAGTTGAATGCCATTTCTCAATACTAATATCTTGTCAAGTTTATTTAAACTTCTAACTTGTACAGGTTTTCTATTGTATGATTTGTTAAAATATACAATTTACATATTTTATAAGTGTCAACATTATAAATTATACTCTGGAAATGTCCATGCAGTTTCTGGTGTTTTTCTGGGTATGTATTGTGTATTCGTGTCCAAGATTGGTATGTTGTCAGGGTATGATATCAATTCAATGCCTGAGCAATAAGATCTTTTTACATCTAAGAATTAGTTCTGCACTTAAAATATCATAAAGGATCCATATCCTGAGTTGATCACGTTCCTAACTACACTAACAAAAATTAGGTTCAAAAAACTGCTATTAATAAGATATTCATACCCTTAAAATTCTTTGTATGGTGTCAGTGCACAGGAAAAAGACCTTTCAACTTATCAGCATGACAAGTACATAAAACTTAAACAGTAAGGGCACAATGAAAAAAGTGACATAGATGTAAACCTCTTACACTACAAGAATGTACCAACAAATTGGCATGGTGAACCAAAGAAAGATGTGAGAATGGAATAGGGACAATACATACTTGATATGTTTTGTCAACTGCCTTCCAGTATTTTCTATTTGCCTATTTGAGTATCCAAAACCTATAGAGAATAATGTAAGGACTAAGAACATAACTTGTAAAAGAAGCAAAAAGAGATCAAAGTGTCCTTGAACATCAAAAGACAATAAAAAAGCTCTGTACGAGCACATGAACAATGCGAGGGTTGAACATACATATGGTTGAGCTGCTGTATTTGATGTATTCACTCAAAAATGAATGTTTGTTGTACAGATGGTGGACACATATACTTTTTCAGAAACCTCTATCATCATTTGAAAGAAGTGACAAGTATTTGGTGACAAAGGTGACAGTACTGCTAGATGTTCTCTTCAACTACTGGACTCTTTTCCTCTTCTAAAATAAACAGAAAGATTTTCTTTTCATCTCCTGAAACTGTAATGGCAGATCTGCCAAAATTGCTTCATGCTGCAAGTTCATGGAGCATAATTAGGGTCATTTCCATTTAATGGATGACCTTAATGCTAAATTCAATATTACTCTTAAATTGCAGAGACTGATAAATTTAGTAGTGTTGCTAGATAGTTATTTGATGCATAATTGGTTGTACCTACCTTTAGAAATGACAAAAGATTCTTCACAGGTAACTAACAAATATATATATATATATATAGCAAGGGCCATGAGGAAAAGTCATACTCTAGTTTTTTCTTCTTTATTTCCCCCCTTTTCTGCTGCGTTTTTATGTATATATGTTGAAAATTTCTTTTGGCCCTTGATAGAGTGGACGAATCGGGATTCATGTAGCCAACCCCAAATATTTGGGATAAGGCTTTGTTGAAAGTTTCTGTGTTATAGGTCCATTATCAGATACAGGTATAGTTGAGCATACCCTTATTTGAATGTTGCCTTGAATGCCTTCCTGCACTACAATAATGTGGCGAGTATCTTAAATCAACATTTTGGCAAGATGAGCAAAAAAGTAAAAGCAAAGGCAATGTGAATGGAAGAAAAACACCGTATGTTTGATATGCATTTCCTCTCTCTCTTTCTCCTCTGCACTCGTTTTAAATACCAAATCTTATACAATGAGGATAATTTAAGGATAAAGAACAGAACTAATTAAAATGAACAAAGTAAGATCAAGCAAATTCTGAACAACAAAGGGACAATCTTTGTTAACCAGATCTTGCAAGGACATGGCTGAATGGTGTTGGATGCAAAATTTACACTGAAAGATGAAATATCCATAACAAGCACAAAATGCAAGTTGAAAATGTATTTGGTAGGGCCACTGAAGTTGTTGATATCTATATCGAATGCAAGAGCTTGTTCCAATACAGATAGACCTGTAATGAGCAAAATAATTTAATGTCCTAGTGTATATTGCTTGACATCCCATAGAAAAGTAGAGTTTTTCCTCAATCAAACGGGACAATTCTTTTCTCTTCTGTAAAAATCCATGCTTAGAGCTTCCAAAATTGCTTAATACCACAATAGGATGGCATGACTTTACTCAACACCTCACTAATATTTTCCTAATGACTAAACAAATACGTTCATATCATTGTTTGAATTGTTCATTGGAGTTATACCATATAAGTTAACATTTGCATTTTTCTTTTAGAAAATCACTTACATAGTTATATTAGTGAAAATAGATTTCTTGAGTTTAAAAAATTGGAGTTGGGACATGGAAGAATGGGCGTTTAATCATCTAAGCCACTCCTTGGATTTGAGAGGTGTTTCATGATAACATATCATTTAGTCTGTTGTACAGAGAATCAGAGATCTGGATCCTGTTTGCAAGTATCAAGGGTGACAATTTCTCAGTTCAACTATAGGTTGGGGTATGAGTGCCTCAATTTACAATATTTGTTTGTTTGGATCCATTTGTGGGTATTTGTCACGTACAACTTCTTTCATTATAAAACAGAAGTTCATTCTGAAACAACCGTGCAATTAAGATATTGTTTTTTAGCATACATCCAACCAGAATATTCTCAGTTGACAGAACAACCAACAACAAATCAACTCCTGGTAGTTATTTTACTCATTATAGTGTCTCCTTTAATGGATGATTATGCAAGTTAAATTTCAACAAACAGTCAAAAGGACAGAGAGCCCTCAGGTCCAAAGTACCCAAATAATCAAATGCACAGGATCTTTCTTTCTTTATTTTTCAAATTTCGGAGATCGGATAGGCAGATACATGACAAAGCGACAATCATGCACACAGAGAACAGTTATTCGTATAATTGGGTTCCACCAAGCAGATATTACTCAAATCAACTCTACCCAGATATCACTCAAATCAACTCTACCCAGATATCACTCAAATCAACTGTACCCATGAATTCAATTTTATCAATGAAACCTTTACTTTTGTCGCCACTAACATTGAATCACGGAAGAAATTCTAAGCAGTTTCTGAAAGAAGAAAACAGAACAACCTCACTAGTCACTAATTGCAAATAGAAGACGATATCTTTTACTTAGAAAGAAGAGGTGCAGGGTTGCAGAAAAGATCCTCCTTATGACTTGCTGAGAGATTAAAATATAGAGAAATGGGGTTTCATTAAATGGATTGAGAACAGAGACGGCCTAGGCTAAGTGGGTTCACGGTTGCAAGGAAGCAAACGAAGGGCGCAACTAATCACGAGCTTCTTCAAATTTCGGAGTAAAGAGGCGAAAATTTGGCGTTTAATTCTTCCTCCCCTCCTAACACAAGGAACCAAGAGCTCGTTTTGTTTCTTCCATGACTCAATTTGGCGCCCATACAATCCGAACTCTGTAATCTTCCCATCCGTCTCCATGCCCGAGGGAAAGAGAAGGATGATGGGAGATGTCTTCTTCACCTTCGATGCTGTGATTCGACATGTCAGAACCATGTATATACGGGAGAAGGAAAATCCAAAGAAGTAGCCGCAATGGGCGGATAGCTTATCGGCAATGAAGCTGCGAAGGAGTAAAGGAAGTTTCCTGGCAATGGATTTCTGAAGCGCAGAGACGATGATTGATGCCTGACGTTAAGTAAGCGGTTGAACTGTAGTGTTGAAACACGAATCAAACTAAAACTTGACTGGTTTCAGAATTTGACATTTTGGGCTACTTCCGGCGGCGATCTACGTCATGTCTAATGTATGTAGTATGTTGGTTGACCACGAAGCTTCGTTTTCCACTTTTCCTTTCTCCTGTGTCGATGGGTGGAAACATTCTGTGTGTTAGCGCAAACACCATCACCCCATCCCCTTTTTTTCTCCAGTCACAAAATGAGATAATACTTGGTTTCCTGTTTCTCGTAAGAACTGAAAAAGGACACGTAGAGGTCTTTTGAGGAGATCACACCTCTCCCCACAGGGGGGCCGTCCCACAACGCAGCATAGTACATCCCCGCCGTGTGTTTCCTGATTATCATATCATAGGTTCTGGAAATATTATTGGAAGATGTGCTAGGATATGTTTGTGGGGCGGCTCCTTGTAGGGAACAGATGTGAATTCAATCTTTTCGAGTAGGTAATGCCTTTTTGGAAGATGTGAATTCATCTTTTTCAATATCAAAACCATGATGTCATCATTGGAAAATATTTCTAATACAGGGTGAGGATGTACTGTAATGCGGGGCGGCCTCTTGTTGGGAGGAGATGTGAACTCATCTTCTTGAGTAAATAATGCTTCTCCTGGGATGAAATGTAAGACAGAAGCCAAATTTGGCAGCAATGGAAGTTCCATTCTACAAAACAATCTCCTGAGGTTAGGATTAATGCATTGAATAATTGATCATTTCCTGCTTTCCAAATACCCCAAAGAATATCACCCAATGAGAAATTAGGAACAAGACTATGTATTTTCCTTTTTTTTTCTGTTCTATGTATTGGGCAGTCCTAGGTTCTAAGGTTCTCACTTTTGGTTAAACCGCCTGCAGCTTCCAAGTAATAAGCAGATCAAACACTGAACTTTCTTTTTCCACCAAGTCCAAACTATGCGGCTAGTTTGATTTCATGATTTTCCACTCTTTAGCTCACTTGTATTGGCTTGAGGTTAGGGATGACTATTTCTGCCTGACCCCAGGCCTGTGGGCGGCCCAAAATGCTCTTAGGACTACCCTGTAAGGCCCATGATTATCTCTAGAATATATTATCAGGCTGGGGTGCAGGCGAGGCCCAGGTAGCTCAAACCTCAATGCTTTTTACTAGTCAAGAAAAGGGGCCTGGGCCCAGTACATTTTTACTAGTCAAGACTCGTTGAATAAGCAAAGAATAGAGAACTACATCCAGTTCATTCTAATTGACAGATGAACCAAGAAAAAGTGAAGGCAGAAAATTACGAATACCAAGTACAAAATAAGTCATAGCCCAATGGTGGATCTTCATTAATAACTAGGGATTAACAACTTAATTGGTCATCTCATATTGTTTTCAGCCTTATCTCGACATAGTTTTGTCATCTGTGAATGTGATTCTATAATATCCATTAGTGGATTTCTACTCCTCCCCTCTGACGCATGTCGAAACCGCATAAATGTATGTGTTTTCTCGCATTTTTTTAATTATGCAATATGTGATATGACGTTTTCTATTATCTCTAATCCCAAATACTTTTATTTTTCTCACAGGTGATGTAGATAGTATTCTATGCACATGATTAAATCATCTCAATCTATTTTCCCTCCTTTTATCGCTAATAATACCCATTCTTAAATCCTTCTTATGGTTTCAGCATTTTGGAACCAGTGTCTGCACCCATTGCGTACGGATTGCATCCGGACCGTCCGAGCCCACTTACTTTCAGGCAGCCTCAAGTATAAATAAGAAACAATCCCCTCAAGGTAAAGAAATAGAACTTAGTATCAAGAACTTGAAAACTCTTAGTCTCCGTTGTGACCTTGCTTGATTGTTCACACCTAAAGACTCATCCACCTTTTACCGTTGTCATACTAACTTGACCGTTGGAGTCTCCGCCTCGGGTGCCAACCCGGGGCCTCTGACATTCTTCATCCTTTACTCTTTGCAGGACCAGCCTACCAGTCATCGGCCACTCCAGGCCTTGGATTACTCGACTGCACCTCGGCTTAGGAGCGAATTGATAGTGTTACCCTCAGCCCATTTTAACCTGCAACACTATCCATTCTACTTTTACCTCTGATCCATTAACTTAGCATTTGCATTTCTTCCATACTCGGTTTTTGGACATGTTTCTTAATTTCCTATCATTGTATTCCATACAACATATCTGACCTTATAACTATTTTAAAGAATCTTTAGATCCATCCCTACAAAGAGGGTGTGCACCATATATCATAAAGAGGATCTGCCCTTTTTAAGAAAAAGATGGAAGATGAAAATGCAACTGAATATGTAAGAATTCAACACAAGTATGGTTTTTGTACTTGTAAACATCTTGGTTCAAATGGGCATTAAATTTCTCTAACTAATTATAGAGGTAGCTTAGTATTTGAGATAGTAGACATGGCATTAAATTCATTTATTTGGTCAATAACTTTATTATAATGCATTACAAACAGCTTGCAGCATCACTAAAGCTTACTTTCCAAGTTAACATTCTGAGACATCTATCAATGTCACTAAAATGTATGATGTAATGGGAGAAATCAGCAATCTTCTTCAATATTTCAACTGTAGAAACTTACAGGGATTCACAAAAAAATTTCACAATTAGTTAATACAGAGCTTAAGTTTATAACAAAGAAAATCTCCAGCTCTTCTTTTTATTCTTCCTTTCCCTCCTAGTTCGGTTTCCATTTTAATTACAGCTAATTAATTCTCAGTATGGGAACAGTGAAAATAGAAATATGTACAGTATAAATACAAGATCTAAAACTACCGTAGCTGAGCACATTTGTAATTGCACTAATATGTACAAGGTTTAAAAATCTCGTATAAAAGGTTTTGCACTATACATATTTGTATTTTGCACTATACCGTAGCAATCTTCTTCAATATTTGTATTTTGCACTCCATCAACTTAATACTCACAAGTTTAGAATTTCTTAGCAGCTGAAGAAAGAACAGAAAGGAGGGAAATGAAAAAGCTTCTAGCGAGAAGGTAAAGGCCAAGATCCTCACCTTGAAAGACTAGTTCACTTTCCAAGAGCAAGAGGGTCTTCTACAGGTGAGAGATTGAATATCCAGAGAGAGACAGAGAGAGAGAGAGAGAGAGGCTCACTTCGCTCCTTTGTTAAACGACAAAATTAAAACATCCGAATATTTAAATAGTTAAACAAATGGAAGCTACTTCTTCGATCTTCATAAACGAAGAAGGTAGAAGGTAGAACAGAAATGAGTGAAACAAGCACAGATACAGCACAAGTGCACAACTGACTCGACCCATACATTGCTGGAACCGAAAATTTTACAGATTTTGATACTTGAATGCACAATGCAGAGACATTGATGATATAAATACACTCAGATGTCCGGCTTTGCTATGAAAGACGGACTATTTATCTTCACTAATTACTGTTGCACATAAGAATAATGTCTGTCGCCATGAGCCTGAACTTATGGTATAAACGAGTGAAGATTTGCCGCTTAATTCTTCCCCTACGAGGAGGGAGAGTAACAGCAGAGCTTTTCTGGGTTTTCCATCTCACATTCTGGCTTTGGCGATAAGCAGGAGATTCCATCTCCTTAACAACCTCAACTGTCATCTTCTTATCACAGCCTCGATGCCCAACCAAAGCAGGAGGGAGAGAGAGAGAGAGAGAGAGAGAGAGAGAGAGAGAGAGAGTGGAAAAGCAGCTAAGCTAGGGCATCCTTTTGCCAACAAGTTGAACAATAAGTCTGATGATACATGGCATATGACCATGTATGGACATCACTCCTTCTTATTCCTTCCCTTCGTAGCATTGATGGTCATCTCTCCTCTGGTATCAGTCTGCAACTCAACTCTGTAGCAGTCTGCAACTATCTCAGTAGACACAGACAACTCCGCTCCGGCCCCACGCGCATTGTTGACAAAAGAGAAGGGCCAACCTACGCGGAATGAGATGGGTAAGTGAGGCTGTCGACGTACGATTCATGTGGGTTCGAGACAAAAACAAAGCTCTCTGCTGGATAATCCATGCATCGTTACCTCCTTATATAACTCTGATCAGCTGTGCGTGTACACATATTAATGGAATTACATTAATTCAAAAGCTAGCTTGCTAGATAGCATAGATATCGTTTTCTTGTTCATTCAGGGCTGCTTTTGTAGAATCATGTTACTCAATATGCAAACACGTACCTTTACCAGGCATGAGTTCAAAGTAGTGATACGTATCGTATCATCATATTATGCAATGCGTATTGACTCTTTACCAGGTTTGTCGATACCTTGCATACAAGGAATTATGGTCATCTGTCAAAGATTCAGCGTATCCATGGTTTGAACCATATCACCCATTTTACCAGGTTGCAGCTAGCTGCTGCAAGTAATTGAAGCCCATGTGATTTATGGGTCATTTGATTCAACCGTCCGGATCATCCCATGACATTATGATACTAAAGAATTCAAAAAGAAAATCAGAAACCCAATAAACGATTCAAAGGGGATCAGCACTTCATGAGAAAATACTAAGGTTTTTGAGTTTAGGGTTTAAGATATAAGGAAAGCTTCGAATTTAAATTTCAGGATTTATGATTTAGGATTTAAGATGTAGACTTTATATTTTAAGATTTAGATTCAGGAGCTTATAGGACATATCATATGTCCTTCAACATGGTTAATTGGAGCTAGCCAAGTATTGCCCCAGTTCATGTTCTCATAGTCAAGTATTATCCATTCTTTTTGAATTTTAAAATATCTGTATTTATACGATGTAACATAACCCTCGAATTGATGAGAGAAATTTATTCAGAATCAAATGTTTTGTTGGAGGCTTCTGAAATTTCAACGCTTGGTGAACAATCATCTGCCTACGGTTCCTCTGCTAATACTCTTTGTATGGGAAACATCTCCCATTATTTTCCCTATTCATAGCACATTGAAGGCACCACCAAAGTACAAGGCTCAGAACTCCAATAATGCATATAATCAGGGTTCAGAGAGTTAGAGATCAGCAGGAGTACCTCTCTTGGTACCATCAAGATCAAATCATATTAAGTTGGATTATTGCTTCGTTATCATTTCAGCCCGGTTCAGAAATTTTGGCTTGGGCCTGGGCTTTGTATTTAAGTTCTGCATGGGCCTGGGCCTAGGCCTGCATTACGCCCATAAATTTTAGGGTCAAGCCTAGGTTTGATACTTCAAGCCCAGTCCAGCCTTATTGGAAAATTCTGGGCTTGGACCTTTGTTTTGTGTTTAGGCCCAACTCAAGCTTGGGCCTGCATTAAGCTTGCAAATCTTAGGGTCGGGCCTGGGTCTAATACTTCAAGCCTAGCCCGGGTCAATTTGGGAATTCCATGCTCGAGCTTGGGTTTTGAGTTTAAGTCTGGTCCAAGCTGGAGCCTACATCAGGCCCGCAAATTTTAGGGTCGGGCCTGAGACTAATACTTCAAGCTCAGCCCGGGCCAGCTCGGAAATTTCAGGATGGGGCCTGGGTTTTGTGTTTAGGCTCAGTCCAAGCCTGGGCCTGCATCAGGTTTGCAAATTTTAGGGTCAGGCCCAGGCCTAATACTTTAAGCCCAGCCCAGGCCGGCTTGAAAATTTCAGGCTTCAGACTATATTTTGTGTTTAGCGCTGGCCCAGGCCTGGGCCCACATTAGGCTTGCAAGTTTCAGGGCTGAGCTTAGGCCTAATACTTCAAGTCTGACACAGAAATTTTGAGCTTGGGCCCGCATCAGGGGTGTAAATTTTAAGGCTGGGCATAGGCCTAATACTTCAAGTCCACATATATTAAACGTACATATTTTATGCATAATGTATAAAATTATAGTATGACACTATAATTTATATTATATATTATCTTATATTGTATATAATATATAAAATAAATTACTATATATATATATATATATATAAGTTATTTCTTTTAAGAAAATTGGACTTTTCTTCAACGCACATTTACATCCAGTTTTCGAAGTAGAGCACAACAACTTCGATACCAATCAAGTACCACTAAGAAAGGGTCCAAGGTTATTACAGAATACATTCAAAATATCCGTTCAATTGCTGATTCTTTTGCTGCTATAGATAAACCAATATCTAATGATGATTTTGTTTTGGCTGTCCTGAGTGGCCATGGGGCAAAGTACAACCCATTCATTACACCTATCGATACTAGAGTTGAATCTGTTTCCTTTGAAGATCTTCGTTCATGGTCTTCTTTTGAGCCAAGAAACTAGACTCAATGATCTGTTATAATAATATGCCTGATCTATAGCAGCCATCTATCAATGTGGCTTGTGAAAAATCAAAACAGCGGGAAACAAGGCTGAAGTACTGGTTATAATTTATACTACTTTAAAAAGTACGAATGGTCTTAAGAATATTTTTAAAAATAAAATTTACTTCTCTATATTTAAATTTATTGATAAAAAATGAGGGTAAATAGGGTAATTAGTTCTTGATATTAAATGATTTGAAAAGAGGTAATTTAAAGATATTCAATTCATTCAATTCCTTCTCATTAAATCCAACATTTAAGTTATTAAGTTGTATTCATGTTCATTGAATCGTATATTTAAGTTATTTTTGTTTTTTTCTCATCATTAAGTTCTATTAACTAAATTCATGCTTAATAAATTAATAAAATCAATGACATAAACGTTTATACTTTTAATACCTACCTAGCAAAAATAGTGTTTTCATCTATATGGTGGTAAGAAATTAATTCATTTTGGGTCAAATGGGTTAATCCATGTTACCACGACTAAATAATAAAATTAAAAAATAGATAAAATAAAAATAAATTAGGAACATTTTTAACATACATATTGAACAATATTAAGTATGATAAATAAGAAATATTTTTATTAATGATGGAAATGGATGTAAAATTTAAAACCAATTGGAAATGAAAATATTTTCCTATTCTCTCCCATTAAATCCTATATTTAAGATATATTTTTCTCATCATTAAATTCTTGTAATTAAATCCACAATATTAATCTTAATAGTATAAAAATAAATATTTTGAAAAGTAACTTGAAAAAAAACCATTTTCTTCCCTTCCGGTGGTGGGCAAGCAATTCGACCATTTGGAGCCAAATGGATTAATAAATAATGTCATAATTAAATAATAAAAGGTTAAAATAAATAACTATGAAATGTATGAAGTGTTTTTTGTTAATGATCAAAATGGAATTCCAAATTCAAAATCTACCTAGAAGTTAAATGATGTCATAGTAAAATAATAAAACTTTTAATAATAAAAAATACATAGAATCAAAACTAAAAAAAAAAGATAGAGAAAGTTTTGGGCACATATCTAATGTTATATATTTATAAAAAAGAAAATATTGGGTACATCTCTAATATTGTGCATTCATTATATTAAACAAAAATAAGTTTTATAAATAAGAAATAATTTTATCAATGGTGAAAATGTAATACAAAATTTAATGTCAACCTAAAAATCAAACAATTTTTTATTTTTAGATGGATTAGTGGTTTGA
This sequence comes from Nelumbo lutea, assembly GCF_056320005.1. NCBI lineage: Eukaryota > Viridiplantae > Streptophyta > Magnoliopsida > Proteales > Nelumbonaceae > Nelumbo > Nelumbo lutea. The sequence continues at coordinate 38,181,777 of NC_142688.1, forward strand.
TTTAAATGATACCATAAACAAACAAAAATTGTGTGAAAAGTAAAATAATATTTTATATAATGTAAATGAAATATATAATTTAAAGGAATAATTATAGCCAAAGTTGGTTGTACATCTAAAATTTGGTTGTAGGTTGGTCTAGAAACCAACAAAACTCTGATAGTTGGCTTTACATTTAAAATTATAAAAACCATCACATGTCATCGGAGGCTTATATGGTTGTTGCCAACATGGGACTTTTAGTCCATGTTAGATACAACAAAAAACCCATATTGAAAATAAGTTTTCAGTTTCTCTCCCACTCCCTTTATCTCTTGATCTCCCTCCCTTCTCTCTCACTCTCACGGTGATCTCTCGATCTTCCACTCTCTTTGTCTCTCCCATTCTCTCAGATTCGGTTAGTAGCTATCCAAATCAAAACCTCTTTCTCTCCCCCTCTCTCTATTGTTCTCCCTCAATCTTTCTCATTCTTCTCCCTAGCTCTCCCTCTTGATCAACATCTCCTTCTCCCTCAATCTCTATCATTTTCTAATTGGTATAAATTTCATAGCCAAGAGTTTCTTATAATTTTTTATCAAATTGGTGTAATAATTTTTGAACAATACCAAGTTGGTCTTTTATGTGATCTCATTAATACTATATAAGTGTGTAAAAAAATAAAACAAATGAGAGAGGGAGCGGGAGAGAAAATGAAGGAGAAAGAAATTAAGGGAGAAAGAGAAATTGACAAAAAAAGAGAATGAAAGAGACATTGATGATATAAATACACTCAGATGCCGATTTGACGTGATATTTTGTCTTTTCACGGCGTGTTCAATAATCACTGGTGGTCGTTGAGTTGTTCAACAATCAGCATCGCAGGCAATGTTTTCTCGGAGATAGGACGCCAAGGAATCAAGCATGGTTTTTAAAACCGAACCGGTGTGGGCACTGTTTTCCGGTTCGGCGGTTCAACCGTTCGGGTCGAACGGTTCAACCAGTGACATCATAAATAAATAAAAAACCAAAAAATACTTTTTAAATAAAATATAAAAAATGCATAGAAAAATATAGGAAAACAGACAATATATGAAAAAATAAAAATATCTAAATATAAAAATAATAAAATACAGAAAATACAAAAAAAAAATCCAAAAAGTATAGAAAATTTTCCAAAAATTACAGAACAAATTTGTAAGCAAGTAATGAGCACCTGTTTTTTGAGAAGAAAAAAGCATATCAGTTCAGAAAAAAATTATTTGAACATATTTTGAGAAGAAAGCATAAATTTTATATCAAAACATATTTTGAGAAGAAAAAAAAAGAAAGAAAATTCAGAAAAATATAGGATGAGACCCTATTTTTTTTTCATAAGAAACAAAGAATAAGAAGGGTAGAAGAAGAAGAATGTGTTGATTTGATAAAATTTAAGATATTCCTTGCTTATCCTAACTAATGAGAGTTTTACCCTAACAAATGAACCAAAAGAATTCAAAAAATCAATTAAATCACAAAAAAAATAAGAAAAAAAATTATACCTTCATGGATTCGCCGTTGTGGGCTTGGTTAGTTCGCTACTGCAAGTCGCTGCCATCCGCCACTACAAGTCATCGTTGCTGCAAGTCGCTCGTCATTTGTAGCTGCAAGTCAACGTTGTATGTGCTTGGGTTACTCTTTTCGCCGTTGCAAGTTTGTCGATTGTTGTGGGACGCCGGAGTTGATGGCCGCCGCAAGTGGTAGGGTCTGAGGGTTGAGACTTGAGAGGACTGAGGAGTGAGGAGGGAACTCGGAAATCCGCGAACCGCTGCCCGGGTCAAACGGTTTAGCATCCGACTGCCTAAGTTAGTGGTTTTTAGACTTTTCAACATTTTTTTTTCAAATTTCTGATTTTTAGTAAAACCAAACCCAAATGGCTAACCAGTTACCAGTTTTTCAGTCCGCCCGTCCGATTCGGTCCAGTTTTGAAAATCATGGAATCAAGGACTGACGTTGGTGTAGATGTGAACATTTATAGTTAATCAGACATGAAGTTGATTGCTCTATCAGTTATGTAACTGCTTCGAAATGTGAATATGGTTGTTACTTGGAAATAGATCACGTGACTTCAGGTCGCTGACCCAATATCAGGCGATGGATATTGAGTGATTGAGTGATTGTGGGCTACACTTTTATATATTGGAGGCATAGGATGTAATGATTGGTTCTACCAATGTTTTTAGAATCAGATTGGACCGAGTCCGAATCTCCTGTTCACGAGAATCTTATCTACGTTTATTGCAGTCATACATGGAGAACATTTCATCCTCTGCATGGTATTATGCAGGGGGAGATGTTCTCAATTCACGGGGAGTGGTGTATTGTGAGTAGGCGTGGGCAGGAGATTTGGACTCGATTGGACTGGAAAATCAGGATTCAGTTCTGTTTTACCCCAAAACCGTTATTTAATTTGGCCAAAAATTGTTGATTTGGTCAACGAACTGCTGACCCGGGCAGTTGAATCATCAAACTATTCGATCCGAGAATGGCTTTTAACCATTTTTTAGATTTTGAAAAATTTCTTTTGTCAAAATAGATTGTCCATTCAGATCAGACAATTAGACCATTCGACCCAAGAACCAAACCTACAACGATTTCCTACCTGGTCCGGTTTTAAAACCCACGGGTCTTATAACCGGTAAAACAGCTACTAGCTATCACTTTCAACTTATCCTTCATGCATAATAGTTGAAATGGCTGAACATAAAAGGTTTTTGCTTTGTCTTTTTGGTGAATACGATTTTTAAGGAATTGAATTTCATGGCTGAAACTGACATTGGGTAGAGTACCCCTTGAATATTTTAATATTATTTTATTTACTAAAAAGACATATCAATTACTTATTCAGTTCAGCAACTTCAGCTTCTATCAAATATCAAATGGCCCCTGAGTTCCACCTGTCTTATTGGTTGCTGTGGAGAATTTGAAAAAGGTGAAAGTGGCCAAAGTTTAAGAATATGACCCAGCCTGGCAATTATTCATTGGCATGGCCCCACCAACATTTTTAATTCTGTTGAAGTGACTTTTTCCTTACGTTTTTTTGTCGGTTTGACTTGTTAGAGAGCATTAAAACTGTATTTAATAAAACAAATTAGGGAAAATGACGATTTAGCCTTGTCAGAATTGTTAGCTCTACGTACATTTAGGAAAGGTGTTAATTGGAATTGATGTTAATATACGAATGGAGGTATTTAATATTTTGAATTATTGTAGGTCTCTAGTGGAATTTAAAATTCTAGTGGACTATAGCATATTTTTCGGAAAGAACTATTAATTGCAACAAATAATATTGATCAGAAATTTCAAGCGATCTTGGATTTTATAATTCTAAAGACAGCTATGTTGTATGGAGTATAGTATTATAGAGTTGAGAAATAACATGCTCAAATGATGAATGCAGTAGAAATGCAAATGCTTACATGGATAGATGGATGGGAAAACTAGGAAAGACATGATTCAAAAACATGATTAAAGACATGCTCTAATGGTTTTTGTACTCCTTATTTTTTGAAACAAAACTATTTTTTTTAATAGAAGAAAAAGATTCAATAATGTGTTTTGTTTTTTTCTTTTCTGATATGATAATTTCAAAAATAAATGAAACAAAAACATTCCTTAACTTTTTTTTTTTTTTTTTATGAATTAAACACCCTTTTAACTTGTTACTTGTGCCTGCTATACTCATGGTTGCATTCACCAAATGCATTCTGTCAATCTATGTGGCCATAAATACCAATCAAACGGTCCTCTAAAAATAGGCATACAACGATCTATGTGCTTCAGCCCAGCCCGCTATTTGAGGGTTTTTTCTTCTTTTTTTTTATCCCCAAACTTTACTCCAGGTGGAGGGGTGGCCACCTCAAATTTTATTAACCATTATCAAATGGAAAATCAGAATATACAGGGGAGGGCATAGCCCGCCTTGACCCATGCCCAATACAAGAAGCACTCCTCACCACCCTAACAAAGAAATTAAAAAATACAATCAGATTTAACCAATTCTCAGAATAAGAAGATTAACATAATCCTCATGCAACAGTCTTTTAAGCTTTGGTGGGTTATGAAATACGGAATTAAAAGTTGCATTGCTTTTCAAATTCACACCCACATTTGTCAGGTAATCTACACACCTATTTCCTTCTCTCAACGAGTGACCAATATAATACCTCATGTTACCAAGTATTCTTTTGATCTTCATATAAGCGTAGGCAATTGACCATGGGTGAGATGTTGTCCCGTTAATGATGCCGACTAACACCTCATTGTCACTCTCTATTTCTAAATCAGTGATTCCAAATTGGAGACAAAAGTCTAACCCATCTAGAAGAGCCAAAAACTCAGCTTGAATGGAGGAAGTATAGCCATAGAAATTGTAGAAAGCAAAGCAAAAGCAAAAACCTCGCAAGGAATCCCTAATAATTCCACCCCCACCACTGTCACCCGGGTTCCCCCTACTAGTACCATCTATATTTAATTTGTAATGATAATGGATTAGAAATTTCCACGCTACCCATCTAATTTTCCTTCACCTAACATCCTTGGTTGTAATATTAAGAGTTTGGAGCACAGGATTGTTAGAGCTAGCATTGAGAGGGGGCTTTGGATGGCATTAATATCAATCAACCACTTCTTCACTCTTGAAATCAGCTCATTAGATGTTGAGGCTTTTCCTGCAAAAACTCTTTTGCATCTCTCCTTCCAAATAATCCAAAGAATGAGACATGGAGTGATAGCTTTTAAATTGTCAACTTGAGAGTCAGATTTGCACTGACGCCACCATGCTCTCACCCGATCACCAATATATTGTGAGGGATTAATGTATATGTCAAATAAGCAAGAGAAGAAATTCCAAACTTTTTGAGCCATAACCCCGCCTGCAAGCAAACAAGTGATGAAATGATTCAGCTCTATGGCTACCACAATTGAAACCAAATTAACCCCACACGTCATGACTTTGTCATCAGCTAGAAGAAAACCATGCATAAAACGCCACATAAAAATAGAGATTCTAATAGGCATGCCTTTTTTCCCAAACAATGCTTTCCCAATCAATTATAGGATCACGACTTCTAACTGGGTCCCATGCTGAATTAAGAGAGAATTGACCATTTATGTTACAGTTCAAATTAGCCCATCATCCTCATATTCAATGAAGCATTTAGCTTCCTTAATTTGATTCATGATACAAGGAGGGATATTCTGACATGTATTAAAGCTCCATGACCCATCACAGTTAAGAACCTGCTTGAGAGTAAAATCTTCAATCTCCACCACCCCTGTATTATTTATTAAGGGGCCCGGACCCAACCAGTTATCATGCCAAAATGATACTTCTCCTCTTTCCACAATCCATTGGCAGTGAGATAATGCAATTTTCTTCAGGCCTATCATCTCTTTCCAGACTCTAGTACAAGTTCTTGGCAAAGAATGAAGTGGGAGATGAGTGTTTTTTTATGTATTTTGTTTGAATGAAGTGGGCCTAAATATTGTTATTTAATATTAATCTATACCAAGCTTTAATTCGAAAGGCCTTTATTATGTCAAAAATTTCTCTTAACCCAAGGCCACCTTCATTTGTAGGCTTGCACACCTTACTCCAACTTATCCACTGCATCCTAGATCCAAAATCTGAAGTCCCGCAAAGAAAATTAGCAAACAGCTGATTTATCCGTTTAATGACAACTTTAGTGGGCGAGCAAGCACTAAGAATGTGCATGTGCATGGGTAAACTTTGCAAAACATGGTGGAGTAATATTAACTTTCCACCAGCTGACAGAGATTTGACTTTCCATCCTTCATTTTTTCGTACAAGCTCATCAAAGTTTCTAGATCTCACCAACTGGAGCACCCAAATAGATGAAAGGGAGATGTTTTGGGGTAAAACCCGTGAGTTGTTTAATCATATTAACAGAAGCAGCTCTTATCCTATGGTTCACTGTAAAACATGATTTCTCCTTGTTCACCAGCTGTCCTGAGGCCTTTTGATAAACATCAATGAACTGCATTAAATTCTGTAAAACTCTTTTATTGCACCTTGAGAAAATAATAGTGTCATTAGCGAACAAACTATGTGATACCACATTGCATCCTCTTGGCAAGGCATAGTAGGGCATTTTGAAATATCGTTTTCAACCCTCTACTAAGAACTTCTTCAGCAATAATAAAGAGAGGCTAGGGGATAAGGGGTCTCCTTGTCTAAGGCCCCTCCTAGTAGAATGAAAGTAACCAGTTGGGGAGCAGTTAATGATTACTGAGAGAACCAACAATTACAAATGCAGAGCCGAATTAAATCAACCCAAAACTTTGAAGGGCTTTGAAAACTAACCCCCCAATTCATTCTATCATAAGCCTTAGCCTTGTCCAACTTGAAGATCACATTACTATGCCTAACCTTGCCTTGTCCATTTCCTGAGCCAAACCGATGTTGTCACCAATACTTCCCTCCTTGACAAAAGCACCTTGTTCCAAAGATATTAATTTCAGGAGAATAATTAGATAAGCTTATTGGTCGAAAGTCTGCAAAAGTTCTAGACAATGAATGTGGATGTATAATACCTTGGGAGACACTTGGTATAGAAAATTTCTCAAATTGCATTACACACATCATTGCCAACAAGTTCCTAACATTTAGTAAAAAATATACCATCAAACCCATCTGGACCAGGGGCACTTTCTAATTTCATAGAGAAGACAGTGTCTTTAATTTCTTCGCTACTTGGAACCCGAGTCAAAATTCGATTATCCTCGTCAGTTACAAGGCAAGGGATAGTTTGAAACAAGACGTCATGGTTTTCACACCCCTCGTCAGTCAACGTTCTTTCAAAGAAACTAGTCGCATGGTTTTTAATAGCATTCTGGCAAGTAATTTTCATACCATCCTGCCAAATTCTATTAACTGAAGAATAATTTTGTTGAGCTTTAATAGATGAGACATTGGTGGAGATTGTCATTCGCCAGCCGCAGATTCATTCAGTTATTCTCTGAATTGTCTAGTTGGACCCTCAACTCAGCATTTGCTACATTTTCTTCTCTTGCCTTTGCATTCTCAAAAATATCACCAGAAACATTTCTATTCCAATTTTTTAAACCATTCTTCAACAGTTTTAATTTTTCTGCCAAAATGAAGATAGCATTTCCTGAGCATATTAACTTCCCAAGAATCCTTTACTACAGTCATGAAGCCCGGGTGGAGAGTCCACATCCGTTGGAACCTAAAAGGCCTAGGCCCACTTTCAGGTCTGTTTGCAATTTTGACTAGCAGAGGGGCATGGTCCGAGCATGACTTATTTAAATGGAAAACTTATATTAGAGAGAAAGAGTTTTGCCAATGCATATTAACCAAACATCTATCTAGTCTAGCAGCAATTGAACCGTTAGACCATGTGAACCGGTTACCTATGTAACCCAAGTCAATACACCCCACTTCTAGTATAAAATTTTCAAATTCAATAATTGGGCCCAATTGAAAATGGTGGCCCACCCTTTCAGTAGTTTTTTTTACAACATTAAAGTCACCTCCTAAGATCCAAGGGAGGTTTATTCCAACAGATAGAGTTTTAATATGTTCCCATAATTCACGCCTAATGATGTAATTACAACTTGCATAAACGACTGTAACAAAACAAGAACCATTGGATCATAATTTTAGTAGTAATGCATTGATTCCAAGAGTCCAGCAATTGGATTTGGAAATCAGATTTTCCAAAAATCCAAATCTTACTATTTTCATCATTTCCAGTAATAGAGAAATCCATCCCAATTTTCCCCGCTAAATCTTGAGCTTTAATAGAAGCAAGAAAAAGGCTCTAAAATAACAACTAAAGAAATTCCATGAATTTGAATAAGTTTCTTTAAACGCCGTACCGTATTTTGGTTGGCAATACCTCTAGAATTCCAAAAGAAAGATGTAATCATGGCTAAAAACAAGGCAAAGATTGAGGCCACTCATCCATAGCCTTGATTGGCTTTCTAACTCATTTCGATTTCACCTCCACAAAAGTTGGTTCAACCACTGGTTGGCTTGGTTCGTGAGAGATTGGGGTGTCTGCCACAAACGATTGTTGTAATTCCTTCGGCACCGACGCTCTTTCACCGTTATCTGGCGAACTTTCAAGCTGAGACCCTTCATCATCACTCTGAATAGTCTCATACACTCTTGAAACAGCTCCTTAGGTCCGTGGCATCAGCTCGTATTAGGTTAATTGAGTGTCTCTGTCAGCAGACCTTGGTCTCTCTTGATGGCTTTTAATGACCCTATCTCCCATGATTTCCAGTTCATCATGAACATTAATTTCAACATTCTTTGCATCCGTTGGCGTGCCAAACACCTCTTGTAGAGTATCTTCAATTTCTAACTTCATCTCCTGCATAATATTTTTGTTAGAGCAAGAAATATTGATTGACCCTGGGGAGGAAGAGACCTCAACAATTAGGCCCTCATCTAATTTACTTGGCGAGCTAATGATGCCAAATTTGCTGACAGCACCAGTCGGTCTCCACTCTTGGCGTTCCATCCTTCTTGGTATCGTCATCTCCTTCACTTTTCCTTTCTCTTCAAGGGAGCCACGAGCCACCCTTCTCAATGAAAAGATCTTTCTTCTCATTGATTCTTACATTCTCTTTGGACATGGCCAATTTTACGACACTTGTTACAATAGCTAGGGATGTTCTCATAAACAATACATTGGAAGAAACCAACTTTCCCAACACCAATCCAAACCTTTTCCACCAAAGGCTTGGCTATATCTACTTCAACACAAACCCGAGCAGTTTTAGCCATCGTACACTACAAAGTAGCAATATGGATTTTTAGTACCTTGCCAACGTTGCCTGCAATCGACTTTATGAAATCCTACCCCAAAAGATAAATAGACAGCTTTGGAAGATTAATCCAAATAGGGAGGACGGTGGGATCTTCATCAGGGTTAAAGAACAGAGACCACTTGAAGAACTGGAATAAGAATCCCTGGAGATACATGACCTCTCTAAGCCAAACCTTCAAAAATTCTTCCTTGCACTGAAATCAAAAGAGAAGGTGTGTGAAATCAATCCTTTTTGCAGAACAAAATGGGCCAAAAATAAGGATTTGATTTCCGGTATTGAGGGCCTGCCATAAGAACACTTTGCAATCAATGAAAACCTGAAGGCTTCACAAGCCTTCTCAATTTCAATGTTAGAGAAAAAAACTGCAGGTTCACCGTACTGGGTGCTTGAGGGTCGTGTTGTGTTAGTCTTTAGTAGCAGTGTGCTTAGACATTAGTCTTTAGTCTTTGTCAAATGTTTCTTGTTATGCTCTGTTTGTTGTGGGTCTGTTTAACTCTCTGTGTTTTTCTTTTATATTCTACCATTTCCATTCTTAACTATCAATAGATAGATGATGGTAGATTTCTAACAAACTCAAATAAAGCTAATGAATGCAAGACTGACTCTCCCAACTACCAAGCAACAGAAGTCATATAAATCAATATTGCAAACAAATTTCCTTGTAATTACCATTTATAAAATTTTTGTTAAGTTTTTCGAAAAAGAAAAACTATTACATACCTCATTTAAAGGAAGACAACCATACTACATGATTTTGGTCGGAAAAATGTTGTCAAAGATGTGATTCCGGCCATTCTCCGTCCTTGACTCAGCGTTCACATTCATAACTAATAAGGGACACAGTCGAACCACACATTCCTAGAGAATGTGTTTTTCGAGAGCGTCCATTTGTCACTCCCATAGAATGCATTCTTTGGGCACTGTTCTCATGTGGGAATGATTCCTTTATTTCGTTTTAGTTTTGCCAACGTGTTTATGTTCTGTAGGAACACCGGAAATAACAGAAACACTCTTACGAAACGTTGCCAAACAGGGCCTAGGCTGCCGAGAATGGTATTCAATATTTCTTATTCCCCCAATATTTGAGATTGTTTTCCATATATATGTCATTAACTTGTCAGACTATTATCATTTCTCTTTTCCCATTGGAAAATGGCTTCGATACTTCTCTAAATCTCTAACGAGGCAATCTTTTTGTAACGGACATGAACACTAGGCCAGACCTTGGTCGAGGATCCAAAAGGCCCATCTTATGCTAATATGTTTTGGGCTGAGACTTGAGAAACAGACAGCCCAAATCGACCTGATTACGAATTGGAAATGTCCATTTGTCGCCTTTGATTGGCCCATGATTTTGGGTTCTTAAAACATGCAAAGGCCATTCCCCACGACCCCAGTCATGTCTACCCTATGTCCTGGGCCAGTTTCCAGACATTGGATGGATTGAGTTGGGTATGGATCGTCTCATACCAGTTTCTATACTATGTCATACAGAGCCACAGGGCTAAGACTCTCGGTGATTTACCATGGAGAGACATTGCTTATTGTATGGCTAAATTTCAAGGCCGCCCAAATTTGGTTAACTGATTGTTAACGATCTGAGGCATTATTGTTTAATCCTACTTCTACGATCAAGGTTTAAAGTATTGATGCATATCGGCATGTATGTATCATGCTGATGGCTTCTTAATACGTCCCTACAGAGGTTGTATCGGGTCAAATCATGATTCAGAGGATAGCTGGGACTTAAATCAATCCCTCTGAACCAATTTTAAAAATAATGAAACAAATTAAAAAAAAAAAAACAACGTTACAGGCTGATACGCCCTAGATCCAGAAACACTATTGCAGGGTCTCCACCGTAAAGGGTCCAAAAGAAAAATGCCCGACAAACTTTTAATATGCAGCAAAAGTTCATGATTTCAACAATTGTTTAGAGAACCAGGGAGAGATTTAGGAGTCAAATGTTTTAAAAACGATGAAAATGATGATTTTTGTGTGAATAAAATTGATTTTTTTTTTTAAAAACAAAACCAAACATATTGTCAAACATCTCAAAACTCCATTTCATGGTCAAGGAATAACTTTTACTTTTGAGATATACCATCTTTGTGGTACAATGAGAAAACGACAATATCGTTTTCTTCTTTATTGAGTGGTGCAAATAAAGAATAATGTTATATTGTTCAATGTTCAAACACGCGCCCTACCAGGTTGCAACTGTAAATGGAGGTGATATTGCTTTGGGTTCAGCCCAAATTCGTAGCCCATATGATTTTATATATGTCGATTTGATTTGAATTGGACAAGATTAAGGGAAAATCGATTGGGTTTGCAGCACCGGTCCAATAATTCGATAAATGGGTTCAAGGGATTACCAATTCAGCTGTCTAGATAATTGACCAAGGGTCTAGCTTATTATTCTTCTTTTACACTAATAAGAAAGCACTGGGAATTTTCTGTGATAGAGTAGCAGAATATTTTCCTTCTCTGGTGCAGTGGTGTCCAGTTCATTTCCAGCTTGCTAACCATTTCAAGTTTTATCCATGTCACTGAATGAAAGTGTCACCACAGGAATATAGTTACAATCATTTCTCATCTCATCTCGTCTCTATGCTTGCTTGAGAACCACAGAATGAAAACGAAGGAAATATGAACAAGGAGAGAGGATGAGAAGAGACAGATCAATAAGAATGAGGGAGGGAAGGAGAGAGGGAGAGAGAGAGAATTAGAAGCTTTGTGAGAAGCAAATTCGAATTGGGTGGTTTCAGCCTTCCACTCTTTGGGGCCCATTTGCCAAGCAAGCTGCGGAGATCCCACATTTTCTTTTCTTCTTTGTAAGTTTCTTTGACTTGTTGGAGAACAGAAAAGATGTAATTGATCAGAAGCCTTTAGTGCCAACAAACAGTCTTAATCAGAAATCATTGACACAACCTCAAGAACTTGCGTCTAAACTTGCAACTTGCCAAAGAAAGGTCTTCTAGTTTTGGCTTTATTTACAGGGCGGATTCAGTCCTCACAAAATCGTGTTTACACCTTTCTCACAGCCCTTTTCAGCAATCATTCATGAGGAAATGTTCCTGATTCATGACTAAAAGGGGTGTGAGCACCAAATTCGATTTCTTCCTTTACTTGATTTGGCGGCATCTGATTCTTAATTTGCATACGTTGAGAAAGAGGGTTGAAACTGATGAATTGAAATTTCCTTGAAGTTTTCATTTCAGGACTGATTGATATCAACTCAAGAATTGCAAGTCTCAAATCTGTCATTAACATGAACAGAACGGTGGGTTTAGCAGAAGAATAGAAAAAAAAGTAGAACACTAGGGTGGAAAAGTGGAAACTACCATGCTGGGCCAGACATTGGGCAAGGATATATAGAAAAGGCCCATCCTGTAGTGCTAGTAGTAGTATGGGACTTGAACACAGCCCAAATTGACCTGATTGAAGTAATCGATCTGGTTTTGGTGGGACATGCACCTGCCTGGAGCTATATATAGATCACATCAACACCCCACAGGCGTGCATTAGGAGTATCTCCCATATTGTCATTGGAAATGTCCATCTGTCGTTTTTGACAGGCCAATGATTTTGATTGGCGGGTCCAGCGTGTAAGTGACTGATAATTAATTTGGATACATTAGTAATAATGTTCTCCGCAACTACCACCAATATCCTAACTTCTTTAATAACAACTGAATTCCACAATCAAAGAGAAAAGCAATCTGCAGGTACTCTCTAGTTTATGCAAGGAAGACATTAATTAAAACGACCACGGCTTCCTTGATTACAAACCCCATACAATAGTAGTAGTACTCCTTGAAGCAACTAATACAGATATTCATTTCATCATCGATCTAATACAAGAAGAACAACACAGAGCTAAGCTTAGCTTCTTCAGAGCTATCTGTGACGAAGAAGGCTGATGGCGTTTCGATTCATATGCTTCATCTTTCGGAGGAGAGAGGCGAATATCTTGCGCTTGATGCTACCTCTAACAGGAGGAACCCGGCATTCATTAATATTTCTCTTTCCAACTTGTGCTTTACCAGCTGGATGCAGTCGAAGCTCTTCATCCCCGTTTTGGTTGTCGACCTTCATGCTTGAAACCAAAGGGAGACGAGAGGTATGGAAAGAAGATGATAAAGAGAGATCAGCGATCAAGAAGGGGTTTTAAATTAAAAGGAAAAGGAAAAATAAAAATAAAAAGCATGGAAACCAGGAAAAAGACAGAAGAAGGAGTGATCTTACTTCGTTTTTTGTTAACAATTTGTGAGTACGTTGTGGTGCAATTTTCTCAATTTCAGAAATAACTGATTATGCATATAGTATGAAGCCACCAACTAATTTCCGAGGCACCACCCTCCACTCCAAATAGATCTGGTGATCTGGTCTGGTCTGGTATATTACGCGTTGATTAATTACGTTATGAGACAACAGTGAAGCATGTGTTATTGACTGATCGTACGTCTTCCTCCTCTTGGGTCTGAGCTGATAAGATGCTAGCTTGTTCATTAAAAAGAGACGAGAATCTCTGTTTTTAATTAATTTGTAGAAAGAGATAGGTCTCTGGGGGTCCCACACGGTGGTTGACTTCTAAACTAAAAGCTGGGCTATTTTGTGGACGCCAAATTATCCAAATCAAACACATTATTATTATTATTATTATTATTATTATTATTATTATTATTATGACTTTTGCTGATAGATGTGAAATACCTTTTATTAAACAAGTATTCTTGGTAGATTATTAAACAAGTATTCAGCTCTCATTTTCATATTAATTAATATTCAACCACTGTGCGAAGAAGGAGAAGAAAGAAATTGATGGGAGTGAAAGCTGTTTGTACAGAGAATGAAGTGAGGACGTTTGAAGACAAAGTAGTAGAATCTATACGAGAAACAAAGCAGATGCCAGTAAAGGATCGGTTTTGGATTGCACCTCGTTCAGTCCAAAATCAATTTGGATAGATTGAACGGACCACTAAGACATATTGGATTGTTTTAATTCGGTCCAAAATATTTATTAGATTAAATTGGACCTGATGTATTCGTAATAAATTTATGTTAGATTAGGCTGGATTAAGCTAACTCATCTCACAACCCCTTTATTTTATTATTTTTGTCAAAATAATTAAAAATAAAAACAAGAAAAATAGAAAACCTAAACGTGTTGGGAGTTGGGACTCATTTATGACAATAAAGGTTAACATGTTTGATATAAAATTTGGACTATTGATCTTTGCCAAACAGTAAAATAATTTCATTTTTGGTCAATTCTAAATTATATATTTCATTTTCATTACCAATAAAATTAATTCTTATTTATTGCACTTATTTTTTTTATTAATAAAAATATCATAAATGTGTCTAATTTTTCTACATTTTTTGTAAGTTTCTATGTTCATTTATATTTTAAAAGTTTTATTACCTAACTATGACTTGGTAGGTTGATCAATTTGATTCGGATGGTTGAATTGCTTAGCCACCACTTTAGATTAAAAATGGTTTAAATTTTGAGTTTGTTTGAAAATATATAGATTTATATTGTTAAAAATATTAACACAAAACTAATTTAATAAGAGAAAATGGGAGTTAATAATTTTAAGTATAAGACTTAATGATAGGGGATTAAATGGGTGGAAAGTAATAATTGAAGTTATATTTTCAACCTTACCATTAGAGGTGGACGGCAAACATAATTATGGGCATTTTAGTAGTCATCAAAGTTAACATTAAAATTATAACAAAATGACTTTTATACCCTTTCTCAAACAAAGATGTAGAGGATAATTTTAGTACAAAAAAAAAATTACATTGCATTCACACTTTTATATGTAATACTAGTAAGTGTGCCCGTGCTTTTCATGTGCCAATTCTAGATGATGGTAATGATAGTAATAATGTATTCAAAAATTTATATAAATATGTATTTTTTATTTTTTGTTTTTTATTATCAATCGGATGTAGATTGCAAAATCCAAATGTGATTACATAGACACCTCTTCCAAATATGTAGGGGTGCAAATGGATTGGATCACAAAGTCTGGTCGTATTTTATCAGATTCAGATATCCCCATTTCAGATCTTCGGATCGATTCGTATAATAGGATCTGATTATGTGTGCGCGTGTGTGTGTGTGTGTGTGTGTGTGTGTGTGTGTGTGTGTTTGCTATTTATTTTTTATAAATATGTTATTTATATTAAATTTGTGTATTTTTTTATTATTTATTTTTGTGAAAAACATGTGTATATATATGATGAAAATAGTTGAAAAGATAATTATATTTTTTGTTTTTATTTATTTAAATTGTCATATTTTATTTTTCTCTTAGGAATTTATAAATTCTTTTAGAAAAATTAAATTGGATTGAATCAAATCCAAATATGCAATTTTCTCATTAGATTTGAATTCAAATAAATATTTGTGAGATCTGATTGGATCATCGGATCGGTTCGAATCTGTTATTCATAGGATTGGATGTTTGCAAAGTTTTAAGTATCATTAATAGGCCTACCTACTTGGTGTATCTTTTTTTATTCATTTATCAAAGAAATGTAAGATTTAGACGAGGGAATTGAATGAGGTGAAAAGTAGTAGTTGAATTTACAATTTAAACCTCACAATTAAATAGGGATTAAATTAAAAAAAAAGTATTTAAACAAAAGGAAGTTCCACAATCTTATTGATATTTTTCATAATAGTGTAAATAGAATTATAGATATGTTCAACTTTTTCTATATTTTTTTTTGTATTTCTACGTGCGAAAATAATTATGATATGTCACACTTACTTTTTCTTTTATATGATAATTATATAATATTATAGATGTGCTTGAATGTTTATTTTTTGCAAAATTTATGTATTTTTTATATTTTTATACTTTGTTAATTTTTATTATTTATTCATGACATTAAATGTTAACACATTTGACACAAAAGTTGTATTATTGGTCTTTGTCAAATAGTAAAATAATTCCATTTTTGCTAAATTGTAAATTATGTATTTCATTTTCATTATCAATAAAAATAATCCTTGTTTATTACACTTATTGTTTTATTTTGATTAGCAAAAATATCATAAATGTGTCTACATTTTGTTACAAATGTGCAATTTTCTATATTCATTTCTATTTAAAAAAATTTATTACTAACTATGAGTTTATAGGTTGATCAATTTGATTTGGATGGTTGAATTGATTAGCCACCACTTGGATAAAGAATGGTTTTGTTTTTGAGTTAGTTTAAAAATATGTAGGTTTATATTGTTAAAAATATTGACATAGATCTAATTAATAGCATTTATTAGTGAAAATAACTTAAATATAGGATTTAATAAGAGAAAATGAGAGTTAATACCTTAAGCATAAGACTTAATGGGAGGGAAGATTAAATGAGCTAGAAAGTAATAATTTAATTTACAT
Source organism: Nelumbo lutea (assembly GCF_056320005.1). Lineage (NCBI taxonomy): Eukaryota > Viridiplantae > Streptophyta > Magnoliopsida > Proteales > Nelumbonaceae > Nelumbo > Nelumbo lutea. Next base: position 38,198,039 of record NC_142688.1, read on the forward strand.
TTTCAATCTTTACAATTAGAGATGGATTAAATAGACAAATGTGGGCATTTTAGTGGCTATTATAGCTAACATTAAAGTTATAATAAAATGACTTTTATACCCTTTCTTAGGGGTGAGCATTATTCGGTTAAAACTAAAATATTGAACCAAAAATTTCGGTTTCGGTTTTTGGTTAATTTGGTTAAGTTAATTCGATTTTTGAGTAATTCAGTTTTTGTTTTTAGTTTTTAGATTTAGAAATTTGGTTAACCAAAAAAACCGAATTAACTAAAATTTATTATATAATGTGTAATATATAATATGCTATATATTTATATATTAATAGATTATATATAATGTATTATAATGAAATTCAATTTCATAATATATATTATAATAATATTGATGAGGGCGGATTTGGCCCTCCAGTGAAATTGTGACACCTGGCACCTCATGGAAACCAAGTGCATCCCCTTGACAACTGGGTAGCTCGGGTAGCTCGACAGAGCTTGCCACAGCTTGCCACTTACAAATAGCTCGGCATGGCTCACCATAGGCAACTCGGTAGAGCTCACCGCAAGCAGCTCGGCATAGCTTGGGGAGCTCGGCATAGCTCTCCCCCAGGCAACTCGCTACTTGTAGGGTAGCTCAGTACAGAAGAGCATTTCGGCATATCGCAGGAAGATCTCATGCCTGACAACCGTATTTGACGGATCCGGAGACTTGCGCCCACGTCTCTCGCTAGGCGGTGCCGTGCCTGCCAGACCTAAGAGCTACCTCCTGCCTGACAACAGTACCTGACAGATCTGGAGACATGCGCCCACGTCTCTCACCAGGCGGCGCTGTGCCTGCCAGACCTGAGAGTTGTCCCTTGCCTGGCAGAGCTGTACTCTACAACAGCTGCCTGCACCCACCACCTCAGCTATGGCAGTAACGGCTGCGACAGAGAGATAGAGGCGGTTATGCCTGACTTGACAGAGGTGGTTATGCCTGATTTGATAGGACACTACTATATAAGGACTCCGACCCCCAAAGACAAGCGGGGAGAGAATGGAAAAATGGAGGTAATCCCTGCTCTCTAGCTCTCTCATTTCTCTCCAAGCTCACTACAATCAGAATGTTAACTTAGGCATCGGAGAGTCCCCGCCGGGTAAATAACCCGGGGTCCCCTGATTCAGTTCTCGTAGGTTCCTTAGCTCCCGCTGCCTACAAAGAGGAGGAAAAGATGGAGTTCTCACAGGTTCCTCAGCTCCCGCTGCCTACAAAGAGGAGGAAAAGATGGAGTTCTCGCAGGTCCTTCAGCTCTCGTCGCCTACAAAGGAGAGGAGATCACCTCATGCAGAAGGCAGAAGGCAGCCGGGTTGTGCTATACCAGGGAGCTCCACCATCCTCTGAGTAACAAGCCGCCTAGGAGTATGCCAAATGACAAATTCACCAAGGTAACTCACCACCAGGGAGCTCGACATAGCTCTCCCCAGCTCGGCATAGCTCTCCCACCAGGCAGTTCACCACCAGGGAGCTCCACCATCCTCTCCTAAGAGCAGGTCAAATGACAAGGTACTTAGCCAAAAAAATTGATACATCACAAAAAATCGGTACGTGACTAGAAACGGTCGCTTCAAATATATATATCATAGGTTATAATATATAATATCATATATATTAATTAAATTTGTTTTTTAACCAAAAACTTAATCGAAAACTTCGATTTGGTTATTTTGGTTTTATTGTAATTTGGTTTTAGTTCAGTTTTCATTTTCTTATTTCGATTTTAAAAATTTTGGTTTATTTGATTCAATTTTTAACCAAATAAATTGAATGCTCACCCCTACCCTTTCTCAAACAAAGAAATATAGGATAATTTTAGTCTAAAAAAATTAAAATATGCATCCACACTTTTATAATTCTAGTAAGTACATGTTTTTTGCATGTGGAAATTCTAAATTACAAAAATTATAGTAATAATATATCCAAAGTTTTCTAAAAACTTTATGTATTTTTTATTTTTTTTTTTATTTTTTTTTTGTTTTTTATTATTAATTAGATGCAGATTGCAAAATCCAAATCTAATTAGATAATCATCTCATCCAAATATGTGATAATCAAATCAAATTGGGAAATCTCAAGAATCACTAATAGGCTTACCTACTTGGCTAGACTCTTCTTTTTGTAGTGTTTTATATTTATAGTGTATCTTTTTTCTTGAGTTCATTTATCATAAAAATGTAAGATTTAAATAGAGGGAATTGAATGAGGTGAAAAGTAGTAGTTCAATTTACAATTTATACCTTATAAAAAAATAGGGACTAAATTAAAAAAAAAATGAGTATTTTAGTCACTTAAAACTAGACCATAATGGATGATCAAACCGTTTGGACTGGAAACTGGTCAGGTTACCAATTTCGTTTTGGCCTTGAACTACTCTTTTATATAAAAAAAAGTGTTGAAATGGTCAAAGAACTGTTTGTACCAAATGGTTTAACCATTAAAATGTTTAACCCGATTAATGTTCTCGGGTTGCTTTCAAACTAGTTCCAATTTTTTTATTTATTTTAAAATAAAAGTTACAAAATAAAAATTAGTTAGGGTTTTTAGTTTTTCCATTTTGAGTTTGAATTTTCCCGTTTCTATGATTCTTTTTAAGTTGTAACAGCAAAAAAATTACAACTCTAATAAAGAAATCAAAAAATAGATGCAAGAGATGTGAGATTAAACACTAATCTTATATTAAAATCTGAGATACACCAATGAAGCAAACGATCTGTGATTTGAGAGAGATTTAGAGATATGAGAGAGATGTAAGAAGAGGGCAAATGGTGTTGCAACAGTGGTGATGATGAACATGGAGATAGTCGTTGGTGGCAGTTCATTTTTCTTCTTCTTCTTCTTCTCAGGGCAAAACGGTTCTGCATCAACAATTGGTGAACATGGTGACAACCACATCCGGCGATTCTCCCTTCTCTTCTTCTTCTTCTTCTTCTTCTTCCTCTCTTTCTTTTTTCTCACTTCTCAACTTTAACCAGGTCTCAAAGTCTCACACTCCACTCTCAGTTTGAGCAAGTCAAACTAGACAGCTGAACAATTGACCCAAAAATCGGAAGCCAAAGCAGTTCCTTAGTTGTTAAAACCTTGATTGTAGTCAAAAGAATTTTCTACAATCTTATTCATATTTTTAATAGTAGTGTAAATATAGAATTATAGATGTGTTCAATTTTTCCTATATTATTTTCGTATTTTTGTATGTAAAAATAATTTTAATATTTCACACTTAGTTTTTGTTTAATATGATAAATACATGATATTATACATGTGCCTAAATGCTTTTTTTGTTTGCAAAATTTGTGTCTGCGTGTTTTTTTTGTTTTTATATTTTTATATTTTATTCAAGGTTTTTAAAATCAAATCAGACAATGAAACATTTAGGGTCCAGTTCCCAGGTTGAATGGTCCGACCGTTTGAACCAAACGGACGGCCCATTCTGACAAAAAAAAAATAATAAAAAGAGGCCAAACTATTAAGCGGTTCGAACAATTCAACCGCCTGGGTCAACGGTTTGCTGACCAAATCAACGATTTTGGGGGAAATTAGGGTAAAATGGAATTGGTCGCTTGAAAACCATGACTTTATTAATTTTTATTATTTATTTATGACATTAAAAGTTAACATATTTAACCCAAAAGACGAACTATTTATATTAATTTTTATATTTCATTTTTTGTTAGTTCTAAATTATGCATTCCATTTTCATTGTTGATAAAAATAATTCTTGTTTATTACACTTATTTTTTTTAATATGTTTAATAAAAATATCATAAATGTGTCTAATTTTTTCTACACTTTTTTTGTAAATTTATATATTTATTTCTATTTAAAAAATTTTATTATCTAGTTATGATTTCATAGGTTGATCAATTTGATTGAATGGTTGAATTTCTTAACCACCATTTAGATAAAGGATGATTTTGTTTTTGAGTTAATTTTAAAATATATGGGTTTATGTTTTTAAAAATATTGATTTAGATCTAATTTGTAACATTTATTAGTGAAAATAACTTAAAAACATAGGATTTAATGGGAGAAAATGGGATTTAATACCTTACATATAAAACTTAATGAGAAGGGATCGACTAAATGAGGTGAAAAGTAATAATTGAAGTTACATTTTCAACCTTTATAATTAAAGATTGATTAAATACACAAATATGGCCGTTATAATAGCCATTAAAGTTGCCATTAAAACTATAATAAAATGACTTTAATAGTCTTTCCCAAACAAAGAAATAGAGGATAAATTTAGTCCAAAAAAGTTTCATATTACACCAAACTTTTATATAGCCAGGGATCATCCTCCTCATTTCTCTCATTCCTCTTCTTTATCAATAAAAGTTTCATTTTCATCGGAAAAAAAATAATAACACAAGTGCTATAATGATTTCCAAGAAAAAAATCACATTTTATTGTGTGGTTTAGCTTTCTTAAATGGGGCTTGTATGTTAGAGAGAGGGGAGGAGAGAATGTGAACTTCAAAATTAAATAGAGAGACAATAACACATAGGTCTTCTTGTAATTTACTAAGAGGAGGTCCTTACCAAAAGTCAAGAGAACTATAAGGTTTTGTTTGATTTGAAGGAAAAGTAGGGAAAGGTAAACAAGGTTTATAAAGGTTTCTCTACTTTTTCCTTCTTTTTCCTATTTTTCCCTCAAACAAAACACATCATAAATGATTGTAAATGAATTCTCTCTTTTTTAGTGTTCTAACTTCTAACTTCTAATGATCCAGAATCGATGGCACGTGAGAATCATGTGTCTTCCGTGGGAAAACCATTCAGAGAGAGAGAGAGAGAGAGAGGCTACAGTGCTACACTAGATGGGAAAGACTGGCTTGGATAGGGCTGAGAATTGAACTGGGTTGGTTGAGTCCAGCCCATTTGAGGCTAAATCCTGATCTGGGCCAAAGTTTAAGGCCGAAGGAGTTGGACTGAATTTAGGTTTATTGTGACCCGAGCAGAGAGCCCATTACTGGCACCATATGTTCCATTATAATGTATTATATATTAGAACATATGCTTATAATGTATTCGTGGTTTGGTCAAGTAAGGGAGTCTCCCTACACGACCATTCACATATCTTCCATGTGGAAGGGTCTGGCTATAGTCTGAGCTATCCACTAAGGGACCCTCTTGGTTGACCACCATTTCAATCTTTTCATTCATATTAGCCACGTGCCCCGCCTTTTTAGGCTCTTTTTGGTTTGTGGAAGTCGGTCAATAGAGGTCTGGAATTGGAATTGGAATGGACTATTTCGATTCCAACTGTTTGGTTGGGTGAAATTGGAATTCCATTCCCTTTTTTACCGGAATAGAATTCTCCCATTTGAGGAAATGGTCATTCCCTACCTCTCCTTTGGGAATGAAATCCCATTTCCACTCACTCCCATTTCCATTTTCATTCCTGTTTAAACCAAATAGACTATGGAAATGGAGCATTCTGATTTTGATTCCGATTCCAACTATGAATCAAACAGACCCTTGGTGTTTTTGATAAATAATAGTCATTTAAAATTTTAATATTTTAATAATAGATTTTATTAAAAAAACAGGATTTATTCTAGACACATGGGAAGAGTATCTGGACTGAAATTTGCCCTACTAATAGAGGGTAAACTTCCTTTGCTAGATGATTTGAGTAGCAAATTGGCTCCCCATATAGTTTCTAGATACATGCAGTAGGAAATTGGGCCTAGTTTAGGTCCAGGATTTAGCCCAAAGAGGCCTAGCCAATGCTTATTCATAGATTTCTGGCCTTGGGGGGTGTTCACCAAAATGTTTCTGTTTTATTACCGTTTCATCATTTTTTCATTGCCGTTGTCTATTCAGCAACACAACACACCTTTCTCTAAAATTCTTTTTGTTAAGGCTGCATTTGTTCCCTGTGTAAATGCACTTTTACACCAATGGAGTTGAGACATGATTGTTCGGTGAGAGTGTAAAATTCGGACCGGCTATTGTACCCATTTACACTCGTCCTGTTTGGTTGCGGTGGGAGATTTATCAAAGAGAGAGAGAGAGAGAGAGAGAGAGAGAGATGGTGTCTGTTTTCTAGTCCTCAACCAACTTTCAACTGGTTGCTGCAATTCAGATATGGGTCCTTTCTGGCTCTTCCTTTGGAGGACGAGGTTGGGGTTTGCATTGGCGGTGACGGAAAGAGAAAAAAAGGGGGGGGGGAGGGGGAAAGAAGAAGAGAGAAGGAGAAGAAGAAGAAAGGAGAAGAGAGAGAGAGAGTGTGTGTGAGCGAACGAGCGAGAGAGAAGGAGAAGAGAGAGGGAGAAAGAGAGGTTACCATTTACATTGATAATTTTGATGTATTTATTACATTAATTATCGATATAAATAAAATTCAAAGTGTAATTTTACACCGATTTTTTATGTAAAATTACATGTTTACCAAATGCCAATAAAATCGAACCGAGGTATAAAGTTTACTCCAGTTTGATTTTCCATCACAAACAAACATAGCCTAAAGAAAAAAAAAAAAAAAAAGAACAGAAAAGCAATGCTGAGGGTGATGGGGTGTAAATTCATCCTTGCCAAGTTTCCATGCCACTTAGCCAGGCAGGACTATTTGTGCTTCAAACACATTCCCCCTGAATTTCTTAAATCACCTTTACTGTAATAAACAAGATGGCAAGTGACCTTTTTGTTGTGCTTGGTGAATTTGGATTTGCTCCTCAAAGAGTGCCCTCACGCCAACCTCACAGTGCATCAATCACAGCTGTGCAATATTGAGAACATCTTTCCATGAATGACATCATCAAGTCTGAAAGATATTCTCAATGCATGGCTACAATACACTGTGAGGTTCTACTCTGTGAGGACCAAATCCGGTCTCGTGTATAGTTTAGTTACTATTTACATAGGAGCCACATCAGATATTCTTGAAAACAGAAGAAAAAAACACTTTACCTTTTCTTAAAAGTCAGCCCATCTTGGAAATCACCACTATTGATATATATATTAAACATTTTCAAGTATAATGGCTAATGTGGCTCTAACATGGCGTTTTTTTTTTAGAAAATGACAAGGGAACCAAACTGCACCATGCAATGCCGATTTCTGAAAAAAAAAATGGCACACCATTGTGCTGTTGTTGTTTTTTTCCGAAAAATGCAATGGAACAAAACACCACCTTTGTGTTTCTGATTTTGGGGTAACGGAAGTTAACGAACATGATTTTTCATCATGAAAGGGCTCAGTTTAGAAGAAATACAAAAACAAATATATACAGTATAAATAAATACATACAAAATATAAGGTTTTGCACTGTACATATTTGCATTTATACTCTTCCCAAACTGAGTTGAAATGTTGATCTATTTTATGAGAGTGAAACATATTTTAAAATGGGAAATTAAAGCTTTTCCCATTTCAGTTTTAAAATAAAAAATACATTACACAGCAGAGAGTTTGTGGGTAGAATATCCGGGCATCTCAAAAAATGGAGTTTATATCAGCTGCAACACTCCAATGAAAAGACACATGCCAGCAGTTTGGGGTAATTTGGAACCGGTTTTTGAATCGATTCGAATTGAATATCTAGCTATTCATGCTCAACTCGATAGTAAAATTAATACATGAGCTCGAGTTTGATGAGTTAGAGAACTGAGCTCAAATTCCGCTTGACTCATAATATTCATATGTTTGAATTCAATCTTGAGCCAAGCTTCATATAGAAATATATATATATATATATATATATATATATTTTTATAAAAAATATTATATATAATATAAGCTTGATTAAACTCACAAGCTTTAAAATGAGTCTGTTTATTGAGCTCAAAACTGGTTCAAAGCTTGGTTTAGGCCAAGCTAGATCGAGTTTTTCAAAAGCTGAGTTCAAGTAGCTCATGAAAAGCTCATTTCATATCTACCACTACCATTGATAGATATTAAAAAGTAGTTCATGTAATGTTCTAATTTTGTTTCCATCAGTACCGTTTCTAGATGGACAAAAACACAAAGTGGGCTAGCTAAGCGATCTATTATCTATCATGACTCAGCACCAATGCTTTTTATGAATGGGCTCATGTAGGACAGACACCCTATGCGTATGAAACACTATCATGTTCCATCACTAACATATTATGTTTATTTTTTTTCGGTAAATTGCTGATTAGTACTTTGTACTTTAGAGCTAGTCCCAATTTAGTATCTGAACTTCAAAATATGTTATTATAGTACCTGAACTCTCAAAAACTACCAATTTGGTTCAAAATCGTTAATTGACATTAAATGGCATGTGAAAGGATACAAATACCCTTCAAGTTTTGAATAGGCTAGATAAACATCATTTTGAAATGGCCAAAATATTCATGCTTAAATCCCTTTTCATTGTGATTGTGCTCCACTGTTCACTTTATGCCCTAACTTTTATGCCAAAGAAGACAAGCAATTCTTATTGTTTCCATGGAAGACAATGAAGGTGAAATGGTCTAAAAAATATTGAAGGGTAGTTTTTGGCATTTTAAAATAATTTAAGCCGCATATATCGTCACATGATGCAAATAACTAATGGATTGCTAATGGGTGTTAGGGTGCTAACTTAGCAGTTTTTAAGAATTTAGGAACTGCAGTGGCACGTTTTGAAATTTGGATACTAAAATGAGACTAATCTCAAATTACAAGTTACCCTTTTTTGCGGGGGGAGGGGGTTTATAAAAGAGTGTTGCGACTATGATTACAGTTCTGACATATCAAAATCCACCCTGTGAATTCTGATGAATTCTCGTTGACAATACAACATGAGGTGGCGAGGGTCTAAGTAACTAATGGCTTCATGGACACTACGGCAATAGATCGGTTTTAGATTGATCCCATCCAAATCAAAATCAATTTAGATGTATTGGATGGACCAACAAGACATTGAATTGGACCAGTCCAGACTTAGTGGATTGGATTAAGCCAATATCTAATACATTCACTGATAAAATTTAGATAAGAATATAGGTGTCAATGGACCAGGTTTAAATTAGAAATAATCTAAATTAAAACAAGTTTAAACAAATCGGATGATTCGAACATTGAATTAAATCGGTCTAAAATATTCATTAGATTGGATTGGACGTGGTTAATTTATAATAGACTCTTATCGGATTGGATCGAATTACACTCCTGACGGGCACCCTTCTCTGATCCCACTCCTGACTCCTACCTAAGTGCATCAAATCCATTTATATTTAAGTGCAGAATCTAAGAGATCATCATCCAGCTTTACAGGATAAGATGGAAACCAAATGAGTCTCCAAAGGATGTTGACTTCCCATTGAATTTAGACTTTGGAACCGACCAGCAGCGAATCCATATAAAACTTAAAAGAAAAAAACAGGATAAAGCTGTATCTTGGGTCAAAACATTTTCTTTTCATGAATAAAATAGGGAATTGGAGGATCCTCATCAACTCCAAACTAGGTGTCCGTTAGGGAGGGCTGAGCTCAACATTCAGCTAATTTAGTTGTTTTGGGGTGTTGTAAGCTATCCAAATGCCGAAACGGATAGATCAGAAAATGACTGATTGATCGTCGATTGGTCTCTTTTGGATTTTTTGCCAAACATATCTTAAAAAAGCTTTCCATTTAAGGCCCACCTTAGATTCGAATTTGGACATTAATTAAGCCCATCATAGATTGAAATTTCGATGATTAGTTGAAAGTTTAACGGGTTGTGAAACCAATGATACGAGATTCCAAGCCAGTAATAAATTTATAAACGGTGTGGACATCATATTCAGCTAAATCTGACCCAACGAGCAAACGTTCATTAATTGGGTATTCTATACAAATCCACCTTTTTCTGAGTGGGAGGAGGGATCTTGTGGTTGATCCAAGGCATGCATGCATTAGATAGGGGTCCGATGGGGATGGGCTATCAAGACCCGTTGGACAACCGTGAAAAGACAGAAAGTATTACATCAAGCCGGTATTTTATTAAAACACTGGATGGGGATGGGTTATGGAGCTCCCCTAGTGATTTTTGAATACGCCAATGCTTGGTGAAAAAGACAATATTACATCAAGCAAGCATTTGATTAAAACACTGGATGGGGATGATTTCTCGGTCAATTATGGTCTATACAAATCCATCTGTTCAAAAGAATGCAATTCCTTTATTAATGCACTTCTTTTCCTAAATAAGACAAAATTTCCCATACAAGGTGATGTAAGACATTAAGTCAGTGTTATCAAATCAAAATATGAACAATAATTAATTAAATTTCAGAGCTGATGAGGTTTGGCAAAAAAAGCCACCTATGTTTGATTGCCAAGGAGAGAATCTCGAACTTGTCATGACTTCAAGATCTACTGTTGAAGTAGCAAAACTGAACCCTACAAAAGGTGAACATAGAAGGATAGACAGATCCATCATATAAAGATGCATGGATCCAGATGGATTTAATCTGAGATTTGGTCTAGTTTTGCCAAACCTGTAAAAGGGACCCTGTGATCTTGAATTCTAGTCTGGCTTTCAATCCAACAAGTTGACATATTTACAGACTCCAAACTGTTAAAAGAATAATAACCTCTCTCTCTCTCTCTCTATATATATATATTAGGGATTTCTTGACATGGTATTAGAGCCTGTTTGACCAAATGGTTGGTTTATTGATTGATCCTTGGCCCCCATTTATGGTTATATAGGTGGGGCCTCTATTAATCTATACTTCAAATCTATTTGGTGGAGGACTTGAACTAACAACTTATAGGTTAATTGGTTCCTTGATAATAAATATCATAGATCCATTGGCTTGCCTCAAAAAATATATGTGAACATATCCGAGGAATCCGGAAGGGTTTGAACTTTGAACAACCTACTGCCTACCCCAAAATGCTTCAAATGTTGATGTCATTATTTAGTCTCTCCACTAATGTCGTTTCCTTCAATAATAATAATAATGCAAACATCATCGTATGGTGATGTCTGACTTGTTTGTCGGGTCATGGAGTTCTCTTCATAATCTGTTCAAACTTTGAAGCTACATAACAAACAATATAATTTATACTGTTATTTTGTTCCACTCGAGAGTTTGTTGGAAATAGAAAGTTTTGTCTTTTGGGCCACAGCCCAGGATATCCAAAAGACTTATAACAACGAAACAAGCTTAATAATATACAAAATCTATCATATCAGTGTCCAAATTAAACATAGAAATCTCTCCCCAGTCCCCACTGCTATTCTATTCGATGGATGGATCGCGGTGGGATCTGCCGCCAACAAAGGCGTGAAAAACGAGCATATTCATGCATGCACCCATCTAAGAATAAATGACCTCTACATGGGTTCTCTCTTCTGTGGAGTACTATATATTTACCTGCAGCAATCCTGTGTCTCATATTTTATATTCAGAGACGTGCTTCTGAAACTTCTCTACTCCTCCTTGGCAGAGGATCATGAAGACCAAAGTAAGCTGTGGGCATGGAGAGCCAGCGAAAGGAGAGAGCTTGAAGTTAATGAATACAAGTCCAGTACCGAAGAGGGGACAGATCAAGCACCGAATTTGTTCTTCTCTACTTTGCAACTTGAAACTTGCGTGTAAGCATGCAGTCCGTCGGATCTTTTGCTGTTGCTGAAATTGAATTAAGTTCTGACTTGAAGCGTAATTTCTCCATGATACACTGATGAGCTTTACCTTATCTGAGAGTACGTAGAATATAATCCATCTGGAGCACCTGTTCGTCTGTTTGTCTCCTTAAAAAAATATCAAAGGTGTTGTACTCTTCTTTTGTAAGAGCTTGAGGAAGATGGGTTCATGTAATCTTGTTTGATTGACCAATTAAAGAACCAAATGGAGTATATATGGGGTTGTTTGATGAATTAGTCTCTCTGTTCTGTCATGAAAAGTGCTTTGCAATAATGTACTTACTTGATGTGTTACCTTCTCCATCCATGATATTCCATGCATGGAGCGCTGTAATACCCCGAGTTTGCCTGTAATGAAATAGTTAGTTACTAGTCGAGACTAGAATTTAGTCTGAAATAATGTTGTTGTATGATCAAAGATTGCCCAGTATATTAAGAGCATTCTGTGTGGTGGTTTAATTAATCTGTTCAATCTCATTCTCTTTGCTCCCCTTAAGGATCCTTTCCACGTGGCAATATCATTTGGTCAAGAATTCTTTTTGTAGCTAGGTAGCCCTTAATTCATGGCGCAATAGGTTGTGAGTCAATCCTTTGTATATATATAAATCCTCAGACATACATCCTAGCGCCCTACTATAGGGAAAGCGTACTCAGAAATGCATTAAAGTTGGATTTTTATTTTTTTGTTCACTAGTGCTAAGAAGGACCTTCCTGGAATGAGCGGAAATAAACTCAGTTAAAATAGTTATCCCGTGCTTATTGGACAAGCTCATTAATTAACCAAGTAAATCTTAACTTTGTTCTGGATTTTAATGAACCAAACCTATATATATATATATATATTTAGGCCTGATTATGCGCGATTTGATGCTCCCTGCTGGTGGACAGTTTGCATGCTTCGTGTCCTTGTCTCATAACATGACTGACGTTTGCATTAATCGATAATTATACAGAACAAACTAAGATAACATGCATTTACAAGTTTAAAGTGTTTTATTCTTTTTTCTTTATTTCTTAGAAAAATACTCCTTGGAAAGAGTTGCATTAATTGATAATTATACAGACAACAATATTTTCTAGTTTTCTCCATACAATGAGAGCCACTGGCCAAGAATCTCACCCGTCAATAGACCTGTTCATGGTCCGGGCCGGGCCTAGTTTTATATATGTATCATAGGAATACATTCATGCTTGAATTCGAGCCAAATCGGGCCTAAGTTTTAAGTCTAAAGCCCAGGCCTGAGCCCAAGCCAGACCAAAAATTTGAAAATATAATTTTTTTTTTATTTTATTTATGTTAAAAACTTTTAAAACTCAAAAATAATAAATATTTTACTATTACTTGGAAAAAAAAAGAGAAGAAGAACAAAGAAAAAAATATTGTATATATATTTTTTATTAAATAAAATATATTTTTATTATTTAATATATAGTATCAAGTCAGGCTCGGGCTCGAGCCAGGCTTTTTTGAGAAAGCCTGAGGCCGTGGGCCTAAAATTATGACCAAACCCAACTTAATAACAGGTTAGGCCAGGCCAGCCCATCGGGCTACCCGGCCCATGAACAGGTCTACCCCTCAATAACTCAATTAGGTCCAAATATGACTGAAATTGTTCAACAATAAAGGAGTTGACTGAATTTCCATTTAGCAATCATCCTAGCCAATTTACCAAGGCTCATTTTGGATGGAGCACAAATACAAATATATAGTGTAAAGCCTTGTATTTTGTATCGTTTTGTATATATTTGTATTTAAACTCTTTCCAAATTAAATCTAAGGTTGTGTTTGGTTGCAGTACAATTTTATTTGTACTAGTACAAATGTGTGGGAGTGCAAATGAAAAGAGAAAATGTATGTTTTGGTTAAATTTTGTTTTATATTTTATTTTATTCTGCTTTAAGTCTTATTTTACTTCATTTTTATTGTAACCAAAGTAAGGTAAATTTTGAAATAAATTAAAATAAATTAAAATTAATCAAAATTTTTACTGTACAAATGTGTGGAAACACAACATAAGACTCAATTTGAAAAGAGTACAAATACAAATATATTAACACAGATGCATACAAAACAATACAAATTAAAATATAAAGTTATGCACTCTACATATTTGTTTTTATACTCTTTCCAAACTGAGGCTGAGGAGAAGATAGAAGAGAAGCAAAGCTGAGGACATCTCCTTATCACATCGTGTTCATCGATGAATAATGCTAATTCCTTCCCAAATTGACCTATAGAAAGTTAATTAATCCTCTCTGAAGTAACTAGTTTTATTATAAAAAAACAAAAAACAAAATGTTTATTCAATGTTTATTTGTCCAAGTATTTCTAGAACAAAGGCCCACTATTATATTTCTCAATGGACCCGATCTTCCTAGTGCTAACAGAACCAAATAATCTTAATTTAGGTTTTCTAAGCCGATTATGGTTAACCTTTCCGCAAAGAAAAGGATTTTTAATTTTCAAATCACAATGATTAAAGAAAACAGTTCCCATCCTAATTATCAAAAAAAAAAAAAAAAAAACAGTTCCCATTCAGGCTTGTGCTTTATAAGACCAAAAGCACAAAACCCAAGTTTCCTGGTTTCGGATTGTTATATTTTTAAAATCAATTTTTTGTTGATGCTTAGAACACTTTTTTGTCTCAATTTTGTTTGGGAGAATGACAGCTCAGCCTAGGGTCAGAATTTTTAGGCCCAAATTACACTTGGGGTGGGTGTCAGCTTAGAATTGATGCTAATTCATGGGCTGGCATTGGTGTATAGATTGTGGGCTTTTGACATTTTGAATGTTTATAGCTATGCAGTGAAAATTAGAAATCTGCTTTGGGCCTGCCCGTACTTTCCCGATTTTGTTTCCACAGCCCAAAGCCCAAGGCAACAATTCACTTAAACAGAGCCTAAATTTGATCAGATTTAATTAGAATCTTAATTATCCATACATACCTAAGATCTATACATATAGTAATTAAGTACATGCATTGCACCATTGTCATCCATTCGAATCAGATAGTCAAACCATCGATCTAGAAACCAATGGTCAAAACAGTTTCAGTTTTCGGTTGGTTTTTAAAACCTTGGTTTAATGCTTAAATTGCTTATCCACCATTGGGAGGGAATATATAGGAATATATATATACTAACTATTAAAATTAACATTGCATATTTAATTAGTAGAATTTAATGATAAGAAAAATATATCTTAAATATACGATTAAATGGGAGAATATACTTTAGATATGAGATTTAATGAGAGAGAATACGAAAATAGTTTTATTTTCAATCAGTTTTAAATTTTACATTCCAATTTCATCATTAATAAAACATTTATTATTTATCATGCTTATTATTATCTAATATGTCGAATATATGATGTTAAAAATGTTTCTATTTTTTAATTTTTATGTTTTTGAATTTTATCTATTTTTAAATTTTATTATTTAATTGTGACAACATGGATTGGCCCATTTGACCTAAAATGATTTAATTTCTTACGACCAACTAAATGAAAACACTATCTTTTCCAGGCAGATTTTAAAAATATATGTTTTATATTTATTGGAATTATTAATTTATTATGTATGGATTTTATTAATAAAATTTAATGATAAGAATAAACAAAAATGCCTTAAATATGTGATTCAATGAAGGTGAATGCAATTTAACACCTTAAATGTTAGATTTAATTAGAAAGAATTGAATGTATTGAATATCTTAAAATTACCTATTTTCAATTCAGTTAATATCAATAACGAATTGCACTATTTACCCTCATTTTTATCAATAAATTTAAATAAGAAGGGGTAAATAGTATACATAAAGATATACACAACTGACCTTTCTTAGAATTTTTAATTTAAGAATTTTATTAAATATTCATGACACGTTTTAATACCAACCAATCATGTTAAATGAGAAGAAATCCCATAAGCATATTAATTAGCTAGGCTGTAAGAAATCAGACACAGAGGAGAACCAAATAGTGGGCCTGTTAAGCATAGAACCAAACTTAGCTAAGCTGTTAGCTACACTGTTTCCTGTTTCCTGTACGTGGAACATAGGAAGTGCTGGCAACTTGAAAATTCTGCAAAAGACTCCTGCAGTTAGCTAAGCTGTGATGTATTTAACATTTAACATGATTGGATTGACGAATTCATAGCAATCATGTTAAATACATCACATATCTATTTACCTTTTTCATTAATTTACATTTTACAAGGTGTACTTTGTAATTATGTTAAAAACTAACAACCTTAATGCTTACTCATCAGCTATCACTCGTTTACGTTTTTGCTTCACAATGCGGTTTTTGAACTGTAAAATTTTCCCTCATTTAAAGTTCTTTTGGATTGAGTGGGACTTGGGGTTATCACCTTTATCTTTCAAAAACATCTAAAATCACCATCCCTTTTCAGGAATTATCTTAAATTAGGGATTACAATGATTTAGGGGCTGTTTGTCAACATGCACTATTTTGTTTTTGAAGAACATCCCATTAATCAAGTCAAGCATCAGTTTGAAAATAAAATTTATTTCCATCAGTGCGTAGATGCTTGGAAGGATGCATGCTTGTATACTTCATGAAATGAGTTTTATTTTGATCCATCAATCTGTATGTTAACTTTTCAAGTCCATGTGAACCAACCGTTTAACATAAAAGCTTAAGGTCTTTGAAAAAGGTTTTTGTTCTATAATTAGCGTTAAAAAAAGTTTTTATTTTCTAACAACTATTCACTACGAGGTTAGATTGTACTTGATTGATGATATTGGTTGCTCTGTTCTAGCTGAGAGTTGGGAATTTTGCATTGGGGTGAATTCTATTAGGGCTGAAATAGCCCCTTGAGCATCAAACCCAGAGGGGTCTGGAGAGACGACCCCGAGATGTATCCTTGCCCATAGGCCAGCCAAATCCTGATGCCAGTGAACTCGCTTGACTCATGAAACCATGTTATGTGGCCCCAGGACGATTGTCACTAATTCGTCTAATTCAAGAAAGGTGAGGCACCAAAGCATCTAAAGTGCACTACACTTCATCTAATTCAAGATGGGGCCACAGCCATGAATGATGTTTGAGTTCCAAAGAATTCAGGCTTGATTAAGTAAATTTGTTGGGTGAACTCCCTAGGGTGTATTATTCTTTTGGATTTTGAGAGGGGGGAAATCTGGTCAATGAGATTTTGGTTTCCATTGACTAAGAATCTCATGTTTTTTTTTTTCAAATTAATGTGGGAATAAGGGAAAGTTTATTTTCTTGGGTATCCATCTCCTAGGTGAATAAATAATTTTTCCACTTGGGGGGAATTTTCCAACACTTGAATGGGACAAAAACGCCCCTTTTAATAATGAATTTTTATGGTTATAATGGTCATTTCCTTTTTTCCTTGAAAAATAAAAGAACATGAATAATGTTTTCCAAAAAAAAAACTTACCAAGATAATTGCATTTTCCCAGATAAATAACTTACTAAAAATTCAACAGGGCTCTACTCCCTACCGCTCAGAAACCCAATGGAGGGCACATCACATGGTTGCGAGCATATCGCAATTTGCATTCTCAAAGATGCCGTATGTGTGAATTCGATGCATTAATTGAGGATGCCACGCTCACACTCGAATGACAATGCTCAGGGGAGGTAAAGTAATCCCCTGTGTCGAGGTTTGGGTGCAATACTCTCTCACGACAGTAACTTGTTTTATATGGACTCACCCCTCATGGATTTTCAAGGTTAAGGGGTTTAGTCCTATTTAGAGTATAAAAACCTATTCAGGGAATTCACAGTTTAAGCTTTTAGATTGAACAGGTGATGTATCAGAGCCTTTTTGATTAAGATACCTAGTCTTCAATCTCTCTGAAACTCTCCCCATTATAAATTTCAGCACAAGGTATAGATAGGCTCATACTTGTTTACGTTTTAAGCCCATCAATTACAATACAAGGTATGGGTGGATCTGTGTCTGAACGTTTCAAATTCAAATTGACTTACACATAATGGGGTGTAATAGAGAATAAAAACCTATTCGGAGACCTCACCCCTAACAGCTTAAGCTTTTAGATTACTGTTCCTTGAAAAACCCCAGAGCACGCCCTGTCTCTGACTAAGAATGGTCCCCTCCGACCATGTCAACTTCAATGATACTACACGATCCAACTGGGTTTCAGGTCGAAATCCCTGGCCAACATATTCCATCTTGGTTTCTCTTACCTTTCAAAAAGGCAGGAATTTACAATCTAAATTAATGGAGTTATTTCCAATTGTTCAGACTGCATCAATGATTCCCACTGTAAGTGATTGGATTAACGTTTTAAAAAAGAAAAAAGCTAGCTATAATGAAATGATTTCGATTCAGCTAACACCTGAACATGGATTGGATTGTTAAGGGTGTTTCACTAACTACAAAGGGTTTTGTTCTTATCTGTTCACAGAAATTGCCACAAACCAGCAGGGCCCCCCATATTGTTATTGTTATGCCAATTCTTGAACAAAGACCACCCACCAAAAAAGGATCCTCCATTCCTTTTCTAAAATTAAAGGAACAAGAAAACAAAGTGCAAGACGACCAAATAAAGTGGTGATAAAGTGGGCAATGGCTCCTTGATTGGCAACCCCTTTTTAATTTTTGAAGTCATTAGTTGCTGCCTTCCAGAACAATTCCAGGTGGGTGAAACACAAAGATCAAAGAAAATTAAGTAGGGTGAAGAAAACCCTTCAAGGAGAGGAGAAATAAATCATCAAAGATACGGATTTTTACAAAACTGTAATTATAATTCTCTTATTTATAGCTACGATTTACTACAAAACCATAGCTAAATGTACTAACCTATAACCACGGTTTTTTTTTTATTTTTGCAAAAACCGTAGTTAAATACTCTAACCTATAGCTACGGTTTTTTTGACAAACCGTAGCTAAAAGATGCAATCTATGCCTATAATTTCTTGAAAAACCATAGCTAATTGGTTCAATCTATAGAAAAATTGTGGCTATATTCAAAATAAAATAGTAAAATAATGACAATTGGGACTGCCACCTTAAAGCAATACCTATTTTGTTCATACATCACGTGAAAATTATAAAATAACTTCTAACAAATGGTTATATTATTGTAATAATTCAATACATGCCATGTATAATTTGTAAGGTTCTAAAAAAAATACATCCATTGTTTAAAATGTATATAAATGTCAAATTTCCCTCAATACATATTAAAGTCTACATGACTTTTAAAAAAATAGAGAAATTCTAAATATAAAAGAATTGCCCATTATCTTCAACTATGCATAAGAATCGCTCATTGCATCTTCAACCTACAAAGAAAAACAAAAAAATAAAGTAATTAGAAGATTGATTACTTTGATGATGTAATTAAATAAATGTGATAGGTAACAATAATTATTCTGATGATCTAATTAAAACCCACTTTTGAATTTAAATTTCAAAATTGATATGGATAAGGAAAAAGAAGTGCAACTCATTCTGGAACCAAGCCCGAATTAAACTACCTATTAAAACTGAGAGTAATGAATTAAAATGCAAGTGTTAAAATCTAGGCAGATGAGCCTAAGTGCATGAATTCTGAAGTTGAAGTAGGGAATAGTATATTCAAAAAAATAACAAAATCAATGACTATAGTGAGAGGCCTAACCCAACTAAAATGTGAATATCAAAAGGAGACATGTAAGGCAAAATGAGTCGATATGTGAGTCCCAAAACTGAACTTATCAAAGCCAAAATAGACATCACCATGCCATTGATGATCCGTCATTGGGGTTGAATAGGATGCATATCTACCCAATTCTCTTCAACATAAAACCCTTTACTTTCAATTTACAACTCCAAGCCTATTCACCTTCAACCATCACTTGTATTCCATCTAAAGGAAGGAACCTTACAAAAATAATAAAACAAGCTTTATTTACTTCCATATTTCAATTCAGTAATGTGATGGAACCTGAAATTTTGAATGATGCAAAGAAGCACATCCAAGTCCTTAAAGGAGACAATTTCAGGATTTGAAACTTTATTTGGAAAATAAAGAATTTTAAGAATCAAATCTAAAATCTCATTTAAGGATCGAAGTTGGATTTTATATTGAGAATCTAGATTTGATAAATGATTCTTTCATTCTTTTAAGTTGTATGTTCCACGCCAAAATCATTCAAAACTAAAATTAGGTTCTGGACAGGCAAAAGATAAAACAACTGCCCATAAAGGAAAATCAGATTAAAATCAAAATGAAAACACCACTTGTAAATCCCAATTTAAAGAAAATGAACTTTGAGGTTATTTTCAAGTCTCATCCAACTTCAACATTAAGGACTAGAATTAACAATCCGGTTCTAATTTAAAAAACATTAACATGTAATTCAAAGTCAACTAAAACATCCCATAATACAAAGGTTAAACATGAGCCATTAAATTACCCCCATCCAGATGATAAGTCATGTAAACTAACATTCACTCACCAAGCAATAAAGACAAATTTTAATCATGGAAGCCATAAAATCCTTAGAAAATAGTTCATATTTCATAAGCACTCAATTCAGGCAACAAAAGTGAACTAAAGAAATGGAACTCCTCTTAAGACAACTTAGTTCTTAATGTAAAATACATTGATGGTGGTGCCCATCAAGTAACCTAATCATACATCATTAATCACTAATCTGTGAGGAAGGAATCAAAATTCAGCAAAAGATGTTGTAAGCCTTACATAGAAAGAGGAGTATTATTGCCATTTGAAAACACTCACGTGTTGCTAGTCCTTTCCATGGAAAAAAATGCAATGCCACTACTCATCTGTATTAACATTTGATCAATATCACCTTAGTATGATTCATTCAAAAAGGAGAAAGAAATAATGGTACAAGTAGATTTAGAAAACATACAAGCATGACACCTATAGACAAATAACGAGTTCAACTCAGACCTATCTACATTAACATTTGATTAGAAATCTCTAGGAATTCAACTTGGAATCAAAACTTTCCCTTCTCTCTCTCTCTCCATCAAACCTCATTAGCAAATATTGTTCTTACAAAATCAAATCCAGCATCTATCAAATACATAAAGGAAAGAAAATATTTAGTTACCAAATGAAAATTGATGTCTAGTTAGAAGCAAATCAAGATAAGTAAAAGTAAACTTGTAAATTGAACTAATTTGCAAATCAAAAATCATTCAGGGACCTTCTAACAAACGTGGTTCATACAAAATCTAATTCAGCATTTATCAAGCACATAAACGAAAGAAAATATTTAGATATATTAACTCAAAACTGATTTTCTAGTTTGAAGCAAATCAAGATAAGTGAAAGTAAACTTGCAAATTGAAGCAACTTACAAATTCCAAAATCACAAAACAGAGCTCTGAAGTACACCTGAGTACCAACTTTCATTTTCTAAAACAAAACAAAAATAAAAAAGGGAAAACAAGCCCACTTAATTCATTTCACTCAATCGGTTCTTAATAAAAAAAGACAGACAAAATCCCCATCCCTTGGTTACCAATTCTACTCCTTTTAACAAGGAGGCTGCGGCAGGGATTTGCAAGTGGGTTAGACCCCTTATGTTAATGAAGAGTATGATTAATGATTAAGAACAGTTGCTAGTCATGAAGAGCATTTTGATAAAATTAGAAGAGGAATGCTTGAAAATTTGATAAAATTTCACTAGTATATTGAAAAAAACAAGAGAAAAAAAAAAAAAAAAAGGAAGAAGAAATACCAATGGTGAGGAAGGGACATTTACAATCGTCTTCTCCATTACCAAGAGTGAAAGCGGTGAAATACCGAATAAGTAAACTTTGTGAAGGAGAAAATGACAGTAATGAATAGCCCAACAGGGGTGTCATTTGACCCAAAACAGGTCAAAAATCGTTTACTTGGTAAAAAACCATCTGACTTGGATGGTTGGATTATTGATCTGTTCAACCCGGTGACCGGACCATAGGTTGCATACTGTGTATGCAAACTTCAGGAGGTCATGACTTTGCATTCTAATGTTCGATTAAAGGGATTTTTTTTAAATGTGTCCCAACTTTGCCTTGATATTGTTTTGCAAAAAAAAACCCTTTTGGCCTCAAATTGTAATTTTTAATATTTTTTACAAATAAAATTTTTAAAACTGAATTAAAAACATAAATTAAATATAAAATATTTCATATATTATATGTAAAACATAATTATATATTATTTACTGATAAAATACATGTTTATATATTTCTACACACACACACACACACACACACACACATATATATATATATATATATATATATATATATATATGGCATGGTCTGACCCAGTCAGTCAAGCTAGTGACCGACAACACAAAGACAAAAATGATTCGGCCTCCAGGTCAGTTTTTAAAACATTGGAAATTAGTATTGAATAGGGGTGTCTATGAAAAACCAAAAAAACCAAACCGAACCGAGAAAACTGAATAAAAAAATGCAGTTAACTGAACTGATCAGTTTGATTTTGGTTTGGTATTTTTGAAAAACCGATGGACCGGTTTGGCTTTTGGTTACCCTAGAAAAAACCGATGGTTAATTGAACCGACCAGTATATATTTATATGCATATTTTATATATATTTTACATATACGTCACATATTTTCTATATATTATATATAAATATATATGCATTATTAATATTTATTAATAATCGGTCGGTCATGTATTTTTATTACTTACTTCTTAATATTTACTAATAAATAATAAAATATTTATAAATGGTTAAGCAACTATTTATTAATGGTACCATACCAATGCTATTTATTAATATTAATTAATTAATAGTATATTAATAATCAATACTCATTGATTAATAATAAACTATAAAGTATATAACAATACAAAACATTATTACTTAATTTGATAACCATATATATATATACATGCTTCAAGGGGCTACACAACGGGAGGTACCATATCCCCCAACCCTAGTGATAATCAAATTTGATCCTAGGTCTTTGCTACAACAACTAGAGATCCTACCAACTAATTAAGCCACCATCAAACGAAGAATCAAATAAATCAGACTAAATTTGCTTATTTAGTTTGATTCGATTTGGCTTTCATTTCGGTAACCAAATTTGAGTACCCCTAGCTTTCATTGCTTGTAGGTCAAGTTAAGCCCAAGTTAGATTTAAAGTATTTGGCCTATGCCCAACCCTAAAATTTGGGGCTCTAATGAGAGCCCGAGTCTCAACCAGGGCTTAAACACAAAATATAAGTCCAAGAGTGAAATTTTCAAACTCGCTAAAATGCTCACCCTTGTTTTATGGCAAAAACAGCAGGGTAAGGTGCCTTCAGTACTTTAAAACACATAGGTAGCAAAAAAGTTACCTAAGACCAATTCATTAGTTCTTGGATTAGACCAATTTGGTGATTAGTTTTGGCTTTTTTATTTTTTTATTTTTTTTGAGTAAATAGGATTAGGTGTATGATCGAATTAGTTAAGGGTTGGGTCATGGTTTAACAATAATCTGACTAGCTGGTCTTGTCCAACTTTCTAAACATTGGTTAGTGTTATATGTTTTATTATATATAGAATAAATAATGCAGTTTTGAAATATATATATATATATATATATATATTGATTTATTTATATTTTATTTTAGTTTTTCATCTTTCACAAATAAAAAAAGTTAAAATCTACACTTTGAAGCAAAAAAAATTGGTAAAGTGGTTGAAATAATTTATTAAATAAATTATTAGTTATTATTTAATTAATAAAATAATAATAAATAATTATTTATCTATATTAATAATTTATTTATGAACTTAAATAATTTAGTTTAATTGTTATTATTTAATTAATAAAATAATAATAAATAATTATTTATCAATATTATTTTCATTCATAGGTATTTAATGAATTTACTATTAGTGGTTTTCATATTAGTTTATCATTTTATATTAATTATTAATTTACTTAAATAATTAAATTATTTTTTTTATAATTAGTTTTAGTTAATCAAATAATAATTAATAGTTATTTATTTATATTTTAGAAATTATTTTCCTTTTATTAATATACTTATGAAATTATTAATAATTTATTTTCTAGTTTAATTATTATTAAATAGAAATCATTAATTATTATTGTTATACAATAGTAATGAGCTAATAATTTTGATTATATTCATTTACTTTAATAAATTCTTACTTATTAATTTACTTTAAAAAAGTAATTAAAAAATACTAAATATTTTAAATGAATATTATATTATTACTATTTATGAGACAGGAATAAAATGATTGTAGCTAAAGGTGATTAACTTTGTAATTATAGCCATGGAATTATAGTTATCAATGGCTATAGTGATAAATAGCTCTTTAGCCACGGATAGAATGATTTTTAACTACGAACAAATTGTCCTTAATTAAAGCTCAACTTCTGCTTTTATAACTTATAGCCACGGATGCATTATAACTGTGGCCATAAATATCTTTTAGCCACAGACAAAATAACTTTTAACCATAGACAAAGTGTCCGTAGCTAAAGCTCAACTTCTACTTTTGTAACTTATAGCCATGGATATATTTTAACCATGGGTATAAATATCTTTTAGCTATGGACAGATCAAATTTTACACAGGGACAAATTATCTATAGGTAAAGCTCAACTTTTTGTCACAAACAAATTGTTCGTAGGTAAAGCTCAACTTTTGTTTTTGTAACTTATAGCCACGAATACATTATAACTGTGGCTATAAATATCTTTTAGCCACAGATAGAATAATTTTTAACTATAGACAAATTGTCTGTAGCTATAACTCAATTTTGATGTCCATGGTTATATCTCATGTTTTAGCTACAGTTTTTTTTACCATAGCTAAAATTCCGTAGCTATAGCCCCATTTTCCTGTAGTGCCATCGATATGTTTTCTTTGTTGAACTCAAGATAAAGTGTTCTAATGACTTAATGCGAACAAAATGCCACATCCCAGACTTCCATCTTAGAAGGGCGAGAATTTCCAAAACAAATGATACGGTTTTGGTGACATTGATAGGGTTTTTTATTACCAGTTTAAAAAAACAAAACACCCGATAGAGTGTGGATGCGGATCTTGACTGGGGCCAAGCTTTTTGTTTCTAAAAGATAATTCTATAAGGCTAGGGTCCCAATGGCTATCTTTGGATCACAGGAGTGGATTTGAATATTGAATTAGCTCTTACCTAAATGTCTAACTAAGAAAACTAATTAAATAACTGTCTTCAACTTTGAAGGCTAAAAAGTATTGTTTTAGAGAGGTGTACAAGACTTTGCTCAACTCAATGCCTCACACCTTGAGATTCCTTATCTTAGCATGGGTTGCATAATTCATACACCATGAGACTTAAGATTATTAATTTTTAATTATTTAATGAAAAAGTTTAAAAAGGAATGGCTAAAACTGAAATTGGGTTTACTACGATATCTTTAAATATTATTTAATTATTTTATCAACTAATTAAAAACTCCGCCATTGTGAACTTGTCTTAATATTGCCCATTTCCAAGCCCAGACCAAAGAGGATTGTGTTGGGAGCCAGTACTAAAATTTTTGCAGAACTCTCACGACTTGATTTGTCTTTTTCATATTCATATTAAAGCATTTTTCAAAAATAATACACTACACTTTAACACGAGCCTAATATCAAATGAGCAAGGGTATGTTAAATTGACCGAAAAGGACATGGATCAAAATAATAAGAAATGATTTAATTAATCATCCATAACTTAATAATGGATATGACATTAAACGTAAAAAATGATGAAATAGGATTCACAACCGGATAATGCATGAATGATGATGAATTATTTTATCCACTAAAATACAAGGCAATAAGTCATTCATTTCAGCTCAGCCACTTCATCTATTCTCACGACTTTGGCAACAGTCTCTTAGCACTTTGTGCCACACTCAACTCACATATCTCCTACAAACAATACATATAAAAAAAAGGCAAAGGCTAGTTTACCCTATTCGAAGTAATTGAACAGTACTGTAAATGTTTTACTGAATTCCTTAATTTCTACTAGTGCAAAAACAACCCAAAATGCTGAATCCGAAGACTCCAGACATGCATGAAGTGACAGAAACTTCTTTCTGCTACCAACCTCGAAAATTAAAATTAAAACAAAAGAAAAGAGAACCCTAACGATCATGTCTCTCAATCTTTGAATACGATAGCCAGCTGGCAAGTTATACCATTTCATGGGTCCTGACTCCTGAATATCCTGATGCCACAGAGGCTCGAGCCCAAGACCGACCTTTTAGCCTGCTTCTCACCTCTCTTAATTGGCTGCCTGAAGTAGTGAAGTGTGCCACTGCTTCATGCATGAGCGAATCAAAGGCAACACCTGCGTATAATTGCATGTTCAAAGAAAAGACTATCTCTCCTCGTTGCCATGGAGTTTTTCAAACGAAACTTGTTTCAGTGTTGCGTATACCATTTTAGAACTTGAAAACAGACCTTTTAGCAGTTGGCATAATGGAGACGACTGAGCTACTTTCCTGGGGCTTAAGAGACGAAACGAAGCAGTAGTACAAATCATGGTTGGAAATAAATTGAATAGATTTTAATTACCAGCAAGTGAAGAGTAAAATTATTAGGATCACACAGAAAGAAAGAGATCATCTGAAAGTTCTGTAACTTCCGAATGATCCTAATACAAACACACACATTTTTACATATATCCCTTAAAAACAAGTACATCGTCTCATATGCATTATAGTATATAAAATGGTTTACCCAAGCATACATCTTATTTCAAGCAGAAATCCAGAATAAGCTTCAGCCTTTTAATGGCGGATGCAAATATTTGGCGCTTGATTCTTCCTCTGGTAGGAGGAAGTAATCCATTGTTTCTCCTTATGTCTGACGCTGCAGGTTGGAGCAAAAGCAATCCAGACTTCTCGACTTGCATCATCTTCTTTCCAATAGACATTTTTCGTGCTTCAGCCAATGAAGATATATGCGTATGAGAAGAGGTAGTGAAAGTGGGAAGACTGAACCTGAACCCACTGATTGTTGGCTTATAAAAGAGAAGAAAAGAAACTAAAAGAGCTATCACTTATTTATGCAATAATTGGTTCCTTTTTTTTACTGTCTTGGCCTTTTGAAACTTTCTCATACCCATTTTCAAGGAGAAGAAATTGTGGGTAGCCAAGCCATTGCCGTTTTCCAAAAATGGTGCCACATCGGTGCGAGATAAGATACTGAATCAGCCCCCCCACAACATCCCACAGTACATTCTTGCTGTGTATTGGGAATATCTCCTAATGATGACATCATCATTTTTTATATTATTGTCTGGATGTGTTCCCAATACATGGTGGGGATGTGCTGTGGGTTGTTGTGGGGGCTGATTTGATATCATGTTTCCACTTTAAAACTCTTGAGGATGTTTGGTATGACTTCTGTTTATTAAATGTTTTTCTAGTGTTTATTGACAACTAGGCACCACTAGGTGCCACATAACCGAACACTATTTAAAAAAAAAAAAAAAAAGAACAGACTAGGATAACACTTCTCATAAAAATGTCATTTTCGACTTTTTTGATGCAACATAGAGATGGCAATTTTCAAGTTTTCCCCATCCCCACCAGGTACCCGACTTCTCCAAACTGATGAAATGGGGGATATAGATTGTTTTGATGGAATGGGGATGGAGAATGAAATCCTTACCCCAACCCAACCCCTATTATATATATTAAATATTGCAACACATTATTGATAGTAATGTTCAATAAGGTGGCACCAATGTGACATTCTTTTTTTTTTTTTTTAACAAACGTCTTATCAAACAAGAATTACTAATTACTATTTGGTGTTGCTGCATTTGCTTACCACCAAACAAGCTACGTCACCCTTTTCTAAGGAAATGATCTAATGGATATTTTCTGAGAAAATATCTACAAAGAAATCACAATAATACCAAACACCACCTATAAAAGCTATTTCAATCAATTACTCAACCAAAAAATCATTAAAATTACTTTTCAGACAAAAGCAACCTCAAAGGCTTATCTAAACAACTTTACTAACACCATCAACTTCACGGTGCATGGGTCCCTGCCCTTTGGGTCTCTGTTAGGCCACAAGGGTAACCCATTCTTCGACCCACCTTCACAAGAACAATGATAACATGGTGGTCCTATATCATCCATCGAATCAAAGTGTTTCACCGATAGGCATGTGTGAAATGCTGCATTAATCCTTCAAAAAAAAAAGAATAAGAATAAAGGAAGGAAATTAATGATGCATTAATTTTTAACCATTGATAGGTTCTGCACAATCTAACCCAAGAATCAAACCAATCCTTTTTTTGCCAGGTGTTAACCACTCCCAAGGAGATAAATGCCCATTCGCCAAGGTTAATGCTTCCATGGCAACGAGGAAGAAGCTGATTGTATGTTGGAAAGTGGTGAGAGAAACAGAGCTATGGCGCACTCAGCCTATGGGCCTAGCCTAGTTTCCATAAATATGGATATCTGCATTGTGCATGGCTAGCAATAAAGCACTAGGGTTCATTCGAGTTTGGCTAATTTAAAACAAAGGTTGAAATAATTGGAGAGCACACTAAAGAGTGAAGGGCTTCTCTTAATTTAATCATCTTGCATCAAAAAGGAATTAAAATAACAACAATATTGAAAGCTGGCATTGTATCTCATCCTTGTATTGAGACATGTGCAAGTTCCTCACGAGTCAAGTCTCATGAGCCAAGTTCCTCACGATCTGAGCTTGAGTACGGTGAAGCTCGGTTCATGAAGCTTATAAGTCTAATATAATAAATAAATAATTTTTTTATTTTATATATATATATATATATATATAATAAATAATTTTTATTTTTATATATAAAGGTAAATAGTTTTTATAATTCTTGTTTTTTTGTATGTAAAATATAAACATCATTTATATGTATAAGAATAAATGATTTTTATAATTATTAATTTTTTGTATATAAAAAAACTTGACTTACAGTCGAGTTTGAACTAAGCTGAGCTTGAACTTGCGAGCTTTGAACGGAACTGAGTTTGAGTCCAAATCTCTAGCTCGAGCCTAACACGATTTCAATGAGCGAAGCTCGAATAGCCAAGTATTCGGCTCGGCTCGACTTGTATCCTTCCGTAGCAATATTCCTGGTTAACTACATTTTCCCTTCTTCTTAGCCATTAAGCCCAAGAACATAGAGCACTCAAAGTATAGAAATTTGAAGGGGATAAGCATGCATCCTGTAAAAGAGAAGACTAGATCCTGTGCATACATTCGGTTATTTTTATTTTTTTGTTAGAACGGGCACAAACAATCAGATCATTCGACCGGGAACCAGACCCCTGACCAGTTCATTGTCCAGATTAGTTTTAAAAACCTTGTGTGTTATAACCAAACCAAATCTGAAAGTATTGATACACCCGATATATATGAAGTTACGTATTGGGTATTTTGACTGTACAAATATAACTTTTTTTTTAAATTGGTCAAGAATCGGTCTTAGGCCTGCCAAACTGGTCAAAGCTCCAAAAACTCGTTGACCTGCCTACCCCCTTAAACAATGTAAATCATTCATTTCTTTTTTTTCATTCCCTTTTTATGTGTGTGAGGATTACACTTAGAGCATGAATCATCTTAGCTAGGTTAAAAGCTTAAAAAGAGGATTGTAAGGATCAGAACATGTTCCATAAAGGTAGCACACATCAATTATTCCGTTAAGGAATTCAAAAGAGCTACGACTAATTGGTTATGCGTAGCCAGGCCACTGGCCAAGAAATCTCAGCCCATAATATATTACCCTGGATGGGCCACATATAATCTGTTGCCAGCGCTGGGTCCAACCCTACCTCCTCTTAAGAAGGCAAAATCGGATTTATGGATTTTGATCCTCATGAATAAAAATATACAAGTATGGAGATGTTCTCCATGCATGGTTGCAAAAGATTGTAAAGACGCCAGTTCTATGAGCATCAAATCCGAATACTTTTGTTCATGGGAAGATATTCCCAATACACAGTTGCAAGTGATTGTGAGCATGATGTGAGGACCCAATGCCATTTCGGGAAGAGTCGAACTCATATATGCTTCTTTCCACTCCATCCGGCCGCTGAGAAACCAGTCCATTTTCTCTTTTGTGAATTAACAAAAAAGCAAAGATTATAGTTGAATCATTAAACAACAAAAGGGACTGATCTAAGAATAAGGCGGGCAAGAACGACCTCTATAACAGTTCCGATCCATCATTAACCAACCCTTGCAAACACAGAGGAACCCGAAGCCCTCTCCCTGTTCTTCTATTTCCTCTGTTGTGTCATGGCCATGGATGGTTATACATTATCAGGTATTCTTGACGAGATTAAGTTTCAAAAACATAAATTGAGTAATACTAAAAATGCACGAGGAAGAAAAGAAATCTGCTAGATAAGAAGAATTCAGATGCTCATGGCAGAGAAGAAGAATTTGATGATAACCAACATAACTATATAGATAAGCAGAAGTTTATTCGACAGAACAAGAAGTGAAGTTGCAAATGGGTTTGAGACGACGTTGTAGATGGCTAAGCATGTTCATGGTTGCAGAGCAGAAACAGATGGTTTCCCAAGCCGCATATTTCACCTTTTGGAAGAGAGGCGAAGATTTTGTGTTTGATTCTTGAGGAACCACCCATCTTTTGCCATTCATACCCGGCGCTGCTGCAGCTTTAATGTCAGATGCTTCAAACGATGAAAACACAAGGACTACACAAGCCTGGGGTAGCTCTTCCCCACAAATAATGACCATTTAATGTATTGAGAGCCAACCAATCCACTGCCTGATCAGCCACCCGATACGCATGCCTAAAGACAATGTTTAAGCTGAACATTGTAGAAAGACAATGGCACTCCTTTATGATCTTCTCTAGTCTCCATAGGGGCTTCACTTTACCTCTAAGGCAATTGATGACAAGCTTAGAGTCTCTTTCGATGATAATCGACTGATCTCTTTGGTTTGTAGTGATGTTAATGAAGCATTTATCATTTCTATTTTTCCAAACGTACCAAAGCAAACAAGCAATTTTTTCTTTGTAGTAGTGGTCATTAAAGGACCACCCATAGATGTTTTCTTCCTAACCACAATAATGCAAGATGGGTTAATGTTAAATCCTCTAGCAATTAGTTTATTTTTTTATAGGAAGTTTATCATTAAAAAAGGAGGAAAAGGAAAACTTTAACTTTTGGGGGAATCTTTAAGGATATGTTTGGTTTAAAGGAAAATGTAAGAAAAGGTAAGAAACCTTTACAAACCTTAGTATTGGTTTCCCTATCTTTTCCTTCAAACCAAATATAGCCTTAATTCCAAATATTTCTTGGGGTGCCATTAACTCTAGGTCCATCCCTATTAGATCAGCTTTCCTCATTGTAAGCTATTTTAATTGAGAAATTCCCATCAGATGTAAATTTCCAAATTCTCTTGTCCTTCAACAGTCGAGAAGGAATCAAAATTGGTTTAATTTGTTGCCAAATATGGGAATGAGTAATAGATTTAATGTACTATTTATTCCACACTTCCCTTTTGTGTTCAATCACACAATTCGTTGTCATCTCGACATCAGAAATCGAATCTGGATTGACCTCATCTTGAACCGGAGAATTACCGGCCCACGTATCTTTCAAAATTTTAACCAACCTACCATCACCAATTCTCCAACTTGAGCACCTATAAATAACATCCCTAAAGCCGAGGACACCCCTCCAAGCCCAAGAACTGCCACTTCTTGGTTCAGCATTCCAAAAATTACAACTCCTTAAATATTTGCAATTGACCATTTATACCCACAGGTTCTCTTTATATGTGATGATTTTCCAACCAAGTTTAGCAAGCAGGGCTTGATTTACCCATTTGAGGTTTCTCACACTCAGACCACCCCACATTTTAGGCATACAAACTCTTTTCCAGTTAATAAGGTGGATAGGATTATGACTGCTAGAGTTGGCCCAAATAAAATCCGGGCCTTTTCTAACTAGTCAATAACATTCTTAACATTCATTGGGATTTTGAAAGCTTGCATAACAAATTGGGGTACCGTAGAGTGCAGAGTTAACTAGAGTAAGGTTCCCTGCAAGAGAAGAGAATGTTTTCCCATCCTGCACGCTTCCTAGTTACTTTCTCCTAAGTGACTTAAAATCGTCTTTAGTCACCCTCCCCTCAATAATGAGAGCACCCAAATAAGTTTTGTTCTTCCTCCAAAGAGGAATTTTGAGAATTTTGTTGTCTCTATTTGGAATATTTTTGGAAAATTTTGTTGTTGATTTTTAGTAATTTGGAAACTGCCCAGAGGCTTTGTCGAATTTATCCAAGATTTCTTTCAATTTGAGACATGCATTAATAGAGGATTTTACAAATATAATACATTCATCAGCAAATTAGAGAGTGGGAGAGGGGATCCCCCTGCCGAATACCCCTAGTGGCACTGAAAGTTCTAAAAGGAGTGTCATTTATGAGCACTTGGAATGAAACTCTTTTGATACATTCCATCACCCAAAAGACCCATTTATGATGAAATCCGAACTTCTTTAGAACTTTTTCAATAAAATCTCATTCGAGCCTATCATAGGCTTTCTCCATGTCAGTCTTATAAGGCATTCTATTCTTACCTTTTTTTTTTTTTCTTTCTCATCGTTGGCATATAAGAATGTTGTCCAAAATTTGTCTATTTGGAACAAAAAGCACTCTATAAGGAGAAATGATATCATCCAAGTAAGGTATGATGCAATTAACCAAAATTTTGGAAATAATTTTATAGACCACATTGTACAGACTAATGGGTCTGAAATCATTAACCCTTCCTAGATTCTAACATTCAGGGACGAGGGTTATAAAGGTTTTATTCAGGTTTTTATTCAACTTTTTAGAGTGAAAGAAAGCCTTAACCGATTTACACACAGAATCACCAACAATATTCCAAATTTTTTTAAAAAATAGGACATTTGGCCCATTAGGGCCTAGGGCTTTCAGATCTTTCATGAAAAGCAGGGTGCTAAAAATCTCCTCGTTAGTCACCTCCTTAGGTTTTATTAATCTCCTCAGTAGTAGTACTACTACTATGATTAATGGAAGCAATAAAGCCATGGACATCCTCACTACCTTCAGAATTAAATCTTTTCTCAAATCTATTGCAAAACTGATCCGTAACAGCCTCCATGTCTTAAGCCAATTACTGTTGTCATCTTTCTTTCTCAAAATTTTATTTTTATTTTTTCGAATTGTTGCCGTAGTAAGAAAGAATATATTATTTTATCTCCCAAATTTAACCAACTCTCGAATTTTGGGCCCAATAAACTTCCTCCTTAGCAAGGGTATTATTGAGGAGTTTTTGGAGGGCATTTTCCTGATTTGTAAGGAACCTATTATTCGGGTCTTCCTCTAGTTTCTTTTGAATGGTTTGGATATTTTGGATAATTTCTTCTTTTTTTTTTCTTTCTAACATTACCATTCCACTGTTTCAATACTTTAACTAAATTGTCTCTTCTTTTGCAGAATTGGAAAGCTCTTGACCCATTAATGCCTATATCCCATGCACCCTTCACAATATCACTTAAACTAGGACCAAGGCACCAATCAACATTAGAAAAGACCCAGTCGATTCTGATGGACGCCCATCTCATCAGGAAAGCCCATCTCACCATATGAGCAGCAGTTCATAGGATAAGAAGCTTGCAAGATAAGGATAAATCAAGAATTCAGATAATTCAAGAATTCAAAATTATCCCAAGAAAATCCAATAATCCAATATTATCCCAAGATTCAAGGGAAAATTCAAGATAAGTCAAGATTATCCCAAGATTTAAGAAAATCCAAGATAATCCAAGAGTTCAAGATAATCCAAGATTCATACCAAGATTAGGATAATCCATGCCTGGATAAGATCCAGGGAGATCGGACGGTCAACAGTTGGCAGAAATGGTTGAACAACTACGGACCTTGTTATGGGAGGTTGTTCCACAGAACCGGAAAAATCCACATCCAATCGAAGGAGACGACCACGACAGGCAACCCGTCAACACCGCATCCCGACGCCCAGTTCTTGACGACGACAATGATGATGAGTTAGAATTCGGTGGTGCTCCAGTTTTTCCCGGCAATGACAAAAACGACAGAAATTGGCACAATCAAGATAATTTCAATCCCCTTAGGAATAATGATGAATTTAAATTCAAGATAGATATTCCTAATTTTAGTGGAGATCTTGGCATAGAGGGACTTCTAGACTGGATCACAGAAGTCGATCATTTCTTTGAGTACATGGAGATACCAGAAGAACAAAGGGTAAAATTGGTAGCTTTCCGATTAAAGGGAGGCGCATCTGTTTGGTTGGAACGCATGAGAGAGACCCGGATCAAAGAAGGAAGGGGTCCTATTCGAACCTGGAGGCGCATGAAACAACTTATAAGAGGTAGATTTTTACCCCCAGATTATGAACAATACATGTTTGAATCTTACCAACAGTGTGCACAGGGTTCCCGTAGTGTTAATGAATATATCTCTAAATTTTTAAGATTAGCTGAAAGAAATCAATTATCTGAAAGTGATAACTAGCTGACAGCCCGTTATCTGAGTGGGTTGAAACCGTCCATCAGAGATAAAATTGGTGCACAGATGGTTCTTAGTGTGCAGGAAGCAAAGAACCTAGCCTTGAAAGCAGAACTGATGTTCCAAGACAAGGCACGTAGTGATAATTATTGTCGATATAGCGGGAGTGACAACAAGCCAGCAAATGTCGATAGGAACAAATCAGTCCCAACAGTTCAGCCTTCTCACCTGGCAAGTACAGCTAACGCTGGTAAGGTTACCACAGGAGGACATACTCGAGGTAACCCTTCCAACCCTCCTAAACCAAGTAATCCCTATGCAAAGCCTGCTCCTATTAAATGCTTTAAATGTAATGAGGTTGGACATAGGTCCAGTGACTGTCCTAGGAGGAAGGCAGTTAATATGGTAGAAAGGGAGGAGTAAGAGGATGTGGAAGAGAAAGTATACTATGGGCTTGATGGGGAAGATGAAAAGGGTCCATACAAACATGAAGAGTATACTTGTGTTGTGAGAAAATTAATGTTGTCCCAGAAAAATCAAGATACCTCTCAAAGGCACAGATTGTTTCATACTAGATGTACTGTCAAGGGTAAATTATTTGATTTAATTATTGATAGTGGCAGTCAAGAAAATATTATTTGCAGAGATGTAATACAAAAGTTACTACTTCCTGAAAAACATCCAAACCCATACACAATTGGGTGAATTAAAGAAGGAGGCGACATACAAGTGGAGGAATGCTGTAAGGTACCCTTTTCTATTGGTAAGTACAATGATGAAGTATATTGTGATATTTTAGACATGAATGCTTGCCATATTTTGTTGGGTAGGCCTTGGCAATTTGATGCGGATGCCAAACACCTGAATAGGAAGAATACATACCAGCTCGAAAAAGAAGGTATACGCTATACCTTACTACCCATGGTAGAGAAAAATCCCCCTAAAGCTCCAAAGGTAGAGGAGCAAAATGGTACAACATGCCTTCAACGTTTGGAAAGGATCAATGGGACAGGAAATACGCATATTTTGTGGGTGCCTTTTAGGAGTGAAAAAGGAATTCTCAGGAAATGGATCTCAAGGTTTGACGTATGGCCATACCTGGAGAAATTCGCAGATGATGTATCAAGTGAAATTACTGCTGAGCTACAAGATTTTATCACAAGTATATACCAAGAGATTGTAGGAACCAACAATATTGTTGGGCAATATGGGAGTCACACCTCTTTCACTCTTCCAGGGCTGTATTGAGTTGTCCATGGCATTGATGTTTTTGATCTGAAGTTCAATATTGTCTCTCCAGAAGCAGATATGACTATTTACTTCCCATACTCAGATAAAGAAAAGAGGCTCACTGCTCTACATGGTTCAATTGAAAAGCTCTTATATGACCCAGAGCAGAATGATGAACACATTGGTACTTTAAGAGATCACTCAAAGCCCATTATCTTTTCCATGGTGAGGCTCGATCGAATGAAAAACATAACAGGTCTGATTGAGTTCTATGGTAGGAACTCCAGACTAAGGGAACTGGCAAACCTTGTTGTTGTTGCTGGTTATAATGATGTGAAGAAGTCCAACGACATGGAAGAAATAGAAGAGATTGAGAAGATGCATGGCCTCATAAAGCAGTACAACTTGGATGGGCAGTTCTGTTGGTTATCCAGTCCATCCTTTAGTCAAGTTCTGCCATCACAATAACCATTTGGATTGAGTGGTCAGCTGCCAATTTCTCAGCCACAAGTCCAGCAGAGCTGCTCTACTGTAGTACAACAAACCCCTCAGAACTCACAAAAGCAAGCTATCTCTATCATGGCAGGCCAACAGTAGTTGTCTGCTCCTTCCATCCAGCAACCCCTGCTTCAGCCTTTACAACAGTCATCTGCTCAATTTTCTCAGATGTTATCTCAACAGATGCAAGCTCCACAGGCAAGCTCTTAGTCATCACGACAATCGTCTTCCAGTTGCAACAACACTTGAATCTGATGTAGCCATCAAGTCAAAATCTGACACAACAGCAAAGTTCCCAGGCTAGTAAACAATAGCCTCAATGGACTGGAACTGTACCACAAACAGCAAGCAGCATTCCTGCAACTTCCCAAGCTGCAATGGCACTTTCAACTGCATCTTCTGCTTCAGCTGATCATGCAAGTACACAAACAGTAGGTCCTTTAACTTGTAATTGAATTGAGCACACATCGCCTGAGGGATTTAAGTGTTATTATAACACTGTAACTAGTGAAAGTCGGTGGGAGAAACCAGAGGAGTTGACCTTATTTGAGCAACGACAGCAACGGAAAGGGCCATTGGTTCAGCAACTTCAAGCCCAAACACAGATACAATCACAGATTTTGTCTGCCCAACAAATTTCTCAAATACCATAGGCACAGCTCCAAATAAAACTACATAATCAGCAGCAATTACAAGTTCAGCAATCTTCCTTTTCTTCTTCGGCTTCCACTGTAGTCAGTCATCAAAGTGTTTAGAAACCTGGTTATGCACAATTGCTAACAGAAGCTGGGTCAATTATTGATCCTGCTCGCTTCCAACAGGGAGTCCATGCTGCGTCAGGTGGTCACTTGCATATTCTAGCCACGACTCGGGGTCGAGTCCTTTCCAAGTGGGGAAGAATGATGGAGGCCCATCTCACCATATGGGCAGTAGTTCATAGGATAGGAAGCTTGCAGGATAAGGATAAATCAAGAATTCAAGATTATCCCAAGAAAATCCAATAATCCAATATTATCCCAAGATTCAAGGGAAGATTCAAGATAAGTCAAGATTATCCCAAGATTTAAGAAAATCCAAGATAATCCAAGATTCATACCAAGATTAGGATAACCCATGCCTGGATAAGATCCAGGGAGATCGGACGATGGAGATCAAGTCAAAGAAGATTTCGATCCAAGCAAGGCAACATCAAGAAGAGTTCGATCCTAGCTATGAGAATAAAACGTTTAGATCAACTACAATTTTCTTTCCTAGTTATTCTACAGTTTCTAGATATACTATAAATATTGCTTTTTCCAAGTTAATAGACACTTCAGATTTTCTATTCAATTCTCGCCACCTTTTCTCTTCTCTAGATATTTTCTCTCTTTCTTGTTTCACTAGAAACTTGGTATGCCCGATGCTTGCATAGCCAGCCCGATATATCGCTTCCAGGCTGCGTCAGATTCTCTCTCTTGTTGTGCTATTCTTCCATGTGAATTGTGACCCATCCATGTCCATTTCAATGAGGTTACAATCATCAATCATTTGGTTGAATTTTCTAGTGTGGTGAGGGAGAACTTTCCTCCCACCTCTTTTGTTGTTGCCACTTCTGAGAGTATTGAAATCTCCCATAATGCACCAAGCCCCATCTATAATTGTATTATTTGCAATTTCTTTAATCCATTCCTAAACAACTAATTGTTCAGATTTACAAGGAGGGGCGTAGACAAATGCATTAAACCAAGACTTTTTTGTGCTAAAATCAGTGACTACGGAATGGGCAAGATGATCATTTGAGAAAATAATATTAATATCACAAAAGGTAGAGTCCTATAAGACCCAAATACCACCAGCAAAGCCAATGGAGTTGACAATATGGCATTTGTCATATTTGAAAGAAGCAGCAATCCATTTAGCTCTAGTTGGACAAACTCTAGTTTCCATTAAAACAAAAATACGGGTCTTAAAAGATTTACTAATCTTTGCAACTTGTCGCTTGAGACGGAGCCTTCCAGCTCCTCTTACATTCCAAATTAGGATCTTCATTTGACATTGATAAGTTCCACTAGACCCTGCTCATCCTCAGTAGGATTTACATCATTATCCTCATTAATGGTCAACACATTATTTGTTTCATTTACCACTTGATCTTCCCAGTTTTCATTGCCTTCCTAGCCGTCCCACTCCTCCTCCATGGCTTCCTCATCATCACCCCCTCCGTCATCTTCATCCATGTCGATACCCCCATCATCTTCTAGAGAATTCAGAACTTTGTTACATACTTACATATACCAGCAAGAAAGGAGATAATATTTTCATTAACATTGGAATGATTTCCGTTTCTTTCTTGTTCTTGCATTGAAATAGAGCTATTAGCCTAATGATCCATTGGGATGGTCTTACCCTTTTTGACCCACAACTATTTTTGTTGGGCCACATGATTTGGAAGGATCATAGCATGAATTGGATTAACAAATCAGGTAAGGTACCCTTTAACCCTCTCTTGTCTCTAGGTTTTTACTCTAGCCCAGCCAGTAGCCTTCATGTGTCCTTGATATGGCCAAGATCTCTCCATTTGAACCTAAGGACGTTTTTTATCCATTCGGTATCCTCCAAATTTTTTCCTCCTGTTAACCACTACTCAACCATCCTCAACATCATTTGCCTTGGATTTACACTAGTAGTCATTGTGACTTCTCCACCCACATATGGTACAAAGGTCATGAAAATTTTCATAGAAGACGCATAAGGTGTCGTTCTGGTCATCAATCATGACAAGAATGTCAAGTATAAAAGGTTGAGTAAGGTCAACCCTCACACAAACCCGAGGGAAGAGCAAGCGAAAACCTTTTTGGGTATCACCATCAAGTTTGACAATGGTACCCACATCTCTGAGAATCACCTCCAGACCCTTTCTTTACCAAAATTCCATGGGGAGACCCAGTAACCTCACCCAAATATCGGCTTCCTTAAGTTTCGCCTTGAGTGGATTAAATTCGATCCTCCAACACATGAACAACAAGTATTTACCATTCACAACCCAAGGACCTTCCTTGAGAATCTTGTTATAGTTAGCTTCTAAAGTGAAAGAAAACAAGAATCTGTTGCCTAAGATTTGGATGTCTAGTTTGTAAGAATAAATAAAG
The DNA here is from genome assembly GCF_056320005.1 of Nelumbo lutea. NCBI lineage: Eukaryota > Viridiplantae > Streptophyta > Magnoliopsida > Proteales > Nelumbonaceae > Nelumbo > Nelumbo lutea. The sequence continues at coordinate 38,237,060 of NC_142688.1, forward strand.
GGGAGCAAATCAATCCTTAGTCTTACAGAATCATACCAATATCATTCATGTACGAAGAACAAGAAGCCATGTTGCACCCCAAAGAATATCATGTTGCAGTTATAAAGGAGGTTTAAACGTGCATACCTGTATCCATCGCAGTAGTAGAAACCCTTGCGGAATGAGTGATGAATCAATGGTAGGTCGATTGTGGTTTTCCTCAGTTAAATATTCCTTCTTCCTTAGGTTTTCTCAGCTCTTGACTCTAATGGGGTAGAGCAAGAGGGCGGCTAGATGATTTAACATATTGAGAATCATAACCTAGGAGCCTTTATATTTTGACTTAATAGGATCCCATTAAACCTATATGGGCCAAAATGTGGTATCCACTCATTAAGCCCCATACCCTTTTGTTGAAGTCTACGGGCTTTGCCTAAATGAATCACTTGATTTAGCCCACTTACAAGATAGCCCATCAATGCAATTGTTTCGCTGAATATGTAAGCCCACTTAACAGAGATTAAAACCTAACATAGTTTACTTTGCAACTTCCAATCCCGGATCTTGTCTATAAGGATCTTGAGAGGTTCAAGTTCACATAGAAATTTCGCAAAGAGACTTAAGGCACATTTGTTTCTCCATGAGCTTCTTACCCTTCAACTCTTTCAGATTAACTACATGAGCCACACAAGCATTTTCAAATTTAGCTAGCACCATAGAACGAGCTTCATTTTCAAATTCTCTCATAAAATCCTCAGGCAATAACATCCTAACTAACTTTTCTAGATTCACCACCAAAGAAACCTGAACCAGTACTAGAGACCATATTCAACTGGATGGTCACTGAAGAGTTGTTGACAGAAAGAGATGGGTTGCACTCACTTGTTGCATCCCCTTTTAAGCTTGGGTTAAGTTGGGTGGGATTATTAATGGGACTCTTCTGGTTCACAAGGGTAGCTTAGAGTTAAAGCAGCAAGAAAAATAAAAATAATAACAATAAAAGAGGACAACAAAGAAGGGTAGAGAGAAAGTGATAAAATAAATCAGCTAACCTTGCTTTGGTAGAGCCGAGAGCCATTCTATTTATAGAGAAAATGTTCAACTTACATTAGGATTACAAGAGATAAGAATAGAAGAGTTTTACATTATCTGAGTTATATGAGAGTTATCTAGGAGAGAGTTTATCCTAGATGAGGAGAAGGGTTCTCCTAGATAAGAATGTTATCTGGGAGAGTCCATAGGATTTGGTCTCTTGAGAGGATTAGGCTTATGGTAAATCCGTTCAGAATTCATGCATGGGCCCATAAGCATGTACGCTATCATCCCCCTGTAAGCTGAACGGGATGATGTGAAGATTGGACTTGAGATGAGCAAATCTTGAAGATGAGAGTGGCTTGGTGAAGACATCAACTATCTAATCTGCAGTAGATATGTACCGAATGTGAAGCTTCTTCTAAATGGTGAGATCACGAAGAAAATTGAAGTCAACTTCAACATGTTTGGTGTGGGCATGAAAAATAGGATTGGTTGCCAAATGTGTGGCTCCCATATTGTCACACCAAATGACTAGGGAGGGAGTAGAGTAGCCAACATGCTTGAGTAGAGACTGAATCCATAAGAGTCTTGTGACAGCATTTGCAAGGGCTCAAAACTCGGACTCGGTGCTGGAGCAAGCTATTGTTTGTTGTTTCTTAAAACTCCAAGCAATGAGCTTTGAGCCAAGGTGAATAGCATAGCCTCCAGTCGATCGTCGGTCATCCAAACAACTAGCCCAGTCAACATCAATGTAAGTGACTAATTGGTGGGATGAAGAAGGCTGAAAGAGGAGCCCATGAGAGAGAGTTGCTTTGAGATATCCGAGGATCCTCTTCACTACTGCCCAGTGTTCATCAGTTGGAGAGTGGAGGAATTGGCACATGTTATTAAAAACAAAGGAAATGTCTACCTGAGAGATGGTGACATACTGGAGAGCTCCGACTATACTTCAATACTTAGTTGGATTAGGTAATGGTGTCTTAGAGTCTTTAGAAAGCCGAATAGAAGTAGCCATGGGCGAAGAGGCCGGTTTAGCTCCTTCTAAGTTGGTGCCATGCAATAACTCCAAGATGTATCATTGCTGAAAGAGAAGTAGGCCACTATACTTTAATGCCCAAAAAATGGTGTACAGGGCTTAATTCCTTCAAAGGAAACACCGTAGATAAGGATTGGAGAAATCCGATAATAGCAGTGGAGGAATTCCCGATAAGGATGATATCATCAACATAAACAAGTAGCATCATCATGGTGTTACTAGAGTTGAAACCAAATAGAGATGGATCAATTATGGAGTTCCGAAAACTCATTTGTTTAAGGACTAAACCCAAACGAGAATAACAAGCCTAGTGTGCTTGTTTAAACCCATAGAGTGCCTTATGCAGTTTGCAGGCATGAGTGGGATAGGCTGAATCAACAAAGCCTTTGGGTTGATGAACATAAATATCCTCATCGACTTAACCATGTAGAAAGGCATTGTTAATGTCTAACTGGTGCACCGACCAGTTGTGAGAGTTTGCAAGAGATAGAATCGTATGAACAGTGACCGGTTTGACAACCCGGATGAATGTCAAATTAATCAAGACCCGAGACTTGATGAAAACCTTGAGCAACTAGTTGGGATTTGTAACAATCAATGGAACCATCAGCTTTCTTGTAGATCCATTTAGTTCCGACAATGTTCATGGATGGATCGTACGGAACTAACTGCCAAGTGTTATTATTTATTAACGCCCAATATTCTTTTTGCATTGTCGTACACCATTATTTAGTTGCTTGGGAAAAGGATTTTGGTTCCCATTCTTCATTAGAGAGAAGAGTAAGAGAATAGGGTATGCGGTGGTACCTTGTGGCTGAATGAGAGCACGGAAAAGTATCGTCCATAGATCTAGTATGCATAGAGTGAGAGCGTACAGGTGGTAACACAGGTTCGGTGTGATCCAACAACTCCTAAATACTTCAACACTATGGTGGCCGATTAAATGTAGGTGATGTATCAGGAATAGAACTAGTTGATGAAGGTGAAGGGGTCTATTCTAGAACTACGGGAGCTTACTATGGGAGGATCAGCAGAGGAGTGATGTTGTGGGGTTGGTACAGATTCTGGATGCCGTGAGGTTAGTGCAGAGATGTACACACCAAAAGAAATAGTGGTAGGGCTGGATGCAGGACTGTCAATTCCTAGAAAAGTCTCTCATCTAACACAACATGGTGAGCAATGAACGTATGCCCTGTGGGAACATGAAGACACATATATCCTTTATGAGAGCTACTGTAACCAATAAAGATACATCAGAGAGATAGAAACATGAACTTATTCTTGTTGTACGACTACAAGAAATGATATAAAACGCATCCAAACCAGTGAAGCATGGAATAATCAGGACTAGTATGAAAGAGCTTCTCATAAGAGGACATACCATTAAGAATCGCAATAGGCAACCAATTGATTAGAAAAACCGCAGTTTCAACCGCATCAGCCTAGAAGGAGAAGGGGAGTTTTGAGGTGGCCAGTAAAGATAAGGCGATTCAATAATGTGATGGTGCTTCCATTTAATAGACCTATTATGTTCATGAGTGTGGAGGCAGGTAAGTCAATGAGTGATTCCTTGAAAGTTGAGATACTTGGATAAGTGACAATATTCGCCATCCCAATCAGATTGAAAAGCTTTGATCTTAGTATCAAAGAGAACTTCAACATGCCTCTTAAACTTAAGAAATAAATCAAATACATCTAACTTTCAAGCCATAGGATATATCCAAGAAAGTTTTGAAAAATCATCCATAAAATTAACATAATACGATTATCCATCATTTGACTTAACGGGAGTTGGTCCCCATACATCAGAAAAATTTAAATCTAAAGAACGTTTGGACTTAGAACTGGAAGAATGTAAAGACATCCTATGACTCTTACTCATTTGACATGACTCACAAATTGACTGACTAGTTGTAAACCTATCAAAAGGAAGACCAAATTCTAAAACAACTTGTCATACAATGCACAAAGCTTCATGATCAAGTTGAGGGTGCCATCTGTGGATAGGCGTGCATTTCCTAATGAGACGTTCCAGTTTTATGGTGACTAAAGAAGGAAAGCTATATAAGTCGTCTCTACTGACCCCTCGAAGTAGGATTCTCCCCGGATAATTCTTCATATAACAATCATGGTGAAACTCAAAAAATAAATCATTGTCCTTTGTAAATCGACTAACAAATAATAAATTTTTGTAGATAGAAGGAGCATGGTAGATATCTTTCAAAGAAAAAGCATGTTGATTAAACAACATAAGGATGATCCAGTATGTTGAATGTGTAAACCTTGACCGTTTCCGACCTTAACTTGATCTAACCCAATATTTCGGGGTCGAAATTATTTTCACTATAAGAGTTATGATATTAAGAGGTACTTATGTGTTATCATTAACAAAACCAAAAGCATATTTTGCACGATGACATTGAAGAGCACTATGTCCAACTTTATTACAAATTTGACAAATTATGTTGCTCTTACCTCCACGACCTCCAAAAAAATTGTTGAGATTGATTTGAAAAAGATTGATGATTGTAGTAGGGAGATCCATGACCTTGTCCTCTGCCTCTATTATTGTTGAATGCCGAGAAAATTGTTGTAGAGGTTTTTAAGGGTTACCTTTGTTCTTGGAAGTAATATTGGCAAGGTCGGCATTCCAAGGATTTGAGACGTGGAACTATTCTTCAAGACAACTCTCATGATTAAGGAGAGCTCCCATAATGTCCACAATGCCAAGATCAGTTGCAGCAGGTAGGTTGGTGAGTGTAGTAACTACAAATTCGTACTCACTCCCTAGTCCAGCAAGATTGTAGAGAACAAGTTCTAATTTGAGAACTGATTCAGCAACTATTTATAGGCTATCAACAATGGACTGAGCATGCTGAATATAAGCAGAAATAGAAAGTGACCCCTTTTTGAGACTTTGCATTTGTTGTCGCAGCTGCAGAATTCTAGATCGAGAATGGGTAGAGTAACTATGAGCAAGTGAAATCCATACATCAACTGCTATTGACAAGCCTACCACTTGAGCCATAACACCTTCTATAAGAGGAGATCAACCAGCTCAACACAAGTTGGTCTATGTCTGTCCACTTTTCAAATTCTGGGTTGATGATCGTTCTCGTACCATCTGGATCTGGAATAACTTTAGGCAGAGGCTTTTTCTTCCCTTCAACAAAATCCATGAGATGGTAATGTCACAGAATATGAAGGAACTGGGCACGCCATAATAGGTAGTTGTCACTACCAAGTTTGATAGGTAAATAATGAGTGACATTTTGAATTAAAGGGAGGTCGTTGATGTATGACCATAGTCGGAGAGTGTTGGAATGATGTCGTGTGTTTCGATTTCGGTCAAGATTGGCTCTGATACCAAGTTAAAGCAACAAGAAAAATAACAATAATAACAATAAAAGAGGATAACAAAGAATAATAGAGAGAAAGTAATAAAATAAATCAACTAACCTTGCTTTAGTAGAGTCGAGAGCCATTCTATTTATAAAGTGTTCAATTTACATTAGGATTACAAGAGATAAGAATAGAAGAGTTTTACATTATCCAGGTTAGATGAGAGTTATCTATGAGAGTTTATCCTAGATGAGGAGAAGGGTTCTCCTAGTTAAGAACATTATCTAGAAGAGTCCACAGGATTTGGTCTCTTGAGAGGATTGGACTTAGAGTTAATATGTTTATAACTCGTGCATGGACCCATGAGCACATACACTATCACTCAGTAGACAATCCTTAAAACTCTTATAATTCAATTCTTTTGTATTCCCACTGTGTTTGCATTTTCCCAACAAGAGTTTGTGTCCATTGAACTTTTCATGAAAGACGGTTCGAATTTAAATTCGCAAGCATGCATGGGCCATATGTCGGGTCATTTATAATATAATCATGAGTTTTCCCATTTTTGAGGTTTAAAGCCCCATTCACAATGTCTAGCCATCATATCCATTATGATGGCCATCTACCCCATTTTCGAGGTTTTAAACCTCATGCATGGCCATCTACCCCAACGGTACTTTGGGCTTAAAAATTCTGACCCTAGGTTGAACCATCATTCTCCCTTAATATTAATGTTAATATATATGATGGCAAGGCATTACGAACTGTGAATGGGGTTTTAAACCTCGAAAATCGAAAAACTGATCATTTATTTCAAACGTTGGTATGTTATAGGGGTGCTCACAGTTCGATTAATCAAACCGTGGGGTTTTTTTTTGAACTGAACCAACTTGATCAGTTTTTTTAATCTAAACCAAAACCGAACCTATGTAACCGATTAATCGGTGGTGGGTTGGTTAACCGCAATTCGATTTTTTGTGTTTTTTTTTTTTTGCACTCAAAATTAAGAAAAAAAAGAGAGATGAGAGATGAGGGAGACAGAGACTGAGCCTGGGAGGTGGTGGTCCTAGCGGAGTTGAGGCAACTAAGCTAGCTTGGTGCTTGTTAGTCAGGTGGTGACCGGTGTTGCTGCGTGGCCGCATAATTCTCTGCTTGATGGTTGGCGCAGTGGAGACAGAGATGACAAGCGATAGAGAGAGAAAGAGGTACAAGGAAGCACCAAAGCAAGAGGAAAATTGGCCACTAAGTGAGACTTAGGAGGCCATCGATCGAAAGACAACCGGCACTAGAGGAAAAACTGGGGATTAGGGAAGACGAAGAGAGTCAAGAGACAAGAGAAATTGAGAGAGTGAGAAAGCCAAGGGTTAGTGACTAATGCCTATTACCTTTATTGGTTTAGGTTTCCAAAAAGGGGAAAGTCAAAAGTGGGAAATTAGGAAAGGGGGAAAACTAAAAAGGCGCTAGGTGGACACTTTAAATTAAAAGGGCTTTCGAATTTTGATTAAAGATCCTTGAAGACCGTTGCCTACATGCTATTGGATTAAAGTTCAAACAGCCTTGAAAAGGCCGGTGAATAGAGTGACAGACATCAGACGCGTGCCAAGTAAGGTTTACTCAATTAAAAAAAAAAAAATATATATATATATATATATATATATATATATATATATATATATATATACATTATACAATATACTGTTGTATGGATATACCGATTGGTTCGATTAACTACTGGTTTTTGTACAAGGTTAATCGAAACCGAACCAAAATTTTTTGTTTTTTAAGAATATCAAACCGAAATCAAACCGACCAGTTCAGTTAACCGATTTTTCGATTCTGTTTCGATCGATTTTTCAATTTTTTTTCTCATCCCCAGTGACGCATTTTATTGGGGTTATTAGAAATGGCAACATTGTAGGGGTTTAGGGTTAGGTACCTCCTCACTATCAAGAGAATTTCCCAATTTTCCTCACCAGCAACCAATTAAAAATACATTAGGAGATATTTTGGAAATAGGATTATGGGAATTTAGATTATTTTAAAAATTAGATTATAGGAATTTGAGGATATTTTAAAAAGTGAATTACAAGATCCTAAAGATTTTAAGGAATTTTGGAAAATTTTAAGGATATCTTAAAAATTAACTTTAAACCTAGCCTAGGCATATTTTAGTAATTACCACCGGGTTCGAAGAATTATGTGCAACCCCATACTTCGTCCCTCTTCCGTAGGCCAGGTAAGAATCACCGCTCGTATCTGCACTGTCATCGTCATCTTCTCATAGATTCATGGCTATCAGATCTGGGTCTTTCTTGTAGCATTTTGAAGTTTAAAGAAGAAGAAGAAGAGCAGATTCAAAAGAGCATATTCAGATACAAGGAGAAACGAAAAAAGAATCTTTTTGCATCTCTTTTGCTTCTCAGCTTTTTTTTCTGAAAAAGCCAGAAAGTGAGGAATTGAAGAGGTTTTCGTGGGTATCATTACTCTGCTTCTTATTTAACCCCACCATCAGTTTCAGTTTCATTGAAGAAAACAATGCGAGTATTGCCGCTGCTCTCATGGCTCATCTTGCCCCCAATGCCAAGGATGTACTAGTGGGATGCAGAAGTATACTATGGGATGCAGAAGTACGGTATGGAATGCAGATTCCTCTGAGGTTCTCATGGCGTCGAAACGTATATTGGAGGAACTCAAGGATTTTCTCACATGACCATCAGATCTACTCTTTGCTGACAGATCCAAACCCCGATGAGATTGCTCACATGGCTATCAGATCTGCAATAATAAACCGCAACAGATGGAGCCACCGAAGAGATCGACGGTTTCTTTGACTTTCTCGCGAGAGATGGAGCCACCAGCTTCATATTTGTTTTTGGTTGTGATCATGGCTGAAATGCACCATCAAAGGTAGTGATCAAGGTAATGCACAAGTGATCTTTGCGTTGATCAGGTCAAAACAGCTCTTGGCTTCAATAATCTCGGTGGCGAATTCCTTGCTTTTGAAGTTGTCTCTTTTGAGGCTTTCTGCAATTTCCCTTTCATTGTTCTTGTCATTATGATGTAATTCTCAATGTCGTTCTGGTATTGGTGATCGAAGTCAAGCTTGAGAGAACCCATTGTGTGGGAAGTGAAGGAAACGGCATGAGACTGAGTTCGTACTAGATCTAACCGCCAGAGTCGATTGTTGGCGCCGGAGGAGCATGGAACCCGAGTCCGCCAGAATCAATTGTTGACACGCATGGAGTCCGAGTTCGTACTGGATTTGAGATCTCAGATCTGTGGTCTATGGGACCTAAAAGGTTTCGTCCAACCTTCTCTTCCCCTCTTCTCTCTCTCTACGTCATCTCTGTTCATTGCCACCCAGTTTTTCTCTTTTAACATAAGGGTAAAAGGGACATTTTATCATTTTCATTACAATTTAATGATGATAACTACTATCAAATAGTAGGGTTGATTTAAGACATACTCAATTAGCTAAACTATAAGGCTAATTTAAGAAATTTGTCCTAAAAAATAATATAATATAAATAATTAAGCACAAACAATATACAAAAGAATTCAAATCTGTGCCCTATTGCCTCTCGCCCCACAAACACCCCACACATTGAGCGTCCACCACCTGTCTATTTGCACGCAGTGAGCATTTCTGTGTGCGGGGCTAATAGGACGGCCATTAGCTTGTCCCGTTAGCCCCAAAACTAACTCAAAACCCTCATTTCTACATTCCCGCCCTCTTAATAGATCCATCTTGTGCTTAAACTAGTCATCCCCTGACCCCCTCAACTGATCCCTCCAGCCAATTCACCTTGACCAGGTATTCTTCAACACTCATGTTTTGTTTCGCTATTTTGTTTTCCATTTCAAATCAGAGAAACCCCTATTCTCTGATATTTTGTTTTCTCATTTTAAATTAGAGAAACCACCAACCATCTACAGTGACCACCGGCAATCCAGCCATTTCGCTGTCACAAGTACTCTCCATCTCTCATATCATCACTATTTCACACATTTTCTTTTTTTTTTCTTTTTTTTCTGATATTTTGTTTTTTTTTTATTTCAAACCAGAGAAACCACCAGCAATCAAGGTTCAAAATATCAATACCGGTGTATCGGGTGATACTTATTTTTTATTTTTTTCGCAACTGGTTCAGGGGAGCCAGTTTAGGCCTCCACCACACCCTGAACCGGTCAGACCCCCAATACACCCATTGTAGGGGTGTATTGGAGGGGTCCCGGAATGATACATATCAGCCGATATGGGCCGATACGTGTCAATACTTTGAACCTTGCCAGCAACAGGACTTTTTTCTTTGACACCAACGATACAACACACTGTAAGCAACAATAATAGAGTGAAAGCAATAAGAGAAGGATTTCATTCAATGAAAAAAGTTAAATCCCAACTCATCCTTCGAATTGGAATAAAAGAACAGAAAGAAAAGGAGAAAAATAAAACCTCAATTTCCTTCTTCTGTGTTTCTTGCCAAACTACTCTTCCAAGTTTCATCCACTAAATTCAAACAAAAGACACGAATACAGAATAAAACCTAAATGAGGAGGTTTAAAACAAATTCCACGGCAATAGAGTGACGATCACAATATACATCTCCAATACGTGAACCAAAAAATCCCATAATCAACATCAGAACCAAAACATAGAGAAAATAATAAAGCAAAGCAGACTTGTTGTGACGACAAACAAAAGATCAACACTGACATGCCATAATGATCGCCAGTGGTTTCTCTGATTTGAAATGAGAAAAGAACAGGAATTTCTTTGATTTGAAATGAAAAAACAAAATAGCAAAACAAAATATAAGTGTTGGAGAGTAACTGGTCATTGAATGAAATTGGATCCAAGCTCGGGTGGAGGGGAGAATGTAGAAACGAGGGTTTTGGAACTAACGGGATAAGTTAACGGCCATCCCGTTAGCCCCGCACATGGGAATGCTGACCACATACGAATAGAGAGGTGTTGGACGCTCCGTGTGTGGGGCATTTGTGGGGCGAGAGGCGGAGGGGCGCAGATTTGAACTCTATATAAAGCATTAGGCCCAAGCCCGGCCTAGCCCAGTCGTATTAGAAAATTAATTATTTTTTTATTGGTGGTTGTCATTCTGGCGAAAAGCACCTAAATCACTTCGTGGAATTTGAATGTCTACAAATTACAACTTGTACAAAAGTCTTGAGTTTACGTGGCAAAGATTCCATGTTAGTAAATATGCCGGGGCAAAGGACACGAGTCCATCGACTCCATTCAACTTGGCTCCTCGTCAATTTGATTTGAGCTAAATTGACCTTTATTTTTCATGCTAATTGTTGTTTTTTTTTTTTTTAATTTGCATGTGAGCCGCACAACCTGCTGACTAGTCGTACCGATTTAGCTGAAAAACATTAGAACAGCCCACTCTACATGTTCAAGAGCTAGCACAAAGAACCAGGATCATCCGAGCAGTGTTAGACTAAAATTGTCCCAACTGAAGCTGCACAATGGGAACTCGAACATCGAATTGGGATCTCTCTTGCCAAGAAAACACATTCCAACAACCTATCAATATATCTGGCACCGCACATCTCACCTTGAGACTGGATTGATCACAAAAATAAGATTTATTATGTATGAGATGTGTGGTGTGAAATGATGTTGAAAGGGTGTTGGAACGTATTTTATTAGCAGGTGATACGAACATCTCCCTTATCATTCATGGGGAGATTCTTGATGTGCTGACTGTAATGATTAGTTGGGACAATATTGGGAGCATTTGTTAGGAGCAGATCTAAATTCGTACCATCAACATGATTTATGTTAGACCCGATTAGTGGGAATAGCAGGTTAGTGGTGGTAGGGTACACATGCAGATTGCAGACACGCTGACTATATTGAAAACCTGCCTTTCCGCCAGACATGATGGGACCCACACAGCGTGCCCCACAATCCATCCCCCTCTTGCATCAGGAACATCTCCCCCTTGACAAGAACAGGAGATGTTCAATACACAAGGAAGATAGGCTGTGGGGCACCTGTGGGAGAGTTCAGATCTGCTGACCACAACACATTGCTGGCCGTGTTCACCCAGCCACACATTGGAAATATTGGTTATTAATCATCAAGGTTCCTGATGTACAACTGGATGAGTGTCACCAGCAATGTGTTGTGGTCAGCAGATCTAGACTCCCGGTGGGATGCACTCTGTCGGGACCCATCCGAACTCCCTTTCCACAGGTTGCCTATTCAGAGGGATGCCGAGTGACCAACTGAACTAGTAGGGCATCAGTAAAACTTTTTTTTTTAAGAAAAGCTATTACCTCCTATATATGACACCTCTGTATTTTGCATGTGGCAGAGGTTCAGTAAGTGAATTTGACAGGCCTACATGAGAGATGATTGATCATATGGATCCCTTTGGTCTCCCTCACCTGTGATGCGAAAAAAAAAATTTAATATCAATATCGATTTTAACATTTGCATATAGTCTCCAATTTTCCCCAACTGAGATGGATCAGTGGCAAGATTAAAAATGATTGTAATCATGAGAATCTAACAAAATCCCCAACATATGAAAGAAAATGGGGACAATAGAGAAGGGGCTGTTTGTTAACGGCTGGAATTGTTGAGTTGAACAACTTATTACTTTGTCTTTTAGTAGATAAAATTATGAACAATAAAACATTCATGTGTATAATATTCTTCCAACTTAAACTTCAGCTTCAGCCATTAAGGAAAAAGCAACCTCCAAAAGAACTTATTCACTAAAAAACAAAGAACTAAACTTTCAGCCACTTCACTGGTTATCAAGCGTTTCCTATGTGTAGCCAGAGGTTTAGAGCATTTACTGCATCAGTTCGCTGATGGTTATAGAAAAGATTGGGGAAGGCCATAACATAGTTCTAATGATACTATAACCAAGGAGGTAGCCCTTGATAGAGTGGAATAGCAAAACATAATTTCTGGAGCCAACCCATGTCGACTTTCTCCGGGCTGTGTCATGTTCTGCTATAAGGCCGTAGTCCTTGATATAGTATGAAGCCCAACTAATGCAGGCCACACAAGTTCGGATGCTTCTCTTTTCTTTTCTTCTTTTCTGTCAATTGGTTCATGTATCTACTTTTCTTCTTTTCTCTTTTTTTTTCTGATAAGGAGCCATCATTTCATAAGTAATACATGATAAGTGGTGCTACAATTGATTTGCAGCCTTGCAGGACAGACATATATTTATATGTATGCACGAAGTACTTCTAAAAGAATGGTACTCAAGAAAGTACTGATATTTTTGAATGAATTAAGAACAGTAAATTTAGGGAACTTACATGTACAGCACCTGCACTGCATGAAAAGCCACAAATTATCCTTCATCGGTACTTCAATGATGATAACGTGCTACATAAACTAGCAGGCAAAAATCAGTGTACTTCATACGATCTGCAGATCCCATTTCCAATACCTCCATGTTATTCCCCAATTCATGCAATGTCAGGCATACCACCTCCAAGAAGTCAAAACTTATGTTCCAAGAATACTACTTGCTAAAATGGGCGTCAGATAGCACTACAGAAAGTGCATTCTGTCCAGCAATTGGCATGAGATGCAAGTTGCATCCAAGGATATAGCAGAAAACGACAAGTTAGAACCTAGAAGGAATGAAAATGAAGTCCTTCAGTCAGAGTACTCCCTTGAAGATATCTTGTTTGCAAGCATAGAAAAGATGCCCCATTAACCAATTAAGCAACCTATGAGATGAGCTTATATTTGTGCATAAAGGAGTTCATTCCAGGTGTCAGGAATGCCAGGTAGGCACCAATGCAGGCAATCGTTAACACCCTCTGTGGCTTTAATGCTGTAGCGGGATATATGGGCCTCATCTCTCAGCTGAGAAATGGCAGTTATATCCAAAATCTTGACCCTTGTACCCTTTACAGCACCATCCACGACAGGATCACTAGATTCATCTTGTGAAACTTCACTTCCTCCAGCCAATGGAGTGGTATTATCACATCTACCCCCAGTATTCCAATCCCCATTAGAGAAATGCCTTGGTGAGATGGTCCTGAAAAAAGCTCTCAACTTTGGATACTGGGGAAGCTGTGTATCTAGCCATTTGACAACACTATATATAGTGAAATTCTTCGCATTACCAACCTGTGCACGTTTTCTATCTTTATTGGGCATACCATCCACATACATCACCCACCGGTTTGCCTGAAGTTTCCCTCTGTTCCAGTGATGTCCAGTATTCAGAACCAAGACATCAAATCTGTGAAGGTTCCTGCGCATGAAAGCAGGAGGTCTATCAAGGTGCATGGCATAATCTGTAGCTGGATCTGTGATGTTCACGGGTTCCAAGTCACAAAGGCTTGCAGACCAGTAATACAATATGGTGGTATTTGTGCTTGGGAACTTATAAGCCCATCCATCAGGACGAATAGAACCTGGTGCTTTGAAAAGACCATACTCTCCACCAACATCTTCAACTTCCGGTGCGTCTTTACCACTTGTAACCATACACATAAGAGATTGGAATTGCTGCCTTCCTAATGAATCTCCTATAAAAGCAATAGCCTTGTCCCGCATCCTGGATTCACCATGATCACCATTAGAGCACTAGACATCATCATAAAATCCTGATACTGTAACGGGGGGGGGGGGAGAGAGAGAGAGGAGGCTTAACAGCTCTTCCTGGGTTAGAACCCAAGCAAATTGTCATGCAAGCAGAACAACGGAGGTATCTACCTTCTCAAGAATGTTGATCCTTCAAATTCTGGCATCTCACAATTTTCAGGCTGCCATCTAAATCCTTCATAGGAAAAATCTGTGCGCTGGGTAAGTCTACAGGCCCACATTTCAGACAACCACTGCTTACATCCAAACCCAGAATACAGTGGCCGCTTGCTGTCAGAGACCCATCTACCCTTGGCATAGTTGCAAACTGCAATAGTGAAAAACTTAAGCTCTAAGAATTAATCAAGTTACATGAGAGAGAAAGAGAAAGAGAGAGAGAGATCTAGATGTCTAAATAACTAGGATTTCTGATAACCAAATACACTTTGGACCAAGTCCCCTAAATTGTAACAAGTGCAGTCCAGATTTTGAATGCATATTGTTTTAAGTATCTATTTGGGAAGGCTGAAGTACAGCAGCTTGTGGCTTTCCAAAGTGGGTCCTACACAGACAGCATTTAAGCTATTTTTGGTGAAAAATCCGGAGAGCCCAAATTGGCTGCTAGTCAATCATTTTTTGGGCTGTCCACTTAACCTCTTTAGATAGCTTATTTGGAGTGACTCAAGACAGCTGAACCAGCTTAGGTGAATGTTCAGATCAGCCCACCCAAGAAGGCACTAAGTTTTTCAGACAAACTTAAATCATGCCCAAATAACTAGCAGTCCAGCACTGTCATGCTTATTAGATGGACCTGGCCTAGGATGAGTGACAAGAACATATTCATTTGATAATAACTCCAAAATCTAGATTTTTCACACTAAATTATATCTTACCTGTGCCAATTGCTCATAACTTACAAGACACAAAATACGGATATACAAAAGAAGCAATTTTTAAATCATTGAACAGGAGACTCTACCTCTCTTCTCTGTGTCAACTATTTTCAAACCCCATTTGTTTTCTCTCTCCTTGGAAGAGCTGGCAATCTTGGAAGACATTGGTGCCTCAGCAAAACCTTGTTCTTTTTGTCCACTTCCTGTTTCCCCTGCTGTCTGTGCATCAGGAAGTTCCTCCACTATCTCCTCTGTTGTCTTAATAGACAGCAAGGGATCTGCAGGAGCAGCAATTAGAATCATTGTTTCAGAAGTGAAAAACCAAAAGCCAAAACAAAACAAAACTATGGTATAGATCTTGAAGGAACTTTTAACTCAGACACTAACATGTCAACTAGTGTTTTAAAAGGTGTGGGAGGTGTATCCCTGGAGGCACGCCTCTAGGCAAGGTGCCCCCAAAATGCCCTGAGGCATATGCCAGAGGTGTTAATAATTGTCAACATGTTGGAATCATATAGTAATTGTTGAGAAAAATGGGGAGGCAAATTAAGAGATCCATACATTAAAGAAGTTCAAAATGCATACTAGTTTGAAATTTCTGTAATCTTTAAGACTAAGCTAAACAGAAAGACAAGAAATGGAAATGATTAATTAGTTGGTAAGTAGCTTTTTGCAGATTAACCTATTCTTTTCCTATATTTATCATTAATCTTTTTCCCTTTGCTGCATCAACAAATTTTATTTAGGAAGAGGAAAAAAAAGGAAATTAGAAATTTACAAAGAAAAATCCCTGAAGACACTCTGAGAATTACCTACAAAGAATTTGCACCCTTGACCCTACCACAGAATTCATCTGAGGAAATCAAGACATCACCTAAAAAACCCCTTCCAAGCATCAAATGATAGACAAGAAATACAAACTTCCCAAAAAACCAAGATGGGAATCAACTGTCAACCCAAACAAGAATCCCACATTAAAGATGAAATGTAATAACACAACAAGATACCATATAGCATAGATTAGACAACCATAACAGACATCACACTCAAAAGATACCCAGCAAAAGCCAAAATCCACAAAATAAAAGCTAGCCCATTAAAATGAGGCATCCAATTTCAAAACCACGGAAAGAATCTAATACTTGTCAAATCCTAATTAGACCTGTTCATGGGCCAGGGTTGGGCTTAACTTCTGCCAATGGGTCCAGCATGAAGCCTGAGCACAAAGCAGTGTAAAATGTTCATGGGCCAAGCCCAAAGCCCATATCATAAACAGGTCTATTTCTAACATATCCTGCATTCTTCTTCTTTCCTCCTTTTGTTTACAGGATCATTCAGTTCATATTTTATGCTAAACTTTTTTAAATATCTTCTTTTTATTCTTGAATAGTACATGTTACCAAGCAGGAGCTAATGGTTAAACCTTTTTCTCCCCCCAATTCTGTCTAAAGATCTTTTTCTTGATGACGAAACTTCTGAAATTTAACCACTGTACTTGCAAGTCTTCTAGTCACCTTGTCATCCAAGGGGTCTTATGGAACAACTTGTCCATTTAAAAAGGTTGCAGACATTGAATCAACAACTGCCTCTTAAAACTAAGTTTCCTCTTCTACGGAAGAAAGTATATTGGTCCTGATAGGTGAATTTGCATGCTCTCCTTAGGAACAGATGGAAGGGTACTTAAGTACTTCCTTGTACCAAGAGACCCTATTTTCCTATCTGGTTTGCATCTCCAAAACCTGAACCTACAAATGACCAATGTTTATAGGTTAACTTTAGATGTGATTCAAACCAATAAAATTAGTAGAATATTTTAGAATAAAGCAAAAGAAATTAAGGAAGAAAAAGACAGCAAGAAGAAGAAGGAAGATTGGAGAAAAAAGGAGTAGTTCGATAATCTCCTATTTCTCCCACTAATCCTTTTAATAAACTTGTACATAATTTACAAAATTGCCCTTGAGTAAGCGTCCACATCAGCACTATACTTAGAAAACATAAACAAGAGCTAAAGGCCCATAAAGAAAAGGCCCAATAAAAAAACATAACAAGAAAGAACTAATTAGAAAGACACTAATGGGCTAGGGCCCATTTGGCCCAGTCTCTCTACAACTTTCAAACAAGGTTCAAAATATTGATACGCCCGATATGCCAGTAGGGGTGTATCGGGCATTTCGATACTTGTTTTTTTACTTTTTTTTTTCAAAACTGGTTCAGGGGAGCCAGTCTAGGACCCCTCCATCCCCTGAACCGGTCAGACCCCCAATACACCCACTGTAGGGGCGTATCAGAAGGGTCCCAGAACAATACGTATCAGCTGATACGGGCCGATACATAACGATACTTTGAACCTTGCTTTCAAACCTCAATTCATCACACCAGGAAGTGGTTCTATCAAGATGACTAGAGAAAAGAACATCTACATCAATCACTACCCAGATTACGGTTTGCTTCTTGCTCCATTTCAGCAACTGAAAGGGAATATGATTGGCTTTGGTTTGAATGTTGACCTTAAATGCATGCTGACCAAAAAAGAAAATTATTCAACTTGAATAGAACATCCCCTCATATTTCTTCAATGGTTTAATCCTTTGGAGAAAATTGCTTGTTATTTTCTCAAATTGTCTCATTTTCTCAGTTCAGTTCATTACCTTGCATCTTATACTCAAGTATACTCCTGATAACCTGACCAGTAAAATGGAAAATAATGCCTAAATAATGAAAATAACCATGTTCCTAAAAAAAAAAAAAAACTGGCAAGTATGAGCTGTGAAACAAACCTGAAGGCATCTCAAACTGTTCCTGCACTGTGAGCAATGTAAGTGGGGTTCTTTCCCATGCCCAAAGAAGGATAGTTGTGAAAATGAGGACTGTGAGAGTAAGAGAGAGTAGTTTTCCCCTCAATCTGTAAATGTTTCCTCCTTTCATCTGAATAATACAGCACAAAATACACAGAACCCTGTTCAAATCTTTGGTTAAGGATATACAAATGCTGTCTTGGACATTAAAATCTTTGAACTTTCTCCCTGAGGGCAATATTCACCACGAACCCATCCTTTTTCTGTCAAACTGCAAAAGTTGACAGCATCAGCTGTACATAGAGAAGAAAAAGATATAAATTCAGTGTTGAGAAGTATAAATCCAATCATGAAATGACATCAAATTATGCAAATAATTTGGTGAAAAACTGTTTGGTTGGTCTCAAAAGAGAGCATATATTAGATTAGTTCACAAATGTGAAGATGAAAACTATATTTTTTTGGGTGGTTAGGGGTGGGGGATAAAGGTAACTAAAGTATTTGTATTGATCACATGTGGCAAAAAAAGAGTACAAGAGAGGATGTACAGGAACACACAAAACTAAACAGTCCCACCCACAACTAAAACATAAAAATACTCAGGCAAAGTCCTCTCAATCCCTGATTTAGCTAGTTCATCAGCCAAGGAATTTAACATTTTAACTCCCTAGGAATCCATCAGATCCAAGTGGCCAGCAATGTAAGGTGATCACTAATTTCGTTAAGATAGTGAGGAGTACACACCACAGACTACTCCCAACTGTTTTTCACCACCTGATGATGTTTGATGGACCTCACTCAATCAATAGGGAAAGAAGACATAACTGATTGGAATGTAAATACTAATAATGAAGAGTCCAAATGTGTCAGTTTAACAACTTTGTAGGTTCGCCATCAAATTGCAGGTTAAAAATATACCTGCCAATTATTATCAGGTCTAATCAGGCCAGACCTGATAGCCCCAATTAATAATTGGGCCGGTTCTTGGTCTGTTATTACAGAAACTATTGGGTCTGGTTTGGAACTGATTCTGCTCATTTATATATCTGATCGGGACCAGGTCTACCCTGACCCAAACCAGACCTAACCCATTGACAGCACTATTTTCCCCTTAATCTTTAGTTATAAAGCAGAAGTTTCATTTTTCATGTTATCATTTTAACCTTATCCATCTGCTTGGGCTACATAGCTCACCTTATCCATCGGGACTGGTCCAAGTAAATAGCAGATTTTATATGTGTTGTAGTGGCTTGGCAAGTCAAGCAACAATCTTTTACATCAATGTATATTCAATCAGCTCAAAATCTCATTCCAAACATACATTGTATAATCCTTACCTGGATTTTCCTAGAAGTCAAATAGAAAATACCTAAAATATACCAGCTTAGTCATGTTGAAATTATAAACACTTGAATATGCTGTTTTGTGATGTTTAGCCTACACATCTCAATAAAAAAGAGCTTCAAGCTTAAAAAACAAGTGATGGACCCAAAGGTTATGTCCCAACCAAGGTAAGAAGAAATGTTATTAATTTGAAAAAAAAAAATGTATAACTGTATCTCTTCTTTAAGAAAAATGTATATAATTCTAAGCCAACATTGACAACTTTGTATCCTCAAAGAATGTGAAAGGCATCATAAACAACCTTGAATTCATGCCAATCTATCCTGAAACAAAGCCCATTATGCAAAAATATCCACACTAAATTTCACAACACCATAAACCACTAGGCTACCTCCAAAAATCAAAAATATAGAAATTGGCAAAATTCAACTGAATAGAAAATAAAGCCTTTTATTTCATTAGCTAGATATTTAAGAAATATTAAAGACATGTTTAGTTCCTTAGGTCCCTTGTTCAAACAAGTCTATACCCCACATTGTGTTGCAGATTACCTCTACCAGTGTATGTATGGCCTTCAGAAATATCTTGAAAATTTAAAGACAAGAAAAGAAAAAATAATTCTTCATGTCACATGGCTGCATGCTACAAATATGAAATCATCCTAAGTTCAAATACATGGATCCATTTGGCACTGCACCTCATCTACCACAAGTCAAAGAAAAGAATGCAAGCAGAATCCAAAACCTATAATGTGTAAACATTATAAGTTAAACCAAATGTGTAAACAAAAAAAGAATGACAAGCATCTTCGGGGAAAAAAGTTAGACTAAATGTAGTTTTCTTCAAAAGGTTGCTGTGTGATTGAGCATGCACTATAAAAGCATTCAATATTGGGTTATCGTTTGGCTGGTGGGTAAAGAAAGTTAGACCTACCAGACTACCCCCCACAAGTCACTAGCAGCCTTATAGAATTCATTCAATTAAGAGTGCTCTATAAAAAGATGCTTAGTCTTAGACTTCAATTTAAGATTTGTGGACAGCCTTGCATTTTATTCTTGTAATATTTAGAAAATAACATTCAAAAGCAAGACCTTTTAAACCATTCAATAACTAATCTGCAACTATTCCACCACTTTAACATACAAAATAATGCTCCAATGACAGAATGTTCAGAAGCCTATGAAAAGATTTGATCCCCATAGGCCATAACAAGCTACTATGCAATTAGAAGATTAGCTTGTTGGACAACAATAAGCATTTAAATCTAGTATGTGAGTATGTAGCAGAAATTAAGTGTAAGGTTATAATTCACATAAAAGAATGGACTTCACAAAACTTTGATCAATATTGAAATCATCAAAAGACTGTAATACAGAAAGAGAGCTTCCACCTTGGTGAGGAAAACAGTTGTGCAATACCTAGGTTATGTATCACGAAACATTTGCTCTTATATTAGCTGACTTAGAACTTCAGAACAGAGTCTTTATACTCTAGAACTCTCAAACCTCAATAATTTAATACTCTTGATAATATAGGTTAGGGTTGCGGTCTTTATTCTCTTCATTGACAGATCCAGACCTCACTTTTTCCAATCTCAGTATCCTTCTACCACAAAGGCACCCTGAGCTCCAGGTTCCATTACACGAATAGAATCCACTTGATCAGAACAAAACTCCAACATCTCCAAATCCATGTGCACCCAAATTGCTCCACCATTTACCAGGAATACAACAGATTAATAAAAAAGAAGGTTTATATGAAACAAACCCTTGTTCAAGCAGAACAGAATCCCTAAACCCGAAACCAACCTTGATCCCAAGATTTATCAAATAAAAATTATCCATTACTCTCAGTAACAATGAAATCCCAGACAAATAATTTTTTCTACCATGTCCTTTCGAATGAAACAAGTTCCCCTTCTTCCAAGAATAACAGAGCTGAAATTTAACACAAATATCAAAAAACAAAATACAGAATCTCACCACAACTGACAAGATAAAGTTTTCATCCCATAACCCACGTAACAACATGCCTTGCCAAATAAACCCCATTCGTCCTCATTGGCCCTGCATACGAAACTTCATTTCAAAAAGGATGAGAACGAGAGAGAGAGAGAGACTCACTCTTGTTTGTTGTCTCAACTTAGCTCTACCCAAATAAATGAACCCCATGCCATGAATCAAGGCATAACACAACAATGAAATAAAGGCATGCAACTATGAATGCAATATAAAATCATAATCCAAATTTTATTTAACAACACGAAATCTTCGGTTAAACCTCACTAAAACCTTAATCCTAACATCATAACCATGATTTGAAACACATAAAAGGAGTCAAACGAGGAAAAAATTCAAATTGAAATAAAATGAAAAAAAAAAAAAAAAAAAAAAACTCACACGGTAGCAGTAGTCACCGGTGAAGAGGAAGATAACCAGCAACTAGGAAGACAAAGGCAAATGACGAAGCTGAACAGTTTTTAAAGCGAAGAGGCAAGCTCTAAGTTGTAATCCGTTGTCTATTCCCTGTTCATTTATACCAAAAAATAAAAGTAAATATATAAATAATATCTCAAACGAGGAATGCTATGCGTAACCAGTGGAATGAAATGGAGAGAGAGAGACAGATCTCCGTCTCATCACCTAACTCCACAGATCTGAGTTATGATCTGTTAAGAACACTCGCCGATAGATCTGAGAGGTTTTCATCATATATCTCGCCGGTAATCGCCGGCCATGGGAACCAAATCACTCAAAAAATAAATAAATAAATACTCACCGACAAGCCTCTCTGGTCGGCAAGCTTAGAAATAGGGATCTTCAGGGATTCTTCTAAACAACCCAAAAAAAAAATATCCAAAATTAAGAAAATGCTCGCGATGCTAAAGAACATGTAGTCTCACCTTTGATCGCCGGACGTCAAAATCGTCAATGTCAAAGGCGGTGGATGCTTGAATTTCTTCCTTACAACAGTCTCCCGGAAAATTTTCGACCTCTGTGGGAAATTTTTCTCAGGGAAATGGGGTCTCACTTTTTCGAAGGCTGTGGAGTGGATGGAGGCTTCAATGTCTTTCTTTACAACGGTCTCTCGAAATCCCGTCCTTCCGTCTCTCCCGCCATCCTCTCATTTTTTGTCGAGCCAAACATCCGAAAATAGGGTAAATTACTCATACGTCCCCAGCATTTTCATCAAGTGCTAATACTTCCCTCCCGTTTATGTATTTGCTAATACCCCATTGAACATAAAACTTCTGACTCCGGATCTCCTCTACAGAAGAACTCTCGCCACGCTTATCCACAACACACTATCCCATGCATTGGGAATATATCCCTATATTATATAATAGTAATACTATGTTTGATATTTCTACGGCTTGAAACACCCTAACACCGTATATATCATTTATGGCGGGTCTCACTTTTATGGTGGCCCATTTTCATAGCAAGATTTATGACATAAGATCAAGTTGGTAACTTGTTGGAGTGTATTTGTTGGGAGGAGATTCTGAACTCCAAGGGAATATAGATGTTAGAGAAAATTAAAATAATATTAGTTATTTTCTTAAAATGTCTTATGAGACTCATAGTTTATGTTCTTAGCTCAAATTTGATTGATGTATAAATATATTTATTGTAAATGAATAAAAGTACATTATTGTTTTATATTGATATTGGTATGTTTCTATAAAATTACTCTTTAAATTTGATACTTATGAGACTCATATTAGTTTAGGATGTTCTTAACCATTAGATAAATTTTGGGAGTTTATCCTACTAAGGCTGTCAAAGAAGTTGGGGCAATTTGTCTCAACTATTAGGGTTAGACCCAAAGTACATGCAATGTGTGTTTAGTTTAAACACTAAACCTTGACCATTTTCTAATTATGTCGTAGACATTGGAGATTAATGGGTAAAACTGTAAAATTATACATAACTCCTAGACTTGATTATTACACTAGATATTGAATTGAGTTGTCTTTGATATGCCAATCAATGAGATCCATTGAGGGTCAAAACCTGGATATGTTGGGGCAGTTCGAGAATTTACTTAAGTGGATGATTATAGTGATAAGATCGGTCCCTTTGTCGAACAAAGTGAATTATAGGACTTACAATTTCTCTGATGAAAACCTAAGTTGTCAATAGTGGATTTCAATTATATTTGAGGTTTTGTTTTGTTATATATATGTATATATTATTGAAAATGTTTGCAAAATATTTTAATTATTGGAATTCATCCGAGCAAAGAGTGTGACACCATACCTTGCAACAAGAAAGAGGTCATTCCCTGTTGAATAGTGTTTGATCATTATAAGCCAAGAGGTTAAGTCTATTATCCTTGGGTCTTTATAGGATGGTTGAATTCAATGATAATTTAGTGTAAATGTTGAACCCATATTGAGCCCATAGTGATGTACTCAGGGGTTCATTGTGTTTAATAGTGAATTTAGACAAGCCTTTTCACAGAAGCTAGGCTAAACCCAAATGGACTTATGTGAGGTCATTGTGGGGTCCCACACCATACAAATTAGACCTAAGTTGGCCATGCAACATCCTTGGGTCGTGAGCCTTATAGTTGATGGGCCTAAGGCCCATAATTAATATGATTAATTAAGTTGTCATGTAACATGGGGCAAATCTAGGTTTGGATCTAGATATGGAAACCTAATCTTATAATAAGATAAAGTATATCTCTAATTAGAATCCATATCTGATTTAGATTTGGATTATCTCTTAATTAGACTATGAGATAGCTCTATAAGAGATTATAAAAGGGGAGGGGATGGACCAGTCCAAAACATCTTCATAATTTTGCAGTTTTTTGTTTTCTTTTTACCCTTTTGTCTCCCAGTTTTTTCACAGTTCGACCTCAACTACTGGGACTGATATAGATTAGTTTTTCTCTTATTTTTGCAAGAAAAATTCAGGGGATATTAGGCTCAACTTCCCTAGTTCGACCCAAGCAGTTGGATTGTAGTTTTGTTAAAAACTATGTTGCTAATCTGACTTCAAGAATATACTGCACCATCTTTAGTGGATGCTAGTTTTAAGACTGATTTGGGCATGAACTTCCACCTTGGGTTTTGCATTTGTGGTATTCGTATCAGGTATACATCTCCCTCTTTGATTGGTTTCAAATATGGTCTAGTTCAGTACAAGACCAATCTTGAAAAATGCAATTTTTCAAAACATAGGGAATTCGATTCCCTAAAGGAATAGGAAATTTTTGAAAATTTGCCCAAGCATCTAGCAAGGTTCGGCCACCCATCTTATGGATCCTAACAGTTTATCATCTCAAACTTTAATTTATTTTTGACCTTTTAATTTTTTATTTTAAATGTCATGACACTTCCCATGCTAAAACTGATGGTTTGTTATTTATTAGTAGAAAGGTGGAATCAAGGTTTAAAATATCAATACTATTTTTATGTGTTTTAATTATTTAGAAAAAACTTTTTAAAATCAACTTAAAGTAGGGGTGGATTCAAGTTGAGTCAAGTCGAATAGTACTAGGCTAGAGGTCGTCTTGAGGCTATTTATAAGGCTCAAGCTCGATTTGAGCCAGAACCTTGAGCTTGAGCTTGGCTCAAGTTAAGAGCTCTTAACTTAGAGTGTGGCCGTTTAGAGTGTGGCTGCCAAGCGTTAATGAGGCTTGTAAGCCAGCTCGGTTCATGAGGCGGTGTCAGTGGAGGTGGCAGGTGACCGTTTAGAGTGTGGCCGCCAAGCGTCAGATCCCAAGTCAGTCAGGTGTGGTGCCCTCAGGCATGGACTTCCTTAGTGTCAGGCATGGTACGACTTGTTTGGTTTTGGTGCCCAGAAGGTGATGCGGAGTGGTGAGCGAGGCGAAGTCTTGAGTTCGGAGGTATCTATAGGGTTGGACTGTTTGGTGAGGTATATCCCGAGCTGTTACAAGGTCAGCCAGTTCGGCGAGGTATATCCCGAGCTGTTACAAGGTCGGTCAATTCGGCGAAGTATATCCCGAGCTGTTACAAGGTTGGTCAATTCGGCGAGGTATATCCCGAGCTGTTACAAGGTTGGCTAGTTCGGATTACTCTGGTTTTGGGCCAAGGGTGAGTTCAGGCCCCCCGTAGGGAGTTCGGTCCGTTGGTGTCCCCTTGTTCACGCCTTAGGCTTGGCCCTTTTGCCGAGCTGTTGTTTCTGCCACGTGTCGCATAACTCTGAGGTCGGGCCAAATCTTCCTTCATCAATTGCCCCCCACTCCTTGCGCCAAGGGTCTTTCCCTGGTGCGAGGAATTTCGCGAGGTAGTAGGTGGATTTGCCTCATCCTTTGGATCTTGACTGCGTGAGTTGCTTTTGCCAGGGTTCTTCGGTTTCCATGAAGGCTGGAAACGTGCCTACTCATAAATGTTGATGTTTGCGACAGTGCGCGTTTTAAATTTCAAAAATTCACGCCGCTGGGACGTGACAGCAGTTCATTCAAAAAGGCACGCCACTGCTGTACGTGCGCGGGCGGCTGTCAGGGAGACGAGCGGCACAATCAGTTTCGGAAAGACGTGTGTCCGTGTGACGTCAGTTTCAAAAGGCGTGCGCTGACGTTTCGCTCTTTTCGGAAAGACGTGCGCCAATCACGTCTTGACCTTATGGGACGTGCGGTCAGCGAAAACGCGAGCCGTTGGATCGTCTTTGAGCTCGCGTCCAACTTTTCATCTCATGTCCAAGTTTTTTCCAGCTTGCATCAAGGCTGGTTACATAGCCTTCAAGGTTCTTTGGCTTGTTCCTGTTTCCGGAGCCTTCAAAACTTTCTTCCGGTGAGTATCTTCCTAAATCCACCTTTTCCTCAATGTCTAGCTTTGATAGCTCAGACGACTCTTCAAGTAGGGCCGACGTAGGTTCTACCAACTGAGCCGTGTCCCCCGACTGCCTCAGTGATTCTGAGGTGGAACTCGATGACTATGAACCAGTAGGCCGAGCCGCCTCGGGCAGTTTGGCGTCTACCTCTCGTCGAGGTCGGATGCTAGACAGGTTTGGTCCCTCGACCATGACGCCCGAGGGGCTTCAATCCATACTTATGTCTTACAACCTTCCTGGGGGGTATACATAATTTATTCCTTCGGGTAGATTTCCTTGGGAACACGGTCCTGATGAGATCGTGCTTTTTCGAGAGCAGCTCGCTGCGGGGTTGCGACTTCCTTTCCACCCCCTTCTCGTCGAAGTCATAAACCACTTCGGTGTCACCATTGGACAACTTCATCCGAACTCTATTTGGAACCTGGTGGGGACAGTTTCCCTTTTTTGCGAGCAAAATTTCCCCTTAGACTTAGAGATATTCTCCTCCATCTTGATGCTCAAGAGAGAGGCGGGTTCTCTTCCTGGGGGAAGACGGGCGTATTACCTTTCTCCTC
This sequence comes from Nelumbo lutea, assembly GCF_056320005.1. NCBI lineage: Eukaryota > Viridiplantae > Streptophyta > Magnoliopsida > Proteales > Nelumbonaceae > Nelumbo > Nelumbo lutea. The sequence continues at coordinate 38,263,443 of NC_142688.1, forward strand.
GCCAGGGTTTTAAGCTTCTGCACGATCTTCCTAATAAGGTCCCGGCGTGGAAGCAGGACTACTTCGGTGTGCGAAGTGCACAAGGATGGCCCTTTCGGACTGGGTGGGGTGAGGCCGCTCCTGATTCAGGTGTTACTCTTGATAAAGAGACGGTGAAGGGCCTCCGGCAATGGGCACGGCAAGGTTTAAAGTGCCATCACTACTTAACGGAGGCCAAGCTTATTGCGGTCTGCCTGAGTTCGGGTAGGTTTCTAGCTATGCAGTTTCTTACTTGCTTTGTTCTTTCATTTTTTCTGATGTCGAACTCGTTTCTGCAGGTGTGATGGACGCGGAGAGAACTTGTGGGGGGCGTGTGTTCCAAGGTATGAAGAGGAGGAAGCGGGTCGCCAAGCGAACTCGTACCGAGCTGCTCCTGGATGGGGAGCCCCAAGTTCCAGACCACACGCCGGAGGATCTGCCTAGGGAGCCCGAGGTGACTCCATCGATGCATGAAACTGCCGGGGCGCCTTATGCTGAGACCACTCATATGGGCGCTCCTGCGTACTCAAGTGCTCCTACTCACTCTGGGTCCGCTCATACGCAGGCTGGGCCCTTGGGTTCGGGAGCTCAAGGGGAGTTCAGGAGCGTGTTGACGCCGAACTACGCTCTTCAGAAGAGTAGGCTCTTCAGAAGAGTAGGGAGGCTACTTTTCTTGAGGAGATCGCGGCGTGGACCGATCTTCCCTTGAATCAGGTCGCCTGTTGTGCCGTAACACATGCTATGGTGGTAAGTAAGATTTCGTCTGTCTTTTTCATTTCCTGTCGCTTTTGCTATTATTGCTCACTTGTTTCTTTTGGCAGGTGAATTCTTCAATTCATGCCTTAGCGGCCCAAGTGGAGAGGAGCTCGCGACAGGCGCGAGCTGCTGAGGCTGCCGCTCATGCTACTGAAGAAGCTTTCCGTTCTGCAGAGGCGAATACCCGGGCTGCTGAGGCGACCGCTTATGCTGCCGAAGAGGCTGCTCGCGTCGCAATGGCCAGACAAGCAAGATCTCAGCGTGACGCCGAGGCCATTGGGGTAGTTGTCAAGCATATGATAGACTTGAAGTTGGATTTGCAGCATCAAGTTGAATATCTTCAGGAGGACATCAGGGAGAGAACACCAATTTTTTCCCAAGGCATTGAAGACGCCAAGAAGAAGGGCGTTGAAGACTACATTGCCTCTCCGCGTTTTGAGGATCTGATGGTGGATTCTTACAGGAGGGGGTTCAAATTGAGCAGGTGGGTGATCCGGAATACGTACCCCGACCTCGACGTTAGTGCCATATTCACTTCGCGTATAACTCATGAGATGGCCAATGCTGTCGATGGCGAGCCGGACTCTGAAGGAGAGGCAGGGCCTTCGGGTGTTGTTGAAGTGCCTTCTGATGGCGAAGAAGTAGCTTCGGGCATGTAACAAATTTTTTTAAGCGCCTTCTGATGGCCAATGTACTCCTGTTTCTTGCAACGGAATAGATAATCTTTTTTCCCAAGTGTTCTTTTTCCCCGAACTGATTCTTTGTCGAACTGAATATGCCACTTTTTGCCCAGGTTATTATACTTCCGTGACCTGTTTTTCCGCGAAGGCTTTTTGCAGCGAACTGATTTTTTGCCGAGCTGATAATATGCTTGACTTCTTTGCTTGTTTACGCCGAGGTTCTTCTTGGCTCTGCATCGTGGCAGATAGGACCTGATTTCGTCCACTTCACTTGGCGGTTTATAGGTAGTATTGCCTTAAGTTCACAATGTTCCACGCTCGAGGTACTTGTTTGCCTTCCAAGGTTTCGAATTTGTATGCCCCCCGAGTGATCTTTTTACTTTATAGGGCCCTTCCCAGTTTGGTCCAAATTTGCCTACGCCGGGTTCGGGCACCATAATCTTACGAAGGACCAGGTCGCCGACTCAGAAGTTTCGTTGCTTTACTCTGGTATTGTAGTAGCGAGCTACCTACTACTGGTATGCCGCTATTCGGATGTGCACGAGGTCCCTTACCTCGTCCAATAGGTCAAGGTTGGTACGTAACTCGTCTCCGTTTGTCCGATCGTCGTATGTTTCTAGTCGCAATGTTGGTACTTCGATTTCCGTCGGGATCACTGCTTCAGTGCCATAGGTGAGGTTGAAGGGGGTTTCTCCCGTGGCGGTTTTTTCTGTAGTTTGGTGAGCCCCTAAGACACTTGGTAGCTCTTCGGCCCACAATCCCTTAGCTCGATCCAGACGTGCTTTCAGTCCGCGTAGGATGGCTCTGTTCATTACTTCCGTCTGACCATTTGCCTGCGGGTGCGCGACTGACGTGAAATTTTGTCGAATCCCCATGTTCTGGCACCACTCTTGGAACTTGATATCCTCAAACTGCTTGCCATTGTCAGAGATTAGTACCCGAGGTAACTCGAAGCGACATACTATGTTCTTCCAAAAGAAGCTCTGTATGTTTCGGGTCGTAATAGTTGCTAGAGGTTCGACTTCTATCCACTTCGTAAAGTAATCTACTGCAACAATTAGGAATTTTCTTCCACTTGTTGCTGGTGGGAATGGACCCAAGAGGTCGATGCCCCATTGTGTAAAGGGCCACAGGATGGCGAGGTATTTGAGGTCGGAGGCAGGTTGATGGTAGATATTGGCGTGCTTCTGACACTTGTCGCATTTTCTGACGAGCTCGACAGCTACTGCCTTCATCGTTGGCCAGTAGTATCCTTGTCGAAGTGCTTTTTGGGCGAGTGCTCTACCCCCCAAGTGTCCGCCGCACAGGCCTTCATGAGTGTCACGGAGTACGAACTCGGCTTCGGTAGGTCGCAGGCAACGCAAGTAGGGGAGCGTGTAGGACCGTCGGTATAACCGTTCGTCTATTATGACGTATTTGGCTGCCTAGCGCTGCACCCTCTTGGCCGCATTGCGTTCTGCAGGGAGGGTTCCGTCTATCAAGAAGCTCGCGAGTGGGTCGATCCAGCTCAGCTTTGCTTCCAAGACGGGAGCGACCTCCTCTGTCCCCCCGAGAATAATAGGCCGAGGTAAGTCCTCTATGTAAACAATTCTCATGTTGTTGTGACTTATGCTGGCTAACCGGGACAGAGCGTCGGCCTTAGTGTTCTCTGACCTCGGGATTTGCCTGATTAAATGTGACTGGAAGTTGAGCAGGGCTTCTTTTACTTTGGCCAAATATGCGATCATGGAGAGCTCGCGTGCTTCATACTCGCCCATAACTTGGTTGACCACGAGCTGGGAATCGCTGCAGATGACCAAGTGTTTTGCCTTTACCTTTCGTGCTAGGTCCAACCCAGCTATCAGTGCTTCGTACTCTGCCTCATTGTTGGATGCTGCGAACTCAAAGCGTAGTGCGTATTCTAATTTCGTGCCGCCCGGGCCGCATAAGACTATTGCAACTCCGCTGCCTTGCTAATTCGAGGAACCATCCACATGAAGGATCCAGGGCTCCTCATCCCAGTTCGCGTTTTGCCTGACTAGGAGAGATGCCACACTGGCTGCTACTTCGCAGGGTTCAGACTCTATTGGCTCGGGAGCTCCGGGTTCGCCCGAACCAGGGACCTCGGGCTCGACCTGTGGGGCTTCGTGGCTGAAAGTGCACTCGGCGATAAAATCTGCCAAAGCTTGGGCCTTAATAGCGGTTCTTGGCTTGTACTGGAAGTCGTACTCGCTGAGTTCGATGGCCCATTTCGTCAGTCGACCGAAAACCTCAGGTTTGAGTAAAACTCGTCTCAGAGGTTTGTCAGTCAGGACGATGACGGGGTGAGCCTGGAAGTATGGGCGAAGTTTCTGAGCTGCTGTCACTAGTGCGTATGCTAGCTTTTCTATCTGCGGGTACCTTGTCTCTGCTCCCTGCAAAATTTTACTAACATAATAGATGGGTCGTTGGACCCGGTTTGTTTCTTTTATTAGTACCGAACTGACCACCTCGTTGCTTGCCGAGAGGTACAGTTCTAAGACCTCACCCTCCTCGGGCCGGGCTAAGGTTGGCACACTAGCGAGGTAACCTTTTAGCTCATCAAACGCGAGCTGACAGTCCTAGGTCCACTCGAACCCTTTGCCTTTGATTGCTTTGAAGAAAGGTAGGCAGCGGTCTGCCGATTTGGACATGAAGCGGATATGCGGCCGTTTAGCCTCTTAACTTCTTTTACTTTCCAAGGTGGTCTCATATCTAGAATGGCTTTTATCTTATCCGGGTTGGCCTCAATACCACACCGATTGACAATGTAGCCTAGGAATTTGCCCGAGGTGACGCCGAAGACACAATTGTTGGGGTTCAATTTCATGCTAAACTGACGCAGGATTTGGAAGACAGAATCTAAGTCTTGTATTAATTCTTGTGAAAACTGAGTCTTGACGACCATGTCGTCTACATAGCACTCTATCTTCATGCCAATCAAGGGCCGAAAAAGCCTATTTACAAGTCTTTGGAAAGTCACCCCGGCATTTTTTAGTCCGAAGGGCATGACCTTGTAGCAATATAGGCCAAACTCGGTTATGAAGCTGGTTTTTTCCTCATCGGATGGGTCCATCTGGATTTGGTTGTAGCCCGAGTAGGCGTCTAGGAAACTTAGCAACTCATTTCCTGAGGTCGCGTCCACTGGGCGGTAAATTCGGGGGAGGGGGAAGCAATCTTTCGAACAAGCTCGGTTCAGGTCGGTGTAGTCAACGCACATGCGCCACTTGTCGTTTGCCTTTTTTACCAACACCGGTTTGGCCACCCAGCTCGGGTAATGGACTTCCCTTATGATGTTTGTTGTGATGAGCTTCTCGACCTCCTCGCCGACCGCCCTCCAGCGTTGTGGGGCTAAGTTGCGTTTCTTCTGTCTAACGAGTCTGACTACAGGGTCAGTATTAAGTTTGTGAGTTATCAGGCCGGGGCTAATGCTGGGCATGTCGGCCGCGGACCAGGCAAAAATATCTAAATTTTGAAGTAAAAAACTCACAAGTTCAGTTCGTAGGGGTTCCTCGACGAAAGCTCCGATCTGAAGTGTGCGAGCTGGGTCCGTAGCCGAAGTCAGGATTGCGACTATTTCCTCCGTGGGCGAAGTTTGTTCCTCACCTTGCTCCGCAGGACGCTCCAGTTCGAGGTCGTTGGCCGCCTTGGTTTTTCCCTTTAGGGCAGCAACATAACACTTGCGGGATTCGAGCTGGTCGCCCCGCGCTACCCCCACACCGAAGTTCATAGGGAACTTCATGGCCAAATAGTAGGTGGAGACCACCGCTCACAAGATATGCGTGATCGGCCTCCCTATTATGGCATTGTATGGGGAAGGGGTCGCGACCACCAGGAAATCATGGTTGAGTCTGACCGCACAAGGCCATGTGCCGACTTCCACAGGTACTGTTATTTTTCCGAGGGGCCTGACTTCCTCTCCGCTAAAACCCACCAGGGGAGTGCTCGCGGGCTTCATCTCGCTCCTCTGTAGCTGTAGCTGGTCAAATGCTGATTTAAAGAAGATGTCCGTTGAGCTGCCCGAATCTACGAGTACGCGTCTGACTTCGAAGTCGCTGATCCTTAGCTTAATGACAAGCGCGTCGTCATGGGGGTAGCGGACCCCTCGCGCGTTGTCCTCCGTGAAGAAGATTGGTTCTTCGGTCTTTGGTCTCTTTGGGGGGTTTCATTCTTCGAGGGCCGCTTCGCGAACTAAAGTCCGGGCCACTGCCGAGGTACGCGCCGCTACCACCGAACCTCCCACAATTACATGGATGGTTCCCCGAACTGGCCTCTCTTCTGGAGGCTGTCGCTGCAACGGTTCGGTAGGTCTGCTGCTAGACTCGGGGGCATCCTTTTCGTGCTCCCCTTGCCGACCTGCCTTATTGTTATTGTTATGCTGTACAAAGTTTCTCAAGTATCCGCGACAGATGAGCCCCTCTATCTCGTCCTGGAGGTTATTACACTGCTCGGTACTATGACCATGGTCTCTATGGAAACTACAATACAAATTCTTATTTCTCTCGTTCGGATTTCCCTTTAGGCGAGGTGGCCACTTCACGTACGGGGCATCTTTGATCGTCATTAAGATCTCGGTCCGCCTTGTGTTTAATGGCGTGTAGTCCGTCTGAACTGCTAGGGGAGCTCGGAACGACTGGTTCGGCTTCGGCTCCTGGGCTGGGTTTTTTCTATCGACCGAGTTGGAGAGCTCGCCTTCCCTCTTTCTTTTCTCATTCCCGCCTTCAGTTCGTTGGTTGATTTCTTCCTCTGTCCTCATGAACTTATCCGCGAGCTTGAGGAATTCGGCCACGGTTGCGGGCTGGTTAGCCACCATGTTCCATTTGAATTCATTGTGCGTCACCCCTCTTTTGGCCGCCGCGAGCTGCACTGCGGGGTCCAACCATGGTATCTGCAAGCATGCTTTGTTGAATCGCTTGGTGTAGCCCCAGATGGATTCTCCTTCTCTTTGGACTACTCCGAAGATGCTTTCCTCTGTTCTGGGGCACCGTTGGCTGGTGACAAAGTGTGCGGTGAAGACCTGCACGAACTGAGCCCAACACTTTATCGACCCGAGGGCCAGGTTCCTGTACCAACTGCGGGCTACCCCCTGAGGGTGGTGGTAAAGGCCACACACATGCACGATTCGCTGGCCCTGGTGAGGTGCATTTGGGACTGAAAGGCGTCAACGTGGTCGTTGGGGTCGAAGGACCCGTCGTACTTGTCCAGAGGTGGGAGCTTGAAATTTCTAGGTAAGGGGACTGCCAAGAGTTCTGATGCGAGGGGGGAAGGAACCGAGAGAATCGGGGCAACTCCTACCTCGTCCGAGTTCGTCTCTTTGCCTTTGAGTTCTGACAAGGCAGTGGTGGTTCGGCGACTTCGCCGGTGCCTTCGTTGTTGAGTGGGCCTTGTACTGACACTGCTGGCCTCCGTGTTATCGAGCTTGATGGGCCCAGAATGCTGGTAGTCTGTCGCCAAGGCGCCGAATCGGTTTTTCGTGAGCGGGAACTCGGGCTTGGAGCGCCGGGGTGCCCACCTCGCAGGCGAGGTTCCCGACCCGCCTACGAGTTGCGAGGCGGGGATGATATTTTTCTCTCTTCGGCCTAGGGACGAGGCCTAGCTGTTAGGGTGGTTCTGGGGCCGGGAGGCCTTCACCTGGTGGGGGCGTCCATCCTGCGGGGAGGCCTTGACCGACCTCGGAGCGAGGTGGCGAGGTGGAAGTAGTGGTTGGTTCAGTGGCAGTTGGGGGAACTGTTGTTGATAGTGATAGTGGGAGATGTTGTGCAGTACTTGGTGCTGGTGAAGTTGGTGCTGTTGGAACTGTTGCATTTGGGCTTGCATGCACTGCATCAGGTCGTCCAACCGGTTTTGGCTGGCTACTAGGGGGACGGCAGTTGGTTCAGTAAAGGTTGTCTCAATGAGGAGAGGAAAGGGGATGCTTGTGATAGGAAGGTTTACGGGCGCCACTGCTTGTGGCGCGTTCAAGCTGGGGATCCCATCCACTGAAAGGGGGATGGTGAACTGTCCAACGCACACCACGGGGACTTGAAGTTGTTCCTCGGTGGTGTTTGTCTCCGTGCCATGTCTGGCATTGCTGGAGGAGGCCATGAGTGTTGGGTTTTTTGAAGAAAAGGGGTTATGGAAGTTTGGAGGGAGGCATTTTGAAGCATTCCCACAGACGACGCCAATTGATGGAGCGCGATCCGGCCAGTCTTAGCTGTCAACAACCTTGCTTCTGAACGGGGTAGCCGGGAACCTGAAATAGAGGAGATGAGGAAGCTCCGGGGGGGAACCCGGTGTAGCGGCTCCGAAGCTCAAGTTAGAATCCTTCAAAAGCAAGATAATACCAGATAGCGCAAAGTTTGCATACCTTCTTTGTTGGGGGGCAAGGGGCTTTTATAATCACTTCGCGCACTCGTTCCGAGGCCCTTGTCAAGTCGGGTATGGTTACCCTTGCGCTTGTCAATTCGGTCGTCGTCCTTTCTGCTGGGATAGAAACATCACTGCCTAACTGTCTTTCTAATTGGAGATGGCGGTGTCAGTGGCGGTGGTAGGTGGCCGTTTAGAGTGCGGCTGCCAAGAGTCAGATCCCAAGTCAGTCAGGTGCGACGCCCTCAGGCACGGACTTCCTCAGTGTCAGGCATGGTACTTGTTTGGTTTTGGTGCCCAGAAGGTGATGCGGAGTGGTGAGCGAGGCGAAGTCTTGAGTTCGGAGGTATCTATAGGGTTGGCCAGTTCGGTGAAGTATATCTCGAGCTGTTACAAGGTTGGCCAGTTCGGATTACTCTGGTTTTGGGCCAAGGGTGAATTCGGGCCTCCCATAAGGAGTTCGGTCCGCTGGTGTCCTCTTGTTAACGCCTTAGGCTTGACCCTTTTGCCGAGCTGTTGTTTCTATCGCATATCGCATAACTGTAAGGTCGGGCCAAATCTTCTTTCATCAGTTATCACCCCTTAAAGTCGATATATCATATACTAAAAGATACGAGACAACATACCGGATTCAAGGTGTATCATATCAAATTTGAGCAGAATAAATAATTTACGAAAATAGTAAAGATCTTTCAGTAGATAGCAAAGTCTGAGGGGAGGTTTTGAGGTCTTGACCTAAATCCCATAAAAAGTATAATAATTTTCATTATTGTAGGCCCCGCATCTAATTTAATGTACGTAGAGGCCCATCATGTTTTTTTCCCGCTTCGAGCGTAGAGTCCCATCATCATGGTACTGGAAAATTAAGGTCGCGTACATGAAAGAGTGATAACCATTCAATCGGTACCATCAAATTGCTAATCAATAAACGTGTGCATTCAAATTCACGTGTTTATAATTGGTTAGAAGTTTTTTAAGTACTATAACATATTGACCGGTGATTTTATATAAAAAAAGAATTTGCATTACAACTACGGGTCCCAACAGTTATTTGCAACCGTACATTAAGACTATTTCGCTGTCGTTATGGGTAGATGTTTCCGGAGTTCACATCTGCGCCCTACAACGGGCGCCCCACAACGTCCCACATGACATCATGGCGTGTATTGGGAACATCTTGATGACGTTGTGTGGCGCAGATCTGAATTCATTTTTCCGTTGTATAGTTGGGGTGTGTGTGTTGGGACTGGTTGTTAGGGCCCTCTGTTGCGATCCGGTTTTATATCAAATTGGGATATGCTCTTACATAACACACCTCACACGATTCTCACAACCACATCTCACCCTATAATGGGAACATCTCCCATGAATAATAAATTCAAGAATGGGAGATGTTCTTGATGTGCAGTTCGGACATGGTGTGGCCTGTGAGGTTGATGTGAGGCATGCATTGTAAGAAGCAAATCCAGACTTCTATATCGCCTCTACCTCCTAATTTTTCAATTTTCCTTTTTTTATAAGAAAAATATATGATGTTGGAAAAATGAGAAAATTGATGATGCTAAAAAGACATGGCATGGGAAGAGTTTTGACCAATCAAAACTCCAATGAATTTTGATGAAAACCTATCTGATTGGTGAGTTTTTTTCTATATCATATCTTTTTGGCATGAAAATTGAATCATTTTTTACAATTTAGTTTTTATAGGGTCATTTACTAGAACACCCTCAATAGTTTTACAAATTTACTTAAACTTATCCAATAGTTTTCATTTACTAAAAGACCCCTTATAGTTTATAAGCTATTTACTTAATTGACCTTTTACTAAGAAGTATTTGTTTTGCTATCTAAAAATAATAAAATGATCACCTAAAGTGAGTGGAAAATGTTCAAGGGCATGGGCCCATGATTGTTTACTCCAAAAATACCCTTAACACTTCTTTATATAGAAAACAAAATTGACCAAATAGAGTGGTTGCTCGTGTCTTATTAGGGATAAAAATAATATTTTTATTTTTATTTTCTTTTGATTATTCAAATGAACATTAGGGTCAAAACTGTGATTTTCCACTGATATCTAGTGAAACCTTAGATGTCATTGTTCTATTCTTTTTTATGCCAAATGCCATTGTTCTATATTCTTCATTCTATTGAAGCCAAATATTTTTTTATAGATCTAAAAATCAAGTGTTTTATTTCTAGATAGGGATATTTTTGGAATAAAAAGCAGGGACCCAAACCCTTATATGGTCACATTACCATTTTTTGACAGAAATATAAAGGATTCTTAATAGAGGGCCGATTAAATAAATTGGTTATGAATTATTGGTAGTGTTTTAGTAAACCTAAAATATAGGATACCCTTTAGTAAATTTACAAAACTACAAGGGGTGTTTTAATAAATGACCATAATAAATAAATAAAGGGCAAAATTTTGAAACTACCCTTATGGTTTATATAATTGACTAATTCTATTCTTATGTTTAGATATTATCTTAAAATACCCCTATTATTTCTGACAATTGACAGGGTAAAATCTAAGTGCTTACTGTTTACATATTTTTAATTGCTTACTATTTATATAATCTCGGTAAGTGCTTAGAAAAAAAATGAAGTATCAAATTTGTCCTCCATTATTCCTCAACTTCAAAATAAAACTCAACTGATAAAAATTTTGAAAAACTGCAATCTATTTCCCCTTTCCTTCTATGTGGCATTTCTGAGGGAGAGTCCATCAACAAAGAGCAAGAGGCCATCCTCTCCTCTAAGTCCGCCGTTGCCACCCCCAATCAACCTCAACAACAACCTTCTCAAACTGCATCTGTAAATTTTATGTCAGAGATTCAGAAATCTAGACTGAGAAAGCATGTAGAAAGCGTTAGCAGGACCGTAGTAAGAGGAGGGGCACTCCTTCAATATCTGAAACATTTGGATGATTCAAACATGGCAAAGTAGACTGTAGAGATGGGTAGAATGATTGCGTGTCAACACAACAGGCCCTTCTTCGTCTTGGTCTCCCCCGACTTATCCAAATTTTTTGTAAGATTGAAGAACCCAAAAGAGATTTTCAATTTTAATTACAGAATCTGATTGTAAAGGCAGAGTCGATCAACTTGATTAATTCATGTTATTTATATTTTCTTTTACAATTAGTTATTGCTTGAGGAAACCTCTCCCATTGACAATGGTGTTGTTGAGGAAACTTCTCCCATGGAAAACGTAGTTTTGAATATAAACAACGAATGGTGTTGTTGAGGAGCAGACAAATTTAACATAGCATCTGACGTTCTGTAGTAGGGGTTTTCCTTCTTTTCAATATCTCTTTGTGCTTTTTCCCTTGTCTGCACTACCCTTTCTGTGTTTATTTAAAATCTGTTTCCTTAGATGCAACCGACGGTCGACCACAATCCAAAGAACACCAGGAAGTTATTGTTCTTACAACCTATAGAGTTATGCACCCGTTCAATGGAACGGTGTCAAACTAAAAAACTCACCCTCAAAAGTCCGACCGGGAAATGCCAGGCACATCAATGGCAGAGCACGCACTAAAGTAATTACTGAGATTTATGAGAGTGCAAGTGATTCTCACCCAAAGAAAGAAAAGCAAGGCGATGATACTATAGGGGTGGTCAACCACTTAGTCCATCTTGGGGGGGCGGAGCCAGAAATTTTTTATGATGAAGCCAAGACTTACGAATAATTCATAAGGGGGGCCAAACCATTAGGTGAGAAGTGAGGAGAGGGAGAGAACTTATATAGAAAAATGTATTCATTGTGCGGATTTCTGGACGGGGGGGGGTTCATGGCTCCCTTGATCCCCCCAGCTCTCCCCAGTCCGCTGAAGTACACAAACAGTAAGAATACTTTAAAACAATTTATAAACAGTAAAAATAGAGTTAGTCAATTAACTAAACCACGAGCAATTTAAGAAATTTGCCCATAAATTAAACTGAAGCAACATGTGGCAATCTGGGGCCTGGGAATCTTAGTATACAAAAAATCAGAACATTGACTCCAGTTCTCTTGATCCCCTATCCACACCCACCAGGCCATCAGCCCATCACCCCTCACCATCTCAACTCTATTTCAGCAGACGCACAGGGAGGAAATAAAGACAAAAAGCGAGACAGACAATTGGGAGACTGGCAGGAGTTGGGAGTTGTGGTCTTGTGGAGAAACGTAAAACATGAGAAGAAAGAGTAATGTGGTGGGATTTCCATGGCCTATTGCAGAGCATAGAGTTGGTTCTATTTCACCCAAATCCCAAAAGCAGCAGGTCTTCTGCATCAGAAGCAAACTCTCATTGACCAACTTCAACTCTTGCAGAGACCCACGACAGTTTTCATTTCTATATTAGCGAGAGTAAAGCTTAAAAATAAGCGCTTATTTGAGGAACCATATCACTAAGCACTTATTGGTGTTTGAAAAATAAGTGCTTATCTTTTAAATCCAAAATTTCAATATTTTAAAATATTTATACAATAAGCACTTATTCAAAATTTTCTTTCAAAATTATCCCTAGTTGAATTTCATAAAAGTACTTCCACAAAAATACTTTTACTTTTATAAAAATACTTCTATAAAAATATTTTTATAAAAATATTTTAATAAAATTATTTTAAAATACTTTTATAAAAGTGTTTTCGTAAAATTTGAAAAAAAATGAAAGGCAAAATAGTCATAAATACATATTTAATTGCTCATTAGAAAAAAAGACTAGCAAACACCAAATACGAAATAAGTATTTATTTTTTTAAATAAGACACTTGAAAAAGTTGGATGCCAAATATAAATATGTACTTATTCAAATAAGCACTTGTTCAATAAGTGCTATTTTTAACATAAACATTCCCAAACATGGCCTATATCTAAAATAAGAGCATGTGCCCTTCGTCCGTTTGTTCAATGCAATGTTTGGAATTGGCTCTGGCCCGATACTCGTATTCAGTTTATTATAATTATCTTACCTGTCTCGTGGTTAGGTTCAACTTCAACTTTCAGCTCAAAAAATCCAAACTTGCTCATGGTTTACACATGTTAAAAAAAAAAACAAAAAAACAAAAAAAAAAAAACCATTAATGATCCATTGGTTTGCAATCGAATCAAAATTGAAATAAGAATAAAAATCCTTTGGCATAAGAATAAGCTGGAATGGTATTGAATGACCATTCCAACAGGAATGGGAATGGAATTTCAATTCCGCCCAACCAAGTCATTCCGATTCCAGACCCCTATTCCCGCGAACCCAACGGCCCCCTAAATATAGACATTCTCTTCAAAGATTACACTACAACATTCGGTTTGTTGGTTGAAAACAACCTAGTGAGTTCTCCCATGGAAGAGGATTTTCGTGTTGGATCTGGGACAGTGTTAGATTGGGACCGGGTAGCACACAACCACTGCTTTGGAGTCTCAATGTTGTCCCCAGTGACCGTTGGTATATGCCAACTACCCCTTTCTGATTCCTGCACATTCATCCTCGAGTCAACATTTTTAAGATGCAAATAGAAGTCATGCAATAACAAATGACAGCTTAAAATGATCAAGGAAATGAACAGCCGTGACACGATCACCTGTATAACAATTGAATAAGGTGGGGGCATGTGGAAGGTGGGCCCATTTCTGGAAATTGTAAGTCGAACCTGTGAAGATCAAAACAAATTTGGGTTTCAGCAAGGAGACCAATCCAGGCGAAACATCAAAATGTAATTGGATTTTCAGTTTAGAACGTCTGTAATAAACACATATGAACATTCATTACCCAGGATTTAATTTGCTGGAGCTACTGTCAAGTCAATGAAGGTAATGCTCAATGAGCAAAGCAACCCATATTCAGGTTTTTTTGTGCATATGAAAATTTCAGGAGGAAGGGCAACTCTAATCAAGCTGAAAATTGATAACCCATGGATCAAGAACACAAAAGGTAAGACAAATAATAGAAAGCTACTTTTCAAATATATATGCAGTCAAAGATGGTAGTAAACCAATCTTGGTGGGGCTGGAGCTAAGAATATCTTGAACAAAGAGGCATGATGGTTAGAAAGGGAATTAGCAGAGAAAATCTAGGAGACAAGCTGTTGAATGGACCAACTCTCCAATCTAGATAGATTCGAATATGAACTTCTTTGAAGCTGTATAGAATTTCTTGGAGGAATATGTGTTTAAATCCATGATAGGAATATCTAGAGTCACATTCAACGCTACCTTTATTTCTCTTATTCCTAATAAGATAAGAGGTCAAGGAAGATAAGCATTCCCAACCAATCAGTTTGATCAGCAGTTTCTAAGATAATGTCCCTTTTCCTGATGACTTCTTTGTCAGTAACTGAAACCAAGCTGCATGATGTGTAAGGCAGAAAACATGAGGCTTATTACCGGTTTTACAGTGAAGGAAGCACCTATTATTACCCACTCCATATGTAGATGACACATTGACTTTCCTTTATCTTTTAGCCCTGCAAATCAGAAGTTGAGAGCCATTCTTGGCTATTTCAAAGTTTTCGTGTATCCCTGAAGCATTTTAACAGTGCCATTTTTGGGGTGGGCGATTATAATAATGACTCTTAGAGCATGTTCAGCCGCTTTGGGGTGTCAAGTGGAACCTCTGTGCTGTTCTTATTTGGGCTATCCATTAAGTGTTAAACAAAATTGAAAATGAGCAGGAAATCCTATCACTGATGGAATGGATCAGAGGTTGGCTGGATGAAAGGAGTGCATTGGCTAGCATCCCTATCTATCTTGCCTCATTTCTTAAAAATTAAAATGCCAGCTTTTATTGCAAAAAGATCCAAGAAATTCTATTAGGTGGAAATGGGTGAGACAGCCCAAACATTTTCTGAGTCTAGATTTTTCCAAAAATGAGCTTCATGAACAAAGCTTTGTTCTTGGGAGGAACTTGCTCTTCATAGAATGGTAGTGGCTGCAAAATATGGGGATACAATAAGTATTTGGGAAACTAAATCAGTGGCCTCTTCTTATGGGGTTAGCTTATGGAAGGGCATCATGCTAATAATAATAATATATTTTGTGTGCTCTACCCTCGTGAAAAACAAGGTGGAAAATGAAACTAAAATCAAAATTTGGGAGGATGATTGATCTAATGCTGGCAAAGCATGCATCCTATGTCCTAGACTATACAGAGTTTACTCTCATGTCAGAAAGAAAATCTCTGAATTTCTTTATTTTTTTTCTGTTCAAGGCAGTTCCACTTATGGAACACTTCTTTTAGGTAAAGTATTGCATTATATGGAACTCAATTTTTTCAGAAGCCCCTCTTTAATAGAAAAATCATGGAATGTCTTCTTCCTCAGAAACTTGAAGATCTTATCGTCTTCCCCATTCAAAGGAATGGAATTGTTTGGAAAGAAAAACCAAAAGGAATTTGTAATAGTGATGAAATCCATAAAAGGAGATGCAAATCTTGTGTGGACAAATTTTTTATTGCTGTGTCATGTATAAAACAGCCAAAGAGACGGTCAACCACCTCTTCCTTTTTTTTCTCAGCCATGTCATTTCTATGGATTTTTTCAGTTCCTTGTTTCAGATATTATTGGTTTGCTCTTCATCAATAAAGCAAGTGATCCAATTTTTGCCTTATGCTTCAGTTGAGAGCAAGGTTGCAGTACTTCAGGCCCTGGTTCCACACACAACATGTTGAGCTATTAGGAAAGAACATAACCAAAGAATCTGAAAGATTGGAAGGCCAGTGATTCATACATGTTGGTAGGAGCAATCTTATTTATATATTACACTCTTGTTTCAAATGAGCTCAAGTGAATGTAGGAACTTTGTCTATGGCTGGGTAAATATTTTGGGTGTAGAGGGCAGTATACTGTTGTAACTGTAAGTAAACCTGTTTGTGGGCCGGGTAGCCTGACGAGCTGGCCATTCTTTATTAGGCTTGGACAAAATTTTAGGCCCACGGGTTCAGCCTCTACACACCAGGTCCAACTATGTTTCAGGCCAGGCTCAGGCTTTTTCAAATAAGCCTGGCCCGAGCCCGAGCCCAAACCCAGCCTAACAACAACAACAACAACAATAATAATCATTTTCTATTAAAAATTGTTTGATCACCTCATCAAAAAAATAAAATTGTGTCAATTCTGCATATTAAAACAATTTAGTCCATTAATGAAAAAAGTATATAAAAGAAATAATAATTAAAATGGAACTTTTGAAAGATATTTAGTTTTTGGAAATACAAAATTGATAAATGGTATGAGTAATAGAACCAAGTTCAACAAACAATACCAGAGTAATAGTTCAAAAAGTGCAGACAATATACATGATAAAAAATCTATTGCTTAAGAGGAATAATATTTTTCATTGTTCCTTATTCTATGAGATCTGGCAATGAAATTGTGCTTTTACATCAAATACATTTTCCACCACAAATTCAAAAAAAAAAAAAAAAGGCAATATAGAAGAAATGAAAAATAAACACACACCTGATGCTTTTCTTTCCATCTTGGGAAAAAGCTAGTTCCTAGCAGTTGGAATAAATGATCCCTCATTTCATCATTGGTAACCAACAAACATTTACAACTAACAGCAGCATATAACCAATACCTGTAATAATATGAAAAATTAATCTATTTTTACTAAGTCATACATCAAATGCAAAGGATAGGAAAGCAAAACTTAATGAGAAATTGAGAACTAGAATAAAATGGGCTTAATGGTGTATTGACTAGCAAGAGATTAAATAATTGTATTTATTATCCTAGTCAAGTTTTAAAGTACATTTCTACCGTAATCTACCTCAGTTAAGCTCTTCTTCACTATCATTTCTTTTTTATTTCTCTTTATTTCTTAATCTTAAAACCTAACACTAAATAGGTAAATATGCGTCCTCAGGCATACTCAGCTTCTTCATTTCTGAATCAATTCCATCATCCTGGGCAGTTAAACAGTTGTCGTTATTGATTCATGGGCTGAACAAGTAGAAACAATTGACCGATCAATTGTCTAATAGATAATTAATATGAGTAAATTGATCATTTAATTGAACCCCAAAGATTCAACAATACTTAAAGTAATGGGATTTGTATTAGCTTTCTTTTTTTATCAGTAATTATTTGTTCTACATAATTTAGAGTAAGTACCGCCACTCAAGAAGATAACCACATTGGGAAGCATAACTATACAACAAATTGAGAACCAACTCAATCTGATACTGTAACTACTGTAGGGAACCCAATATAAAGCTGCTTATTTGCTAGACCCTAAGATATAGCAGTCAGGAAGTGACATAGTGCAGCTTAAAGGATTTTAGCAGATCAACATTAGACTAGTCATCCTGGGTTTCATAAATCAAAGAAGTGGCTATGTGCTAGCATTAGGACTTTGGTAAAATGGATCACAAAAAAGAGAAGAATATCAACTGCTCAAATAACATAACCTTGTTTGATAAGAGAGAGAAAGTAACTTGTATGTATAATGTGACATCACAAGAAGGGAGATTGTACATGACAAATGGTAAATAAATAGATAGCCCATCCATTACAGAAAACTACTCAATTTGAGAAGTTGTAATGGTTGTCACCATAAAAAAAAGACCCTTCACATCCCTAGATCTAGCTTGTTCAGCTGTCACTAGGTTCATCTCTATTAGGATCTATCTTATCTGAACTGATTTGCCCAAATTGTTAGGATATATGTCATATCGTTTGCCAAGTCGACCCTCAATGACCAAAGAAGATATTCAAAGCTGCTTTTCCATGCAGGTTCCTGTTAGGAGAGCTCTCACCTACTATCTGCTTAGTCAGCAATACTAATAGCACCACTGTACTTAAGTCCAAAAGAATGTTCCAATAGGTCCAAGAAGGACTCCACCATCCAGACTGGCCTAGGATTGATTCTGGATAGAACAACCAATCAAAACTAAAATTTGGTGAATCCATGACAGCCATCCAGAGATGATAGGAGGACTCCAGACAGGTTACTCAATAAAACAGAAGTCCCGTTGAGTTCCGGTGTGACCAGCATTAAAGAGCTGACTGGGGCAAGGACTCAATTCCCACGAGTCTCATGATAACTTTGTCAGAAAAGGCCATTACTCAATGTTTGTCCTATCTATCTGGGGTTTGCATTTCTTTTTTGCACCAATAGCTACTCTCAGACTTGAACCCACATTCTCGCACTTGTCAAATCAAAGTTTTACCACTACACCAAGCAATGGCCCCTTCATAGAACAACTTTTGCTTAAAAAAATACCATTTTTTATTTTAATAAAGAGTGGATGTTTATTTAGAATATGAACCCCCTAATATTTATTTTTATTCCCTAACTTTTAGAATCTTATAACCTCATTCCATTTATGTTTTCTTTTCTATGAAAAAGTTGGACCAATATCTTAAGGTGAAGAAACCCCCCCTTCTGGTTCTCTTTCAGTTTCAACCATCTTTGATGTGTTCTGAACTTTTTAGTGCCTTGGAGGATACCTACTTGGGTAGGAATTCTCCTTTCGTTTCCTTCATAATCATTGACTTCTTTCTGATATCTTTCTAGTGTTATCATGGTAAAGAAATCCCATTCTAAAATTTTGTTGCAATCTAAATTCAACTATATTTTATCCAAGAATTTTGTAATCATTAATAGTAAAATTTTATTGAAAGAGATAATATATACAATGCAGCACTACTCTCCAAGATACTTAGAGAAATAGGATGGAAACAATTGAACATCCATTTTTTTTATGAATGGCAATCGAACATCCATTGGCTGATAATTTATCAAACAAAAAATAAACATCCATTGGCTGATAGTACCATATAGTCCAAGTATAAAACAACAAAAGATTTCCCCCTGGCTCTGGAACTCCCTATTCCAGTTCTCTTGTTTACCCCATCTTGGCTACTCTATCTGCCATGCTGCTAGCAGATCTGGAATCCAACTGAACAAGCAGTTCAGATTGGAATACAGAATAGGAAGATAGAGTTGTTGCTTCTCTGATTCAGGATCTAAAAGCATCAAGGTTCTTCTTCATCCTTCAAGAGAAATCAACTGACCACACTTGGCAATCTCCTTGAATGCCCAAATAACTCAAGCTTAACCCATGCAATCTAAATCATTGAATAAGTGCTAACAGTTCCACCCTTCAAGAGTTTCCCAATCCATCTGGACCTGAATAGCTTAATAACATGTCGCTCTTGTGATCTCTGTAAACTCCTATACCAGATTAGCCTGGATTCCCAAGAGAGCTGCAGTCAAAATTCAGTTAAATGTAGGTCCTTGTTCAGGTGTGACCCATAGCTTGGAACTGACTAATCTTTGAGGACAGCTAGCCTCTGCAAGTTACCCTCGTAATCTTAGAATCAAAGCAATTGGAACTCCTCAAAACTCCTCTAAAGTCTACAACCGTCATGCTACCCCTATCAGACAAAAGTCTAATACCTTCAGTATTTTGACTTTTGTTTTCAAAAAACATGGAATTCCTCTCACCTCAAGCACTCCATAGAATTCCTGCCCTCATAAAGTGCCATAGAATCTTCCCTCTTTTTGTATTCATAGGAAGAAATTGGAGAGAAAACAGCTCAACCACTTCAGAAGGGGGCAGACCAAGCAACACTAAAAAGGTTTAAATAGTAGCTTCATACCTTTGTAGTGAGGGCTCAGTTTGAAAGGAGTGCAAATACAAATATGTAGAGTGCAAAACCTCATATTTTGCATTATTTTGTATGTATTTGTACTCTTTCCAAACTAAGACAAAAGGACACTCGAGAAAGAGGTGAATTACATTCTCTCTGTTAGTTCGGCTGTCTTAATTTGTATGTTTATCTTTGTTGGGTCTTAAGTCATTAGTTATTGGGCCTTAGTTACTGGGCCTAATCTTATTTAGTGTTTATTTTTTACTAGGTGTCCCATCACTAATCAGGGGCATTCTTGTCTATTTATGTAACATTATGTAATGTCCTTATATATAATAGATTAGGGCTGGCTGAGCATTATTCTGCCACCCATCTCATTTTTCTTCTTCTTCTTCTTCCTCTTCTTCTCTCATTCGACAGCCCTATTTCAGCAAACATGGTATCAGAGCACTGATTTTTCGACTGGTTACAGCAGCCGCCCCTTCTTCTACTCGCAGGTAACTCTCGCATCTTTCTTTTTGGTTGCTGCAAAGAAACCCTAGAGTTGGTCGTAGAACACAGCTAGACCTACATCTAGGGTTTCCCTTGGTTGTAGGGCCCAAGGGGAATTAGACCCAGAGGCTGATGCCCTAATAGACGCAGTACAGTAGACTGTAGCCATTCGGCTAAGATAGATCTGTGTAGAACAGATCTAGGAGGAAGGACTAATCTCAGCAGTCCTAGAACTGTTCGTGAGTGAGGTTATAACCTGCGATAGCAGTGCTTAGCACACAGTAGAAGCCAACACAGCAAGTTGCAAGTTGCGGCAGCAGTATTTAGAACACAACAGAAGTGAGCACAACAGAGTATAATCTGTGACAGCAGTAATTAGGGCACAGTGTGTAGTGTAGTACTCAGTGTTTCAGCTCTGTGTCTGGTTCTCAGGACTGAGTTTACAGTGCAGCAAGTTCTGTAAGTGTGAAACAACTCTCTATATATTGCGTTTATAGTCTTGACATTTACAAGTAAGTGAAGATGTCTTCCATATCCGGGGAAGAGTCTTCTAGAGATGTTAGGGCTTGTGGGAGGTCTCCTAATCTGGAGAATCCAAATCTGCACAGCCTACAGATCACAAGTGTGTTGTTGGATGAGTACAACTTCAGGGAATGGTCTGTCTCAGCCATGCTTTTCATCGCATCCCGTGAACTCACTGGTTACTTGGATGGGCAGAAGAAGGAACCAGAAGTGGGGAGTGCTGAATATGCAGCTTGGCGCAAAGAGAATGCTACTGTTATGTCCTGGCTACTTGCCTCAATGACTCCAAGAGTAGCTAGGACTGTTCAACATTTCTCCACGGCTGCCAAGATATGGGAAAAGGTTTCTAAAACCTATGGGCAGAAAAAGAATAATGCCAGAGTTTACAGACTGAATCAAGACATTGCTACCTTGAGGCAAGGAGATATGAGTGTGGTAACATATTTTGCTACACTAGAAGGACTATGGGAAGAGTTAGATCACCACCTTATTATTAATTGGGAGAGTGCCGGAGACAAAGAAAAGCATGACAAACAAATTGAAGAGGGTAGAGCATTTAAGTCTCTGGCTGGCCTAGAACCTATATATGAGAGCATAAGATCCCAAATTCTGGGAAGGGATGAAATGCCAGACTTACATCATGTTTACTACCTTGTGAGGAATGAAGAGGTGAGAAGAAAAGAGATGCAGGTTGATACTCAAACAAGACTAGTTGAACAGTCTGTGGAGTATTCGACCCTAATCTCTACAAATCAAGGGGGAAACAGGCACTCTGACAAGAGACATCTGAAGTGCACCCACTGTGGAGGGGAAAGGCATGTGAAAGAGACCTGTTGGGTTCTCCATCCGCATCTGAAGCCAGCTGCATCGAGGAAAGATATGAAGCATCTGAAGGATCAATCTGCAAGTGTGAATTTGGCTACGGGTCAAAGTGATGATGGTTCAAAACACTCATCTACAGTTACTTCCTCTTCCATGGGACAGACTACTAATTCCCCTCGAACCGGGTCCTTGGGTTTTACTGCCGATGAGGTAGAGGTACTTAGTCGGGCCCTAGCCCGTCTAAGGACCAATTCTCTTCCATCCTCCTCCCTTGCCATATCAGGTATTGTCCCTGCCTTTAGTGCAACTGGTACTATTGATCCTGCCTCTTGGATTATTGATTCTGGTGCAACTGACCACATGACACACATGTCTTCTCTATTTTCTTCCTATCATTTAATGTCTGGCCAAGATAAAATGAGGGCTGTTGATGGTTCTCTCTCTACCATCTCTGGGAAGGGAGTGGTTGACCTAAGCAAGAACCTCTCACTAAGATCTGTCTTGCATGTTCCCAATCTTTCTTCAAATCTATTATCTGTTTCAAAGCTTACAAAAAATTTGAATTGTAGCATAACCTTTTTTCCTATTCATTGTGTCTTTCAAGACAGATTGACGAAGAGAACGATTGGGAGCGGTCATGAGTGTGGAGGTCTCTACTACCTTGATGCAGACATCAGTTCGGCCTTGCAAACATCTGCTACTTGTAGTCAGTCCAATGTGGAGTCAATAGCTAGGTTACATCTGTGGCATGCTGGGCTAGGTCATTTACCTTTTTCATCATTGGAAGTGTTGTTTCCAGAATTATTCAAAGGTGTTTCAAGTCAAGAGTTAGTTTGTGAAGTCTGTCAACTATCAAAGCAATGTAAAACTGTTTATTCAACTTCAAGTAATGAAATTTGAGCTTCTTTTGACTTAGTCCACTCTGATGTTTGGGGCTCCTCTCCCATTATTTCTGTTGATGGCTTTCGATACTTTATCAGTTTTATTGATCACTATTCTCGATGCACATGGATCTACTTATTAAAAGCACGAGAAGAAGTGCCGCGGGTAACCATGACATTTTGCAAAATGATTGAAACACAATTTGGTACGAAGGTCAAACAATTCAAGTCAGGTAATGCTGCAGAATACTTTGAAAGGTTCTTGAATCTGTTTATGAAGGATGCTGGAATGATTCATCAGTCATCTTGTGCTAGTACCCCCCAACAGAATGGGGTTGCTGAGCGCAAGAATAGGCACCTATTGGAGACTGCTCGAGCCTTACTATTTCAGCACAAAGTTCCAAAAAGCCATTGGTCTCAAGCAATCCTTACTGCATCATATCTGATAAATCGAATGCCATCCAAGGTATTGGGGATGAAAACTCCTGTCTCTGTTCTTTGCCCTCATCTTCCTAACTTTTCTCTTCCACCGAGAGTCTTTGGTTGTGTATGCTTTATACATGTCAAGGATCCGAAGAAGACCAAATTGGATCATAGGGCTACAAAGGGAATCTTTTTGGGGTACTCCCCTACTCAGAAGGGATACAAGTGTTATGATCCAGTCACCAAGAAAAAATATGTCACAAAGGATGTGGTATTCTTTGAATCTCAATCCTATTTTCACTCTTCCCAGAATCCTCTTTAGGGGGAGACTAGTGGGATGGAAGAGGATTCTTCTGTTCCCCCATTCTTTGTACCTCTCTCGACCTCAGGCCTTCCATCTTCTCCTCCTGATCCACCTAGTTGTGGTATCCCGGGTGAATCTAGTGAGGCTCCCATTGTACCGACTACTACTAGTGATGTTGCAAATATTACTGAAGACTCCAGCAGGCTGCAAAGAGATATCAAAATCACCTACAACAGAAGGAAGAAGGGTTCTCTAACTCATGACAGCGACCAATTGGACTCGGATCAACCTATCTCAGAAACTCAAGGTAATCCTATCAGTTCCTTTGACTTGGATCTTCCTATTGCCCTTCGTAAGTCTACTCGTTCTTGTACTATTAGATACCCCATTGCTGATTTTGTGTCTCACTCACATTTGTCTCCTCGTTATTGTTCTTTTGTGTCTGCTCTATCTTCCATGCATGTTCCTACCAGGTATACTGAGGCAGTATCTGACCCAAAATGGAAATAGACTATGGATGAAGAAATGAAAGCCTTAATGAAAGCAAGGACTTGGGAATTAGTGGATCTACCAGAAGGGAAAGGCACTGTTGGATGCAAGTGGGTGTTCACTATGAAGCATAGGGAGGACGGGTCCATTGAGAGGTACAAGGCTAGACTGGTAGCAAAAGGGTTTACTCAAAAAGAAGGGATTGACTACAAAGAAACCTTTGATCCAGTGGCAAAACTCAACATAATCCGAGTTCTATTATCATTAGCTGCAAATTTCTCATGGGAGCTACATCAGTTGGACGTGAAGAATGCTTTCTTGAATGGCGACCTGCATGAAGAGGTGTTCATGGATCCTCCACCAGGTTATGTTTTTGGCAAGAAGGTATGTAGACTGAGAAGGGCCCTATACGGCCTTAAGCAGTCCCCTCGAGCTTGGTTTGAGAAGCTATGTGGAGTCATGAAGAAAGGGGGTTACACTCAAAGTGGGGCAGATCATACCCTATTCATCAGGAAGAGAAATGGCAAACTTACGGCACTTATTGTCCATGTGGATAATATGGTAATTACAGGGGATGATCAGGAAGAGATTAAAAGACTAAAGGAGTTTTTGGTTGCTGAATTTGAGATCAAAGATCTGGGCCAACTGAGATACTTTCTTAGGATTGAAGTTGCAAGATCCAAAGAGGGCATCTATATATGTCAGCGGAAATACATCCTTGATCTTCTTCAAGAGACGGGCATGATGGGGTGTAGGCCAGTCGATATTCCAATAGAACAAAATCATGGTCTACAAGTGTTAGTAGGAGAGGACTACCTTGATAAGGAAAGATACCAAAAACTGGTGGAGAAGTTGATTTACCTGTCCCTCACTCGCCCTGACATTGCTGTGGAAATGTCAGTCAGTTCATGTTGTACCTGTCCCTCACTCGCCATGTTGTACATGTTGTCAGTCAGTTCATGCACACTCCTAAAATCCCTCATATGAAAGCTGTGGAAATGATCCTCAGATATTTGAAGTCTTGCCCGGGGAAAGGGATTTTGTTCAGGAAAAACAGTAAAATTGAAGTTGAAGGATATACTGATGCAGATTGGGCTAGCTTTGTTGGGGACAGGAAGTCTACGTCTGGGCACTGTACCTTTGTTGGAGGAAATTTAGTTACATGGAAGAGTAAAAAACAGAATGTGGTTGCTAGATCTAGTGCAGAGGCCGAGTACCGAGCTATGGCTCATGGTGTTGCTGAACTCTTATGGCTAAAGATCCTGCTTGGTGAACTTGGAATAAAGATTGAGTGCCCTCTCAGGTTGTACTGTGACAACAAGGCAGTCATCAACATTGCAAATAACCCAGTGCAACATGATAGAACGAAACATATTGAGATAGACCGTCACTTTGTTAGAGAAAGAGTTGTCTCAGGAGAACTCTGCATTCCTTATACTCCCTCCAAGATGCAGATTGCAGATGTTCTGACTAAAGGGCTAGCTACAGTGAAATTCGTGGACTTACTTGGCAAACTAAACATGATTGACATCCATGCTTAGCTTGAGGGGGAGTGTTAGTTCGACTGTCTTAATTTGTATGTTTATCTTTGTTGGGTCTTAAGTCATTAGTTATTGGGCCTTAGTTACTGGGCCTAATCTTATTTAGTGTTTATTTTTTACTAGGTGTCCCATCACTAATCAGGGGCATTCTTGTCTATTTATGTAACATTATGTAATGTCCTTATATATAATAGATTAGGGCTGGCTGAGCATTATTCTGCCACCCATCTCATTTTTCTTCTTCTTCTTCTTCCTCTTCTTCTCTCATTCGACAGCCCTATTTCAGCAAACACTCTCCACTCATCAAACAGAAAATGCAAACATAATTTGGTCCTCAGTTGGAGCATGTCAGCCATGTTAATTATTTTCAAGGAAGCTCTATAGTTTGAACCTATACCTCATAAGATGAAAGTCTTATATGTGTTTTATTCGAGATTTTTGATAGGTTAACCTCTTTCTTTATATTTAATTTCTATTATTGGTAATGATGATTATTGGGCACCCATTGCCTATTAGTTTTTTTTTTTTTTTATCAGCCACCCATTGCCTGTTATTATTCATTTTACAAGGAATGGGATCCCCTGAGCCAATAGTATGACTTCATTTCCTTTTTCTCTACTTTCACTTTTTTTTTAATATCCATCTTATGTCATATATCGTGAACATTTTTAGTAGTTTCCCATGACATCATATTGAAAATTCTTTTCCTCTTTTCCATATGTCATCTTCATCAGGGGTGCAACTTGGGCAGGCTTGAGTTGGGCTTTAGTCAAAATTTGAGTGGGCCAGGGCCAAGACCAACCCAAGCTGCACCCCTAATCTTCGTCATTCTTTGATACAATAGTCATGCAAGCTGGACCTCTAAGTAGGTTCAACAAGATCAAGTGCCTATACTTGTCCAATGAGTCTTTTACTTTTATTTAGGCAGCCCCAATGTGCCTAATGCCTTCAGCAGGAAGCAATAATGGTCTCTTATTGGTAACCAACTATACCTATTTAGTTGGTGCCCTGGTGGCAACTCTTCTTGATTCCTCTTCGTGAAACAAAGTTTTTCTCTTTGTCTTACTTTTTTTTTTTTTTTGAAAGAAGGTAAAGTATGATTATATTAATAACTGGTCCTGTATACAACGAGTAACTGTACAAAAAGGATCTCAGAAAAAGTCCACTCTCAAAAAAGTATGATCAGAAGTAACATCTTTGAATTCAGTATGTATTGACAACCAGCTCCTAATCGCATCTATGGCTGAATTGAAGACCTCGGCTTCAGAAGTGGGTTTCTCTTTCTCTTACATTACAAGATCACTGAGCTACAATAGTGTATAGATACTATGACAAGTAGAACCTAAAGCATATCACAAGTTGCACCCACGGAGAGATCAAATACCAGAAAATAACTACAAAGGAATTTTGAATTAGGCAAGGAAACAATGACCAAAAGCAAGATTCCAAGATCAGAAAATAACTACAAAGAAAACTTGTATTAGGCAAGAAACAACAACCAAAAGTAGGATTCCAAGCTCAAGAAATGACCCAATTCAAGAACAAAGGAAGTTAAAGGAATAGGAGACTGTTGCCAAAGCAGGAACATTAATTGGACAAACCAGTATTCAGAGAAAGTCAACAAAGGAATTTGAACTTACAAACTTGAAAAACCAATCAACCAAAACAGGACAGCAGATCTTTATTGATGAAATTGTAAAGGTGCCAAAACATGAATATCAATATAATGAAATAGAATCACAAAATACCACCCTGTACCTCCTACATGGGTTATGCAAACAAACCTTAGGTAAAGGCTGAATACTAAACTCTAGAATGTTTTGACAGTGATACACGCCAGCATGTAAATCCAGTGAAGAGAGTTTGTACCAGTGTTGCATGGACATTTTCCTTTTTTCTCCTTG
Organism: Nelumbo lutea; assembly: GCF_056320005.1. Lineage (NCBI taxonomy): Eukaryota > Viridiplantae > Streptophyta > Magnoliopsida > Proteales > Nelumbonaceae > Nelumbo > Nelumbo lutea. The sequence goes on from NC_142688.1 coordinate 38,290,205, forward strand.
CTTATTCAACATAAATAAATAGCTAATGTAGAATTAATAAAAGTGATCTTTTACACCTTTTTCTATAGGTTTATAATGTTAAAATTCAACAAAATACAAACTTTTTGATAGTTTATACTTTTCTGTAAATGTGTCTGCAAGTCCTTATTTCTTCATCTTTTTGAGTCATGACTCCTAAACATGCATTGAGTTTTGATTCCTGTGCTCATGTTCATGTAATACCGGTTTGCACAGACAACTAAATCCTATATTGAAAACAACAAAGATAGGCCACAAGAATTACACAACCAAATAGTGTTATATTTGGAGAAACCTTTCAGATACAAAACGACAAAGATGGCCACAAGAATTATACAACCAAATAGTGTGCTTAAAGATCATACATAGGACCTAGCAGCAAAGATCCTTAGTTGTGAATAAGCACTATTGGTTACTGATCCAAAATTAAATAAATAAACAAGAAAAGCTCTTTAAGTTACAGAATTATATCTCACAACTTTCCTCCCTTAAGGCTCAGTTTGGGAAGAGTACAAATGCAAATATGTACAATGCAAAACCTTCTATATTGTATTTCTAAACATTGTATTTGCAGTTTACTTACTTGTGCTTGTACTCTTCCCAAACTGAGCCTAAAGGATTTGCTCAGAGGGAGATCGAATATAGTTCAGAGAAAATGCATAACTAGAACATAGGCAATATGAGGTTGAAAATATAACTAAGGAAAATATATTTAAGCACGTAGTAGTTCAGGATTTTATTTATATGGCTAAATTTCATGGACCGTTGGTGAAGCAGATTGGGTAATAAACATTGTTAAGGACTAAAAACGTTATGGCTTATAGTTTAAACAAGAAACTTTTTCCAAGTTAATGAAAGAGGTTTTACCAATCATCATTTGATCCAGAAGGGGTAGCATAGAGTGCACCGGACTTCTTCCAGTTTTCTAACAACTTCTTATTATTTGGGTTCTGTGCAGGACCATCCTTCACTCGACGACTGTGCAAAACAATAAGTGGCATGCGTTTTGATGGACTTATTTGGCGAATACGATTAACAACAGAATTTAGCTGCCCCAGAATTAGCACATTCAGAACTCATGTATCTACCACTTCAAAGAATATGCAAAACTACCAGTCTTTCTAGAAATTACCTTCAGAATCTCACCTGGAAAAAGCTGAAATTATGCTGATTGATTAGACCCACATTGGCACCATCTATAACAGCATCAAATGGTCCATGCTGGCAAAGCCACTCCTGAATTGAGTTAACTTCTAAATTAGACAAGATTTGATTGACAATCTTTATATGCAGAAGTTGCCTCAAGCATAGAGAAGGAGAAAGCATTGGCCAACCACTAAGATAGTGAAACACATTATCAATGACAACATTATAAGCCATGACAGCATTCTCTTCCATTTAACAAAAGATTGAGTTCATTTGCTAAGACATGTGGAATTTTGAGATAGAACTTAAAATTCTGAGCCCAAAAAATAAGGAAGTTATTTGCACAAGGTATCAACCAAATATGGTTTTACTTCTTTGCAAATCAATAGCATTATCATGTGTCTGTACAGCTTTTTTTCTGATCAATAACCATGCAATTTATTAATTAAGAATATATATATATATATAAGTACAATCAAACAAACAGAAACAAAACCTCTTATCTCTCCCCTTTCATTTTCTTACAATTGTGCTCAAAACATTTGATCCCTCCCCACCCCTTGTTTAGCCAAAGAATCAGTTACATTATCAGTTGTCCATTTTATCCATTGAAATCTTACTTCTTTGTCTTTATACTTTGCCTTTTTCAAAAAAAAAAAAAAAAAAATCTTACTTCTTTGTCTTTAGTCAACCACCTAAACTTCTTTAACTCATTCCTATACTCCCAAATCTTTGTCTCCCTACTTAGAAACCATGCCAGCATCAATTTGAAATACCCTTTAATTATTACCATTTTTAGTATTCAAACTTCTCACTCATTGCACTCCTTCCATCAAGCCCATGACTTAAGCCCTTAATACCTACACCAGTTGGGTCCAAAAAAACAGCAGTGAAATGGAAATCTTCATTTCTAAAACTTCCACTAACTCCTGAGCTCCCTGGGATTTCCACACTGCTGCCATCAAAATTTGATTTAATGAAATCACTCTCCAGTGAAGACCAACAAAGAGTGGTAATACCTTTAGTAGTGGATGTTCCAGCCATATCATGTGGCTTATGGCAATCCTTTTGTCAGTTTTGGGAGAGGAAAAATACTGCACATGGCTACATGCACAAGAGCTGCTATCCTTTAGTTAGTTTTGGGAGAAAGGAACACAAGAATATGGAAGTGAATGACTTGGGGGAAAAGAATGCAAGAATAAGGAAGCAATTCATTCACGAGAAACATTGATTGAGTATATAACATCTTTAACCCTTTCTTGACAGCTCAGTTGGCATTTTGACACATGCACATTGGTCTCCCCTCTCCAGCCAATAACATTGATTTGAGTATATAACATCTTTAACCCTTTCTTGGCAGTTCAGCCAATAAGATCAAGCTGAATTTTGATGGGAGTAGCATGGGAAGCCTAGGAAGTTAAGACATAAGGGTGTTTTCAGAGGCAACAATAGCACAATTTAAGCATTACATTCTGGACCCGTAGGGTATGTAATTAGATTAGAGCAGAACTGTTGGCTGTACTCCACGGGTTAAATCTCTAAAGGTTATCAGCCTCAAACTTCCTTTATGCCAAAAACGTATTGATTGGTGATCATTTGCTTTGTGGATGGTCTTGTGGTAGAAATTGCAAGAGTTAAGTCAAGAGTCAATACTTCAAATCTCTAAAGTTACCTTACCTTTTTCAAAATAAAAATAAAAAATGAAATACCCAAAGTGTTACCTGATGAGGGGTAACTTGGTCCTCCCAATCATACAGCGACACGTGGCTTCTGGATCAAGGTTTTTTTTGGACGCTAATAAGGTCAAGCATTAGTAGTACTATCTAGTAGAGTAGCAACCAAATTCGTTATGTACAAAATAGGTGATGTATAAAATTCATCTTTTGAACTTTCATCCACCATACTCATCCCGTCATCCCTCCCACATTCCATCAACACCCTATAGGAATCAACCCTCTACCAAAAGTGGCCCACTCCTCTCCTCTCCTACCACCTGTTCACCCCAATTACCCAATCAACCAAACCCAACAAGAACAGCTACTCCCACCATATATATATATATATATATATATATATATATATATATATAATTTCTATTCTTTCTTTCTCTCCTTTTTGTTTACGTTTTAAATATGTAAAAAGACTGAAATTTGAAGAAAAGCATATACTACAGGCTTTTGGATCAAGGTTCAAAATATCGATACACCCGATACGCCGGTAAGGGCGTATCGGGCAAATCGATACCTTGTTTTTTACTTTTTTTTTTTTCCAAAACTGGTTCAGGGGGGGCCGGTTTAGGGCTGCTCCACCCCCTGAACCGATCAGACCCTCGATACACCCACTGTAGGGGTATATCGGAAGGGTCCCGGAACGATACGTATCGGCCTATACGGGCCAATATGTGTCGATACTTTGAACCTTGTTCTGGATGGCACCTCAGCGCCAAGTCAGCGAGCTACCTCAGTAAAATTAGCTCGAAGCATCTCACCCAGGCCGACCTCTACCTCGGCGAGGCCAAACTAGCTGACCCCGTAGGATTATGGCGAGCTGTCCTAGGAGTCGGTCGAACTGTAGGGACTTAAGGCGACCTGCTATGGAGAGCTCGCTAACCATCCCTGCAGTTCCATTTCAGCAAGGCCAAGCTGGCAAACCCGTAAGATTACAGCAACATGTTCTAGGAGTCAGCCGAGTTGAGAGGACCTAAGGCAACCTACGAGGAAGAGCTCGCTAACCATCCCAAGCAGCTTGCTACCAAAAGCGCCGATAGCGCGACCATTAGAATGACTTACCGTGTCGTATGCTAGATTCTACGTGAACGAATCATAACTCCCGCAAAAATCTCTCGACTGACACCTTAATCCGCCTGAAAATAGGGAAACAACTCCACAAAGAGCTGAAGACAATTACCATGAGCCCCCTGAATCCAAGGGCCTATATAAGACGTCCAGATCCACCTAGAATTGTATGCGCACTGATACACTCAAGCTCTCTCACACTCACAAGAGATTACCATACCATCTTTTTGACTTAAGCATTGGAGTGTTCTCCCCGGGTAAAACCTACCCGGGCACTCTCACCCTTCTTTCCTTGCAGCTCATCTTATCTCGGACAAACAGACATCAGCTTGGCCCAACCAGATTGACACACAGTCTGAGTCTGAGTCATAACACACGAGGGAGCGTCCAGATCCCGCATCATCATTACCCAACAAATCATCATCAAGGAACAACCATCAGAAGAGTTTTTTTTCAACCCTTATAGCATTTTTTTTTGGCAATTATGGAAGACCATAACCAAGCTGGCTTCCAAAATCAACAACCAGACTTCAATAGATGAGACACAAGAAAAATCAACAACCAGCACAATAAGAAAAGGAGAAGCGATGTCTCCTAGTTGTAGATCTCTGGATGCTTGGAAAAATTCTGTAGATAATCCATTTACTAACGCCAGAAATGAAAAATATATGAGATGCATGCAAACTTCCAGCTTCTCCAATGCTCACATTTTTCAACCTGAAATCCCAAGAAATATAATGATGTAATGGTAAAATATTGGGCTGTCAAGTGTTAGAATGTGGGTCCAAGTCTGAGAGTGGCCACTTTGTGCCAAAAATGCCAAAAGTTAGTATCCAGTCCACCCTTCCTAAGACCTCAGAGAGCTGGGAGGAGCATTGGGTAATGACCTTAACCCTTAAATCCCAAGAAATACAACGCAGTATGAAAGTACTTCAAATCACAATTCACAATTTTGTAAGCACATCTCTTTTCCACTTGTAGCTCAAGAATTTGCTCATGCTTTCTGAAGGATAGAAAGATACATTGAGAAAAAAAATCTTCTCATCAAGAAAAAGTTGAAGTAACCACCCAATAAAGAAAGAGAAAATCGCAAAGTATCCATCCCATATGTCTTGAAAGATGCCAACACTTAATAATGTTCTATATAACTATTTCCACAAATAAGCATTTTATATATAGATAGATAGCAACATGACAACAAAAACATGGGATCCAAAAGGATTGATTTTTTTTATTAGCAATATAGCCACTCAATCTTGCAAAACCACTTCTACAGATTCATCCATAACCATTCTTACTAATTAGAACACTGTAAAAATGACTTCCAAAATTATTTAACTTTTCAATTGTTGCTATAAAAGGAACATTGCTTGGTGCGATGGTAAAATCTCAGGTTGGCAAGTTTGAGAATGCAGGTTGAAGTCTGGGAGCAGCCATTTTGTGCAAATAAAAATGCCAAAGGTTAGGACCATATCCAGTCCACTTTCCAAAGACCCTGAATTGCGGGAACCAACAGGATAATAGCCTTTTTTTCAATTATTGGAATAAAACCTAAACATTGTTCTTTCCAAATCCCAAAACAGTAGGAAAATATAGTTGCATGATAAAAAGAAAGAGAAAAACTAAAGCATATCTGAATTACATGATTAATCAAAGCAAACAAAATTCTTCAAAGCCTGAAATTTAAGGACTAACAAAAAAGAAAAGGAAAATAAAAATATTAATACCTGAAAGCTATTGAAATCAGCCTTAACCTCCCTCTGGCAAGCCAAGTTGGATAACGAACTAGCAAAGTTTTCTGTCTCCAAAGGATCAATGTCGATAGAAACAAGTCTCCCCCCACAAGAATGACAAGTACCCTTCTCATCCATCTCAGTTCTGACTACTTCCCACTTCCCCTTCCCCAACCACCCCTGCCCATGCCACCCACCTCCACCCTTAACAACACCTTCCTTTACCTTCTCCACATCCCAATTCTCCTCTCCAACCTCCGCAGCAGCATCAGACTTAAACCAGCTCTCCAGAATTTCAGCTGTCGATTCCGAAACTTGCCTCACAGTCGCTCGCAACCGATGAAGCATTTCATACACCCTATCCCCTCTCGCTGCATTCGCACTAAGCTGTAACAAGGCAGCAAGCTCTGTCTCTTCGGCCGACACCCCAGACGCCACCATGTGAGCATCAACCTCATAAGCTTTATCGGCTTCCCCCTTCTTACAGAACCCAAATAACGCCGGCCCATACGACCTTAACTTTGGCGGAATATCAAAACTTGTCATCTTCTTAATCAAATCAAAAGCCATCTCCGGGTCTTCCATCGCAGCCGCCAATCTCGCAGCACTAGTAAAGGTAGCCTCATTTGGAGTAATTCCATCAATACCCATTTGCTGAAAAATCTCAAAACCCCTTCTTAGACCCAAATGCAAGCTGCCCTCTTCATTCCTGACACCACTGGATTCAACCGAAGAAGTCTGAGAAGAAGAACACAGGTAAAGTAGAACATTGTAATGATGTTGATTGAGTGGTATCCCATTACTTCGAGCATCATCATAAAGGCGAAGGGCTTCAACAAGGTCACCACGCTTTGAGCACATATCGAGATTGAACCGAAGCAAGCCTTCAGGTGACTCTCGATGGGCCTTCTTCCGTGCTTTGTTGGAAAGCACAGTGGTGGTGGGTGTTGAAGATTCATCAGTGGGCATTGTTGCAGAATGGACCGAAGTAGAGAGTTGGGTTCTCTTGTTCATAGAGAAGCTCTTATTTTTGCTGGTGATAATGGATTTGAGAGAGATAAGAGATGAGTAATGGGGGTGAGTACTGTAAGCATGACTCTTTTGCCCAAACAAGAGAAATGATGTTTTGGTGAAGAAGGTGAAGACGGTAGAGTTCCTTGCGAGGGTAGGCGTGATTAAGAGAGAGCCTGTAAAGAGCATCGCCATGGTACCTGTTTCGGTCTTTCAGAAGGGAAATTTTTCAAATTTAGCTAAAAATACACGCCGGTGATTCTGAACTATTAAAACAAGCCGAGTAAGGCCTGTATTTCTTTCTTAAGTTGCAGTTTAGAAGACTAGAAGACAGAAAGACTACACCTGTCACAATTTCGTCTTCGTTCCGACGACGGAGGGAGAGAAAGTCGCACATCCTGTAGTAAACGGAAGCAACCGCATCATTTAAAACCAGAACTCCATTGTATCAATGAAAAATTACAGAGCCAGAGGTGCCTTAAAACGGGGAAATTCGACTTAACCCGATTCGAGTTAATATAAATATAAAAATCAGAAAAAGAAATAAAATACAGCTAGGGCCAAAAGGCAAAACTGCATCCGAACCGGATCAAATCGGATATAAGGTAAATCCATTTGTTTCGTTTCATGTGTGTATTCAAGGTTTAGATGAACGCTTTCGCTGTTCAGCACGCTGTGGAACTAATTATGAGATTTTACGAGAATCACGACAGTAATAATTCGTGATTCAGCAAAGAGTTTACAGCCAGTTGAAAAAAAAAAACTCATTTCCGATATCCCTATGTAAAAACTTTTCTCACAACCCCACCAATATGGCCTATACTTCGGCGGCTTAGCTTTTGTTAAAATAGGAGTCAGGACAAATTATACAGTCTATTGGGAACATTTCCAAATAAATGATAATAGAGATATTCGTTACACATGCCTATAGTGTCTCGTAAGGATGTAGGAAGAGTTTGTGGGTAGGGGTGTTAATACTTATTTTGGATCGGACCCCGTTCATCAATTTGGACGAATTGGACAGATTAATAACTGCTAATAAGGTATATTGAATTGGATCAATTCAGATTTAATGGTTCAAAGTATTGATAGGATTGGATTAGATGATTCATTTATTTTGGATTTATAGTGGATTGGGTCAGATTGCTCCTATTATCCAATTCACTGATATAAAATAAGAATATATGTGTCAATAAACCAGGTTTGGATTGGAACAAATCTAAATTAAAAACCAATTTCAAGATTGGATGGTCCAGTCATTGAATTGGATCATTCCAAAATGATCTAAAATATTCATTGCATTGGATTGGATATGGTCTATTTGTAACGGACACATATTGGACTCGATTGGATTGAACCAAATCTAGTCCAATTGACACCCCTATTTGTGGGTAGAAGATCTAAGCTCAAGAAAAACCACCTATTGTAATGTTTTAAAAATCAACCTGGAGGTTGAACCATATTTGCCTTTGGGTTGTAGGTCACCGATTTCGATTAGTTGGATGGAGTAGTTCTTGACCAAGTCAACAGTTTTTTATTGTCTGACGGGTCTTGATTGAACCAGACCTAGAATCTTGGCTAGGTAATGGTTCGAACAATTCAACCAACTAGGTCAACGACGTTGGAAACACTATCTAATTGATTACCACTTTTATGATGTTGGTTGATTGGTTACAAGTTTTTTTTTTTTTTTTGATATGATGTCTTTCAAGTATCACAATTGAACCCTCAATTTTATAAACACAACGTTTAACATATAAGTTTTGAGCATATAGAAGTGTTACCAAGGACCTATCTAACGCACAAGATTTGTTAAGCGAAAGTTAAACAATAGAGATACATTGGAGTATATAGTTGTTTTATATTTTAACTTTTTAATGTCAAATCCTATCAAAATCAACATGAGTTGGTTGATTTTCTAGTATTTCTGATTGGTTTAGCAATTTTCCAATTCGATCAAGTTATGTTAGTTTTGATTTGGCCATTTGTAAATCAACCAAAATTGAACCGGCCTGACCACATATATATTGTTTTTTAAGTATACTTTTTTAATACTAGAAAGTTTGAAAATTCCTATATTTCTTAGGGCATGTTCATTTCCTCTTAACTCTTATCTCTTAAGAGGAATCTTTTAACTTTAAGAGAAAAATATGTATTTATTATATCTTATTTCTTAAAGTGCAATCATACAACTTTTTGTGTTTTCCAATGATACCCCCAAAAAGACAAACAAAAACTCTCATAATGGGGTCAAAATGGATATTTGATAATTTTCAGAATTTAGAATTCAGAACAAACATTCTCTGCATTCAAATTTTAGAGGAAAGAAAAGTTCATCAATACCAATATACCTCTTAATGTAATTATTGCACTTTCAAATGTTAGACTTCATAACAAATGAACAGGCCCTTAGTCTAAAATATTTTATATCATAAATTTAATTTTTAATAATACATTTGAAATTTATTAAATTGAAATTTAATTTTTTAAGTTTAAATCTTTTGAGTAAACAAATCGAACCGAAAATAGACCCAAACTTATGCAACCCGAGTTGACAGGTTTTCACTAATGGTCAATCAGTTTTGAGTGACAAACTCCCAACCTAACCAAGTCGATTTGGTTGGCGAAACAACCTAAAACCAAATTATACAAATTCTTTAACACTCATAATTTCAGATAAATTAATAGTCTAATGTCTAATAATTATTGAAATTTTATAGCAAAAATACACAATCATTGAAAATAAATTTATAATGAAAATACAATAGATATCTAATAAAAATACAATAAATATTGAACACACACACACACACACACACATATATATATATATATATATATATATATATTAAATTAGTCAATAAATAGTGTAATATCAAATAATAGTTTAATCTCTACTAAATATTACTCAATAAATTATTAAAATTAAATAATTATTAAAAATAAATTTATAACAAAAATACAATAAATATGATACTTTAAATTTCAAAAGTTAAATAATAGTTGTTTAATCTCCAATAATTATTGACAATTTATTGTTAAATAAAAAAACAAAAATAGATTTATAAATAATTATTGAAAACATATTTATAAAAAAATACAAGAATAATTACTGAATATAAAATAAAAATTAATTTTAGTATATATATAAATATATAATGAATATACATTATTATTGTAAAATTATTACTAATAAATGTTATTATTTTGAAAGTTATTTTCTATTATTATTAATTGATATAAGTGAAATTAGTTATATACAATATTATTTAGTTATTTAAATAATAATTATATTTAAAATTTTAAAATATTAATTATTTATTAAATTTAACAATCTATAAAATGATAACTAGTACTATTATTACATAATTCGTCATTAATTTTGTAAAACATTAAATTATTATTAAAATGAACATTATGAAATCTATTATAATTATTTTTCTACTTTAAGATTTTTTTTAATTTATTACATAATCTCTTTATTTTAACTATTTAAAATTTATTCATGTTAAATATTTTGTTATTTAAATATTTAAATAATATGTAAAATATTTACATTTTTCATTATTTGAATTTTAATTATTTTAATGTTATTACATAATATTAAATATATTTTTATATAATTATTTAACTATTTTAATGTCTTGTTATTTAAGATATTTAGTTGTTAAAATATTTAAATAATGTTTTATTTTTAATGTTCATTTTTATTATTTGAATAACATTTAAATTGAATAATTCCCAAAATTATAATTTATATTGTTACTACATAATTTCATGATGTTTTTTTTTAATATAGAATTATTAATGATATGAATATTATTAAATCTATTAAAATTTTATGTTTTGAATACATATTTTAATGGTAAAATACAAAACCTTCCCCTGAAGTTTCTGACAATCATAAAAACCTCCCCTATAGTTTCATTTTAATAAATACCTCCCTTGAACTTTTGAGAAACTCAACAAAAACCTCCCTTCCTTCACTGTCCCAAACGGAAAACATTAGATTGATGCACCAGTTTTTTCCAAATATTCATTATACCCTTTTATAAATTATTTTACATACAAAATTACTGAAACAATCCCATTTTAACTCAACAAAAAAACATATTTCAGTAATTTTGTATTTAAAATAATTTGTAAAAGGGTAGAATGGGTATTTGGAAAAAAAACTGGTACATCAATCTAATGTTTTCTGTCTGGGATAGTGACGGAAAGGAGGTTTTTGTTGAGTTTCTCAAAAGTTCAAAGGAGGTATTTGTTAAAATGAAACTATAGGGGAGGTTTTTATGATTGTCAGAAACTTTAAGGGAGGTTTTTGTATTTTATCCATATTTTAAGTTAGTATATAATTTCGTTATAATATTTAAATAATTCTATTTTTTTTAATTGAAACTTTCTTTAGATAGATGTAGATAAAAGTGGGGGAGAGGTTAAATAGGAATTAGAAATAGTTTGGGAGGGAATCTCTCTACTAAATTAGAGATAATTTAAGAGATAAATAGGAGTTAGAGATATTTTAGGAGATAAAAAGGAATTAGAGACCATTGAAGACAAAGTGGGGAAAAGTGGTGCCACTTGGCTAAACATTAAAAAAGCAAATCCCTTTTTCTTTATAGTGTTAAAATAGTTAAGCCTATGTTATTTCCTTATTGCTTTAATGGGTAATTTTGTGAAATAAAAAAAAAAGCCAGAAAATTAGGAAAGGGGGATTGGAGCAAGGAAAGGCATAGTGACATGGACTGTCTTGCTATATATACATTTAAATCAAATTTCATGGGATTTTATCAAATCAGATATGGATAAAATCTTACCTAGTTCAATTACAAACAGATCAACCCAGATCACCTTTAACCATATGGAAATTGAGTTTGAATTCAAATAGATAGATACAATTTGTAACCCTAATCTTGGTTTATTCTTGAATAAAGCTAGAGTAATGCTCATTTAGTGAACAAGCCTAAGTTCAGCTTGGGTAGTCTTGACTAGGTTTAAGTTCCGTTCCCTTTCATAATGTTGTCAAAATGGTTTACAAAATTAGAAGGTCGAACCTAAAAAATCGGGAACCGGTCAGGTGACCAATTCCATTTTTTCCCAAAACCAGACATTTGCCAAAAAAAGTTGATTTGGTCAGTAAACCATTGACCTGGATGGTTGAACTATTCAAACCATTCAACGGTTTTGACCATTTTTTTTTATTTTTTATTTGTTAGAACAGGCTGGCCATTCAGTTCGAATTCGACCTGGGAATCGAACCCTGACCGATTCGTTGTCCGGATTGGTTTTAAAAACCTTGGTTGTCAATGGGTCAGGTCAATATAGGTTTCAGCCCAACTTGATAATTGTGAAGAACCAGTTCCAAAACAGACCCTATACTATTTCCAATCAAGGCCATCAGGTAGGTTAAAAATTTGACAACAAACCTACTTATTTGTTTACTTTGGACATAGTAAAATAGTAATATTACAAATATATCATGAATAAATATGTATTTATTTATGGTAAAAAAAAGAATAAATATAAAGGTATCTTTATAATATACCTATATTTAATTAATTGATTCAGAATAATGAAAACCTTTGTTAAAAAAAAAAAGGAACAATCAAAACCAACACTGACTCAACTATAATCAAGACACGTAATGCAGATTCAGACCTTATAAAACGAGATGGGATCACCAAAAATCAAAAACCATGTTAATATATTGGGAGTACGGCATCCAACTGCACATTGGGAATATCTCTACATGAATTTAACATCTAAAAGCAAAAACCATGTAAATATATTGAGAGTACAGCATTCAACTGCACAGTGGGAATATTTTTATATGAATTTAACACCTAAAAGCAAAAACCATGTAAATATATTGGAAGTACGGCATCCAACTGCACATTCGGAATATTTTTATATGAATTTAACACCTAAAAGCAAAAACCATGTACATATATTGGGAGTACGGCATCCAACTGCACATTGAGAGTATCTCTACATGAATTTAACATACAAACATGAAAAATATTCTTGAAGTACATATAGATGCCGTGATCTCAAAGTATTACATGTGTTTTTTCTTTCAAGAGATCCGGACGCATAAAATTGGATTGGTTGAGTTTGGGTCTACTGGGCTGTTGACCCATTGACAGTCCTACTCTTAGATACTTTAAAGTGTCCCTGCTACTGGTAAAGGGTGTTCATGGTTTGATTAACCAAATTGTAGGCCTTTTTTTGTAACTGAACCATTACTATTAGTTTTTGGAAAACTGTTAATCGAAATCGAACCAAAACCAATTGGTTAACTGGTTGATCAGTTCGGTTTGTTGATTTTAGGTTTTTAAATTTTATAATATATTATAAAAATATATATTTATATATTATCCCTATTTATTAATTTATAATATATAAAATATATAATTATATAATATACACAAATATATATAAAATATATAGAAATGTATGTATACTGGCCAGTTCGATTAACCGCCGGTTTTCTATATTGATTAATCGAAACTGAACTCATACTTTTGGATTTTTAAAGACACCGAACCAAAACTAAACCGATCGACTCGGTTAACTGATTTCTCGATTTGATTTTGATCAATTCGTTTTTTGTGTTTTTTTGCTCACTCCTAACTACTGCGGAGGGGTGGACGGTGGGCCCCTTCATTGTTTGCTTTAAGAAACAAGATTGGCAATACACTCTCTTAATGGGGACTGAATTCAGTAAGTACTTTGTAAATATTTTTGTTTTTAACTTTTTAAAAGGATAAGTTGGGGGTATTTCAAAGGACAGTTACGCTCTCGTAGCCACATGATAATTCATGAAGAGGGGGAAGTTGCTATTTGCTACGCTACGCAGTTGGAAGACAATTAGGAGAGTTGTTTGGTTCATATCTGCCAAATTTGGACAAATGGCAAATTACAAGGTGATATTTTACTGGTTTAAAACACCATTTTACTTCGTTTTGTTCCAAAATAAGATAATGAACGAATGCAACTTTTTTTTTTCTGAAAGAGAAATACAAATTAACTTAATACTTAACAAAAAAAAAATAAGATAATGCATTTTTAAAAAGTAATTGAGAAGGGCATAATAAAGGGCAACAGTCCATTGATGGTCTCATCTATTTGGGATTTTGGGCAGTTGGGCTCTTTGGAGGGGTTAGGCTGGATCAGGAGTGATCATGGGCCGGTCCAGGTCCTTAGTAGTTAGCGCCTATTGATAAATCGATAATGGCTATAGCCCAGGCTCAAGCCTACACAGTGCCCGACCTGGCTTATAAGGTTTGGTTATTTGACTGGATGCAACAGTGAGAGAGATTTCTTTGTTGATACTGCCATTTTACTTTGGCCTATAAAGAAATCTCGTAACAGGTATACCTTTGACAAAGGTGATGTTGAACCTTCACATGATGGTAACCTAAATGCAATTAACAGGATTGTAAAAATCACCGTAGAGAGTTTGAGGCCTTGCTCCAAAGTCTCTTCAAACCGAAAGGAGACGTTTGATAACATGGTTGGTTTTGTAAACAATTATCACATCAGTAAAAATAATCTAATTTTGTTAATGTTGTTTGAAACTAAAAATCTATTCAAGGAGTTCATCAAACAGTTTAAATTTTTAGGTTGAACGGTTCCTTATCAGAGCGTATTTGATCGAATAGTTTAGTGTTCAATCACTGATTGATTAAATTTCAGCATAAAATATAGATGGATATGTATATATCCATGCTTCAAGTTCAATGGGCTTTTGCATGAAAAGGCATATTAGAAATTAGAAACCTATTCAAAGACCTCACCTAACAACTTTAGTTTTTAGACCGAATAATTCCTTTGAGAAATGTGAGAGTTGTTTTTATTTTCAATATATAGCAAATCAACCATGTTGTTAAATACCCCTTTTAGGAGTTTGGTGATTAGTCATTACCTTTCTTTCGGCCGCCTTGGTGGCTAGTCCATCAAGATAAATTCATATGGAGGTTTTGTAAATTTGAATAAAGTTGGCCATTGAGTGATAATTAGAAGCAACTCTGCTTTTGTGTGTAGCGGTGTGTTTTGGCCCATGTAAAGCGTCGTCTCCACTCCAGACCGAAGCAATCACAGTGATACATGGGCTTAGAGCTTGCCAAGAATTATGGCTTTTCCAAGATTTGTAGTCATTACTGCAGGTTCTGAGTGTTCTATTTCTTTTGTTAAAAGGTCTTGTAATGGGGTGGTTCATGCCCTAGCCCTAAAATGATTACACAGTCCGACTGTTTTTTACTTTGATTGTCCTGATTGATTTTTTTTTTTTTTGTATAGCTAGCTCATATCAATTTGTTAGAATGTAGTATTTAATGAAACTAGAGTAACTGATGAAGATATAAATTAATATTATATAATAAAATTTATCTTTTATGCATCAGAACCAAAGCAAATATATATTTTATAATAACATAGATTCTCTTTCATTGAAAATAATTGTAGACCAGGCTAGGCCTTGGCCGGGCCTGAACAGGAAAACCTTGGCCCAAGTCTTGAATTTCAGGGCTGAGGTGATCTTTGGCATTTTGCACATTCTCATGGCTGAACGTACATTCTCACTCGCTTGGTAGATCTGGACTCAATGTAAATACCTATGCATAATGAGGGTGTTTGGTTTCGTTTACGTTTATTGAATAAACATTTTATACTTGTGTGGTTGCAAAACCGAAAAAAGTAATTAATGAGAGTGTTTATGATACATAGGTGCCATTAGGCACCACATCAGCAAAGTGTCAATAAATGCTTATCTGTTTCAGTAAGCTTCAAAGAGACAAAAGTCGATGTTTGCTTTTAATGAGACCTTTGCTATAGATGCAAACATCGATACATACAGATGCAATTAATAAGACCTTTCCTAACAGGGTACATATGTGGCAATTCAATAAACATAAAGGAAACCAAACACATGCATTATATTTACACATGCAATGAGAAACTTGTCACAGAATGAATAGAAGTAGAGGAAAATAAGTTAAGCATATCTGAACTTTCAGATTGAAGCATCCTTTTAAGGTCAGATATAATTTATTACTAATTCAGACTGCAAATTGGCAATACAAATAAGTGAATCAACAAGATTTCAATATTTTGGCGTCTAAAAGTTTGGATTTTGTGTCCATTTACAATCGTGCATTAGGAATATCTCTTGATGATAAAAAACATACAAATACAAAGGTATTTCCATTGCGACTGCAAGAACTCTAAAACAGTGTAAAAACAGATTTTGTAAGGACAAAATCCAAACTCTCGGAGTGGTGGAACAATTCATCACAATGTAATACAATATTGCTGCTTTATCTTCAACTTGGATAGCCTGACCACACAGATTTTCCGAGAACTGTGCATAATTGTATTTGCACTGAACACATTTGTATTCGGCTTGCTTGTTGATTGAGCTGAGCTCATGCATATATTTCTGATTTCATTACAATATAAATATATATTTGTAGCTCCACGGCCCTTGTCAGCTTATGTTGCTCAAGGCGTCATATCTCAACGAGTCTTTCTTTATGCACATAACATCAAATCTATCTCCTTCCCTTCATATGTGCTCGACCACCAAACCCACAAGCCACAACAATCCTCTACTCACCTAATTTCGGTTCAAACATCATTGTAGAAATAGTACTATACACACTCCTTGAGTACTTGATTTCCCACTTCTCAATTCATTATTTCTCCCCCAGCCTACAATGAGTGTGGTCAATCCTATCCTTAGGTGGGCCCATTTCTCTCATTGGGGAATGGTTCAGATTAGTCCCAACAATCACCCGTCATCAAAACAGGCAATTGGTGATAAAGACTGTTTTATTTGGGTTCCACATTATTACATTGCACCATACAATTCCAATTCATTGCATCTCAATCTTGAGTGTTATCAGTTTACTTCTCACCATTACATTTTGCCGGATCTCCAATACCAATAGCATATTTTTTTGGCCCCACAGACCACAAATAGTGTCGTCGCCGTCTGATCTCCACGGTCGTCTAACAAACGCCAAAGATGCATGTCCCACCGAGAAACAGAGAGGGAGACGAGAAATTTGATTGTCGGTGTTCATTCCTATTGCATCATACTAGCGCGTTGCCCGGCCAATTGCAATTTTCTTTTCTCCACCGACGACCACCGACTCTCCCCTTTGTCTCCACTTTCCTTTCCAGACAATGAATATTCTTATTACGAAAATTACCCTTCACCCTTCCGGGAATTAGTTGCATTCTGATTCTTCCACACTATTTCGTCTATTTTATTTGATAGTTTTGTCGATATTTTAAGACTTGGCTCGGAATCCGGATCAGACGGTCAGACTGTAAAATTGAGAACCGAGAGTCTTTTTTTTGGTCCCGGTTAAATGAGGTTGGATTGGCATATTGCCTGATTAACCAAAATACCGGGGCCCAAAGAACATCCCGGGTTTTACTCTGGTCCAAGTATTAAAATATTTGTTTTATGTTTGACTCCTTTCATAAATATAATATTTGAATTTTGTCCCAAAGTAAGCAATGGATTAAATATTGGCGCTATATCATTTAATAATGTTACAATTAATTCTTCTTTTAAATACAATTTGCTCATAAAATTAAAAGTTTTATTATGACGTAGAAATGAATATTTACCAAAAAGCTTGTGTATTTAGCAATCACATTAAAAATTTTAACAGCGCTAACATTTATCAATCAAGTATGATATCCCACTTTATTATTTAGACTGTATTTTTGTTTCATACTATAAGAGCATATGCAATTAAGTATTAATCATATATGATATATAAATCTAAATTTTTTGGCTTGTACCAATTTTTACACAATAAATTTTGCCTAAAATTAAATGACAAACTAATTTCTCTAATTTACTTATTTTTTTATACTAGTAAATGAAGTAAGAGCAATTTTGCTACCTACGTGGCTACACTTACCCAGATTTGCCATGTACATAGCATCTTGTCTATACCAAATCCAAACTATTCAGAAATAATCCGTCCCCAATTTTGTAAGATGCCATCCCATGTCAACACTGCAACCAGCAGCTGGAGACCATTCTGGAACATATTCGCGTGTACAAATATTCTTATTCATGGGGAAACATTAGCATTGCATTAGCTGCAAAGGTTGTGAATAGTATGGATAGCCAGCTGGTACTTTTCACTTCTTTTATGTCAATTGAAACAGGGGTCTTCTTACAAAACTGTCCCAACTTGCTTCCAATATTATGCGTGTCTGCACACATCATCATGATAGCATGATCCATCATATATATGATATGCATGTTTAAGTGTGTTTGTAAAAAAAAAAAACGTTATTAAGTCTTTGGTTATTCACCAATGCACTTCTGATTTGCTGCATCATTGGTTATTCAATAAGAAAACACCTCCTCAAACTCAAAGCCTGCAAGGACGAGTCACGAGACGTATCTGCTCCTCACACCGACTTTACAGGCACATATCTCATTATGGATCGGAAACATCTCTATGATAATTCATGGAAGATTCCCAATGCACGATACCTGTAAGTCTGTCAGTGTGAGACGCGCTCCCAATTTTATAAGGACAGGCTACGGCATAAATACAACGTACAGGGCACTCTCCTATTTGCCATTAATAGGCAACCGGCACATCGCGACTCCTCTGCATCAGGACTTGAGGAGTTCTTCAATTGGTTAGATAACGTGAAAAAGGTGAAGCATGGAAATATGGAATCCTGATTTTATCAACCTTTGTTCTCAAACTAATTAATTATCCATAAATATAAAGAATTAAAGATGCTCCATGTGGCATGTCTCACCGACCGCTGATTATAGCAATCCATCCAAGATCTCTAATTTAGAGTTCGGATTTGCTCTCACAAAATTAGTCCTCACATGGACCTCACGATGCAATTTTGTGAGTACTCTTACGATTAAGCTTCATCCCAGGACAATAGCCATGTGCATCACTGATCAGCCTTTCTAGTCCCTAATTAATCATTCAAGCATATGATGGCTTAACAACATCATTGGGTCCCAGAAGAAAGCAACTAAGCAATGGTGGATGAGGATCCACATAAACATAGCAGGGTTCCGCATAGGTATGCAATTTGCAGCAAGTATAGAGCACATATAGGATATACTTTGAAAGGAGCCCATCCGAGATCCGTATACTCAACTCCTAGATTGAAACATATTACAAAAATAAGACCCACACGTGCAGTGTCGAAGTTTTTTGGTAGAGTGTTGTAAAAGCACTTGGAATGTACAGTCTCGTAGTTATTCATGTCAGGTTGTTAAGAGTCCGGATCTTCTTTTTACACCGACTTGACAGCATGTCCCGTCCACACATCACGAACATGTCCTTGTTTGTAATGAGATGTTTTGAGTAGAGGGTGGGATGTGGCTGTTGAGATCAGTGTGAGATGCTCTCCGCGAGTAGCAAATCCCAATTATGCTGTTAAATGTTAATCTGTCATAAAAGCTAAAAATTATTGTTCAACATTTAGATCGAGGGGTGTTCAAATTGAGTTAGTATTGGTTCTCTGGGCAGTGTACCCCCACTCAAGCTCTATTTGGGAACATCTCAAACGCAAATTGGTTCAAATTCTAATGTCAAACTGAAAAGAAAATTGGACAAATAGATTTGGTTTGCTTTTAATTTTTACAAATTATTGTTTTCAATTTTTAGTTAGGTTTGACAAAAAAAATCAAGGGAGAATGACAGTTTAGATCTGTTGGAGTAGGTGTCAGTTCAGAATTAATGCAAATTCATGGTCAAGCATTGATGCATAAAGTATGGGTTGTTAACATTTAGAATATTTATAAATCTGCAGTGAAAATCAGAAATCTGCATTGGCCTTGTTCCTACTTTTTCAAAATCAATTGAACTGAACCTAATATTATTTATTAACTGAACTAACCGAATGAACACTCCTGCTTGGATCTACATTATTTAGAATCAATCACCAAGACAATTTGAACCCCAAAACAAAAATTTTCTTTTCTATGATAAAGGAAGAAAACCAGATTGAAAACGGTTCCCTTCAATCTATTTGGCTACCTCTTTTTTGTTTTAATAGTTTGAATAATGCTAGAGAATCGGGGATGCAAACTATCATTTCACAATGCTAAAGCCATGAATAAAATTAAGCGAGATGGGGGAAGATATTGATTAGGAAGGGTGGCTTAGGGGTAATGTAAAATTTGGGATTTTTTTTTATTAAGAAAAGGGATTTGAGTCTCGATTGTTTTTCTATGCTGATTTATTAGAATGGAAAATGCATGCTTTCATTGAATTATTAATAATTAATAATCTATCATATAAATATAATACTTACTTTGGATTCCCTCTAGGTTATAAAAGTTAAATCTAAATACCATATCATAATCATATATTCATATTTTCATATATGGTGAACAATTTAATATGCATATTCTCCTATATAAGTTATAAATATTTTAAATTATTACTAGTTTATTATGATTAAATTGCCCTCAAGTTTTTGGTTTGAAATTGCTTAGGCATTTTTATCTAATTATTAATTATTAATATAATTCAACAAAAAAATATTAACTCTTTGTATTGTTCTTCACTCAGATGCTAGTTCACTCAAATCGCACTATGTCAGGGTGTGAATTTCTTCTACAAACTCTTCCCACATTCCCCATGGGACATTATAGTTACCCACGAATTGTTACTACATCCTTACCCATGAGATATTACGGCTATGCATTGAAAATATCTCTCTTCTCATTCATGGGGAGATGTTCTCTGTACATGGCGGTGGTATGATATGGGTAGAGATGTGGGAACAACTTATGAGTAGTAGATCCCTAATGTGTTTTTTACGGGAGATGTTCTCAATTCAGTGGGATGGTGTTCTATAAGGAGATGATGTGAAAACAATTTGTGGGTAGTAAATCCCAAGTGTTATATGCTTTTCGCCATTACCCATGAATCTAAAACTACTCTAGATCATGGTTTTGAAAATCGGACAATCGGACCAATTGATCCAAGAATCGGTCAGGCAACAGGTTTTAACCTAAAAGGTCGAACAGTTGACTTATCAACCCATATAACAGTTTTAACCTTTTTATTTATTTTTTATTTTTAATAAACTATCCATTCGAATGAGACGATTGAACCGTTCAATTCAATGACCGATCTCCAAAACGGTTTCATGTCCGATCCGGTTTTTAAAACCTTGCTCTACACACGTTCCAACATCTCATGCATGCTATCTTATGGTAAGAAGTGTGAAGACAGATAATGTTGAACATATTGGGACAGTTACTGTTGGGAGGAAATCCCAACTCATACTCTCCTTTGCTCCAATTCTGGATCTGCTTCCAACAAAAAAAATCCGCTCCAACATTGATCTATGTTCGCACATCTAAGATATAATAGGTCCCAGCCATTTCTCGTAGATGTGTGGATATGGATCATGTTGGTATCAGGGTGGGACACGTTTTTTTTTTAGTTTTTACCCCAACCTCCACCTATGTGACATTACAGCTAAACATTGCAAATATTTCCTTTCATTCATAACAAAATGTTTCTAATATATGGGCGGTGGTATGCTCGTCGCCACCATAGATAGGGCCATGCTGGGAGCTTAATGGTTGTGGGACTTGTGGCTTGTGGGCTCATCTATTTTATGACCGGTGTGGATTGTGCAGTGTTGTTATTTCGTTGCATAGTCTGCTGAACAGTTACGTTCAGCAAATTTTATCATTTTATCTCCTCTTTCCAGCGGTAATAAAGTGGATAAAAAAGTACACTCGACTCCCTTATATCCACTGTCGCTCTCTCTCTTACAGCTCGTATTCTCTTCACCGACGCCCAGCGTCTTCCTCTCTTCACAGAAAGAGAGAAGGCGAAGGACGCGATAATTCTTTTAGATCCGTGGCGATTTTTCTCCGGAGAAGCAAGGTACTTGGATTTTTAGGGCTAGTTCAGCAGATCTTGCAATACAATGTTGTCTAATTTCATCTTTGTCAGCTAGATCATGTTGAGATTCTCAGTGCTTGAGTTTTAGCTATTCATATTTGTTTTATTGCTTCTGAGCTGAAGATCTTAGGGTTTTCTCATTTATTAGACGAAGAGGTCGAAATCTTATAATTGCACGGGATCTTGAGGCGGATCTAGTGTAGTTCGGTGTGTTTCATTTGCGTTCTGTGGTAGCTTTATTTCTTTTAGCTGGAGAACGTGTATAATGCGCTCTCTTTTATGTTAGTGTGGGCTTTAGTTGATTTCGTCTATGAACTTTTCTGGTTTTTTTTTTTTTTTTTTTTTTTTTTTTCGGCCCTCTATGTGTTATTGTGGGGATATGATGTAGATCTGGACTGATTCGATTCGCTTCAGCTAGTTCTTGGTTCGAATATCCTTTTTTTTGGAGTCAAAAGTTAGAGTTTTCTACATTGTGAAGTATGAACTAACCTTTTATATTTGGTTTTTTAGTGGTCTCGTGTAATTTGTAATTATACAGTTATTTGAAGTTTTCTCTACCAGTAGTTGTTGTCTTGTTGCCGTTGTTAGTCTTTTTGGTACTCCTTAGTGTTCGGTTTCTCTGTCCCAAACAACTTGAAGTTCTAATTTCTGAATTCAAGTTGGAAGATAATTTTATACTGTTTTTGTTTCAGTAGTTAGGTTCCAGTGGTGATTTATTACTTCTGTAATTATTTTGTTCTTGTGGATCTAGTGGTCTAATGATATCTATTCTGGATTAGATCTCCATCTCTAATCATGCATTTGTGCTGGTTTTCGTACTACTAAGAAATTTCTTTTATCTGGTGATTCTACAACTTTTATTAGATTTTAAGTTGGAGTACTTATCTTTGGTTTGGTGCCTGATTTTCTGATTTTGCTCTGCCTTCAGGTGTAGAGATTCAAAGGATTTTTGTGAGTAACAAAGATGGCATTTGGGAAAAATGCCAGAGCGGACAGTAGGAGGTCATCATCTTCCTACTGTTCAACTGTGACAATCATCGTGTTTGTTGCTCTTTGCTTGGTTGGGGTTTGGATGATGACATCATCATCTGTAGTTCCTGTTCAAAGGGTAGACACGTCTTCTCAAGATACCAACACTGAAGTAAAACAAGTGACTGAGAGTGGTTCTCGCCAATTTGAGGATAGTCCTGGTGATTTACCTGAAGATGCAATGAAAGGGGACAGCAGCACCAGCACTTTTCAGGATGACAGCAAATCTGATGAGCAGGAGAATCAAAATACACCTGAGCAAACAATTGAAATTGAGGAAAAGCAGGAAGAAAAGCCTGAGGAGAATGATGATAAGAAGACTGAAGAGAAGTCCAAAACAGAAAATGAAAATGACGGGGATGGGAAGATGGATGTCGAGGAATCCAAAAAGGAAGAGCCAAATTCAGAAAGCGAAGAAACAAAAACGGAAGGTAGTGAAGGCGAGCAGACAGAATCTGAGGAGAGCTCAGGTGAGAAGAAAGATTCAGAGGACAAAGTTGAGGAGAGATCAGAAGAAACAAAGCAAGAGGACAAAGTTGAGAGCAATATAGAGGAGAAGACAAAGCAAGATCAAGAGGAGGAGCAGAGCTTGAATGAAAATAAGAAGGATGGCCAGGTCCCAAGTGAGGTATTTCCTGCTGGGTCCCAGTCTGAGATTCTTAATGAGACAACTACTGAAAATGGGGCATTCTCAACTCAAGCAGTGGAGTCGAAGAATGAAAAGGAAACACAAAAATCTAAGGACAAGAAGGAGTACAGCTGGAAGCTTTGTAACGTCACTGCTGGGCCAGATTACATCCCTTGTCTTGATAATTTGCAAGCTATTAGGAAGCTCCCAAGTACCAAGCACTATGAACATCGAGAAAGGCATTGCCCTGAAGAGGCCCCCACTTGTCTTGTTTCTCTACCTGAAGGATACAAGATCCCAATTAAATGGCCTAAGAGCAGGGAAAAGGTATACCATCTATTTGCTTAATATTGAATGCACAATCATTTTCATCAGTGCTGCTTTAATCCGGATCTCTTAATTGGTTATCTCCTGCAGATATGGTACTACAATGTTCCCCACACCAAGCTTGCAGAGGTAAAGGGACACCAAAACTGGGTCAAAGTTACTGGCGAGTATCTTACTTTCC
Source organism: Nelumbo lutea (assembly GCF_056320005.1). Taxonomy (NCBI): domain Eukaryota; kingdom Viridiplantae; phylum Streptophyta; class Magnoliopsida; order Proteales; family Nelumbonaceae; genus Nelumbo; species Nelumbo lutea. The sequence continues at coordinate 38,314,012 of NC_142688.1, forward strand.
CTGGTGGTGGAACTCAGTTCAAGCATGGTGCTCTTCATTACATTGATTTCATTCAGGAGGTGGGTACTATCTGTCTTTTACTGTTGAATTGCATTATTTGTTCTTCTACTATATTATTATTGCCCTCCCTCTACTATGATACTATTCAACTCATTTCAGCCTTAGGCCCAATTTTTTGGGGTTGGTTTTGTGAAACCTGTTCTGCCATTTTGCTTTATCAAGAGCTACGCTTTTTTGTTGTGTCGTGTATATTTATTTCTTTATCCCTCATCCCTCCCTCTTGGAAAAAAAGTTGGCTATCTAAATTCGACATTTTAGTTCACAGCCACCTGCATGACATTTTAGTTCACACAGCCACCTTGTAAGTTGTAACAGTATTGATGCTGGATGTATTTCCAGGTGAACTTACCTGTCACACAGGGAGAGCCCTATTGACAGCTTAGGCTGTTGAACGTGGAAAGCAAAGTTTTCTCCTCCCTCTCCATCTCTATTTGTTTATCAATCTAGACATATGTATGTGCATGCCTTCCTGCCATTGTGCATAATTGGGGAAATGCCTCTTTGGGTCATAAATTGAATTGTCAGACATAACTATAAGTGTTTTTTAATTGTTATTATCATTTCAATGTTGGATTCTCACTCACTGTTACAGGTATCATTAATAAGACTGTTAGGATTCTTATGAGTCAGTTATTGGGTAGTGGGATGTTACTTTGATCCGAGTAAATGAGTTTGATCAGGTGTGACAGTCACGGATACTATTATTCAGGGGACTTGTTACTATTATGCAGGAGAATAAATGTGACATCATGTGGGGGAGTTATTGGCAGCTATAGTAATATGTCAATGCTTGGAGTCCCAGGAGTGTATAAAATGCGAAGTTGTGAATGAATAGAACCATCTTTCTTGCTTGTAAATCATATTTGTGCTTGGGTGGACGTTTTCCGGTTTTTCCTCAAAGAAAACCAATTATCTTCCCGTGCATACAATTCTTGTTTCCTCTTCCCTTGTCTACTATCTTCTTATAGGGAGTAATGCCTGTTTACCTTCTAACTAAAATAGGTTGTGGCAAAGTGAAACTCCATTACAATTTTACAGTGATCAGTTCATCACAAAAGTATTCTATGGGACAATTTAGGCCCATCCACAAGATCAATCTCTTCTGCATGTAATGTTCACTTATTTCTCTTATCTATTTTTGTGTGTGCATGCACCCCTTTCCTAGGAACATGTTTTTATTTGATAGCTTTTCCCCTACCACTCTAGCAATGTACCACAGCCCAAACACGAAGATACTGATGATTAGTGAATTTCAGGTTGACATTTTCTTGCATTCCTCCCTTTTACCTTTTTGACTTAACATGGATATGTGTAATTGCCACTGCAGTCTCTGCCTGACATTGCATGGGGGAAACGCACACGTGTGATATTGGACGTTGGGTGTGGAGTGGCGAGCTTTGGGGGATTTCTCTTTGAAAGGGATGTCCTTGCCATGTCATTTGCTCCCAAGGATGAACATGAAGCACAGGTGCAATTTGCTCTAGAAAGGGGTATCCCTGCCATTTCAGCTGTGATGGGCACCAAAAGACTACCCTTTCCTGGTAGAGTGTTTGATGTTGTCCACTGTGCACGCTGTAGGGTGCCCTGGCACATTGAAGGTATTTTCTATTTTACAATCTGTTGAGTGTTAACCTAGTGTCTTGGTTTTGTGCTTATTCCTCTTCTGTTGGGGGCACTTATTGCAAGAAAAAAATATGCAGGTGGCAAACTTCTCTTAGAGCTGAATCGTGTTTTGCGACCTGGTGGTTACTTTGTTTGGTCTGCTACTCCAGTTTACCAAAAACTGGAAGAAGATGTTCAGATCTGGAAAGGTAGAGTATTTTCTTTGACTATTCCATATACTTGTCCTGGTGTCTGACAAACTTATGAATTGGGTCTAACAGCTTTGCTTTTTTCATGGATGTTAATGACAGCCATGTCTGCAATGACGAAGTCAATGTGCTGGGAGTTGGTTACAATTAAAAAGGACACGGTGAATGGTGTAGGTGCTGCAATATATAGGAAGCCTACTTCCAATGTGTGCTATGACAAGAGGCCACAGAATGAGCCTCCACTCTGCCAAGAATCTGATGATGCAAATGCAGCTTGGTATCTTTTCCTTTACCCAAGTAGATTTAACTCGTTTTCACTGACCTGTATTATGGTCTTTATATGTGTACATGTTTTGTGCCTAGGAGTGTGCCGTTGGAGGCATGTATGCACAGGGTACCAATGGATATTTCAGATCGCGGGTCTCAATGGCCAGAGCAGTGGCCAGAAAGACTTGAGAAACCTCCTTACTGGTTGAAGAGTTCTCAGACTGGTGTCTATGGCAAGCCAGCACCAGATGATTTTGCAGCAGACTATGAGCACTGGAAACGTGTTGTGACCAAGTCATATCTGAAAGGAATGGGCATCAACTGGTCATCTATCAGAAATGTCATGGACATGAGATCTGTATACGGCGGGTAAGCAAAATTACCTTTTACTCTTTTAGCTACATTCAGTCCTGTGTGATTAGTGTCCTTTTGTGGGCCTTTCTGTAGGCTACTTGGTAAACTTAAGGCAACTTCCTCCTTAAACAACAAACACCAATGTTTCTTTCTAGTTCTATTTGCTGGATTTTGCAGTTGAAAACTTACAGTTTGCTTCCACTTTCTTACAGTTTTGCTGCAGCTCTTAAAGACTTGAAGGTGTGGGTCATGAATGTCGTCCCAATTGATTCACCCGACACACTTCCCATAATTTATGAACGGGGTCTATTTGGGATATATCATGATTGGTGTGAATCATTCAGCACCTACCCAAGATCTTATGACCTTCTCCATGCAGATCATCTCTTCTCCAAACTCAAAAAGAGGTTCTTTACATTCCATGTCTTTTTTCCTCTCCATGTCTTTTTTCCTCAAAAGTCTATCTTTGGTTTGATAGAAAACGTGAGCGAAACAGAAAGTTAAGTGGAAGTTCTTAAGGAACTTATTTTCTATCAAACCAAACACACAGCATATGGGCTAAAGCCTCAATGAAGGGTATTCCATATGATTCCAGTTGTTAATTGTGGCATTCATTCATTCATCCAATAAGACTATCTGTTCTGCAGGTGCAACTTGGTGGCAGTGGTAGCAGAGGTGGATCGAATACTGAGGCCAGAAGGAAAGCTGATTGTACGAGACAATGTTGAGACCATTGGTGAGTTGTCAAACATGGCGAGATCTTTGCAGTGGGAGATCCGCATGACCTACTCACAGGATAACGAGGGATTGTTGTGTCTCCAAAAGACCGTTTGGCGGCCAACAGAGCAAGAGACAATCTCATATGCTATTGCCTGAGAGCATTGTAATGTCCTTCAACCATTGTTTTCAAACTTAGTCATTGCGAAGATAGAAGATTCCTATAGTAGATATTCTTTTAGTAGCGTTGCTTGGTACCCAATTTCAATTTGTGATAAATGTAATTTTAGATTTTTATCCTAGATCATGTATCATTTCAGTTGGTCCCTCTAATTCCTCTCCTCCTTGTTTCTTCTATTTTTTTTAATATCTTTCAGAGGGGATGTCCTGAATTTTGACTGTAAAGTCATATTATGAGATACCGATTGGAATCAATGCATTCTTGAAAGTGTAAAAGCTCTTAGTTTGTTTACGTTCAAACATGATTTGCTTATTCATGTTTTATGTCTTGGATTGGGTAACCATTTTACACGGGATTTTTGTTCATTCTATTCTGTCAAGGAAACAAGGCAGTGCAATATTGTCGCATGGACTATATAATCCTAAGTTTGAATAGAATTGCAAGAAAAAAGGGTTTGAACAGAATTGGATTTGCCTATATTTTGTCAGGATTCAGGACCACAGTTCTACGTTCTAGTTCTGTAGTTTTACATAAAAAAGCAGAAAAAGAAAAAAAAACGGAATGGTGAGTTGCAAATGGTAGCACACCAGTGAATTTGATAATAAGATTCGATCATCAGTCTGATAGAAGTTATTCTTCGAGAGATCAAGCCAATCGCTTCAGGTGCAAAAAACCATAATTAATACCCTAATTAGTTCTTTATGATGATTTTGTCAAGTTTGCCTGCTCGCACCGCTGCTGTGTTACAGCTTACGGGCGTACCAGTGTTGAAATTGGTTGGTTACGCATTTACGCCCACAATAAGGTTTTTAAAACCGAACTGGATAACGAATCGTTGAGGGTCTGGTTCCTGGGTCAAATGGTCCGATCATTTAAATCGAATACTGTCCATTCTGACAAAAATTAAAACGGCCAAAAACCATTAGACGGTTTGAACGGTTCAACCATCTGGGCTAATGGTTTTCTGACCAAATCAATGGTTTTTGGCCAAATTGATGGTTCTGGGGTAAAATGGAAGTAACCGGTTCTCAGTTTTTTCGGTTTGACTGTCTAGTCTGGTCTAATTTTGAAAACCATGCCTGCAATACACAGTAGTGTGAGCAGCAGATCCAACTTGTGCTTTAAGTATCAACTACCCAACCCTATCTGTTTTCAGGTTATTTACTAAAATGCCCCCTATAGTTTCATAGATTTATTTAAACCTATCCATTTTACTAAAACACCCTTATAGTTAGCAATTGATTTACTTAATCAATCTTTTCATTGAAAACTATTTGTTTTGCCATATAAAAATAGTAGCATGACCACCCAAACTAAGTTGAAAATGTTTAAGGGTATAAACCCATGGTTGTTTATTCCAAAAGTACCCCTAAACTGAGTGGAAGATGTTCAAGGGTATGGATCCATGGTTGTTTATTTCAAAAGTATTCCTAACGTTTTTTTCTTTTTTTTTTCTTCTTTTGTATAGAAAACAAAATTGGCCAATTAGAGAAAAATAGTGATTGTCCATGTTTTACTAGGGGCAAAAATAACAATTTTGTTTTTTGTTTATTTTGATTAAATCTATTTTAGTGGATTTTAGTGTTCAAACTATCATTTTCCACTTTCATCTAATGGAAGGTTGATTAAGTAAATTGATTGAAAACTATAGGGGATTTAATAAAACACAAACTATAGGGTAAGTTTTAGTAAATCCATGAAACTATAGGGTAAATGACCATTTTTTTAGTAAAGGGAAATTTAGAGAGAACCTACATTTACAAAGTTCTTTCGGGTTAACTTTCCACTATGGGCAAGCCTCAACAAAAGCACATTCATCACCAATGCGCTCAGCTGCCAAGATATGGGCAACAGAGTTGCTTCCCTATAGGGGATTTAGTAAAACACAAACTATATGGTAGGTTTTAGTAAATCCATGAAACTATAGGATAAATGACCATTTTTTTTAGTAAATGGAAATTTAGAGAGAACCTACATTTACAAAGTTCTTTTGGGTTAACTCTCAGACCCACTATGGGCAAGCCCCAACAAAAGCACATTCATCACTAATGCCCTTAGCCGCCAAGCTATGGGCAAAAGAGTTTGCTTCCCCATTTACAATGGAGAAGAGAACCCTCGTCTTTTGCAAAATTTACAATATCCTTGACAAGAAACACAATTCCTATTCCCGTAAGCACTTCCTTGATTAATAGCCTTAACTAGGCTTAAACAATCACTCTCGATCACAAAAGAGGTGGTACCCCTATAACGTAAAAATTAGCTTTAAATCTTGGAGAATAGCAAAAGCTTCCGTTTGGATGGGGGAACTGCCTTTCATCTTTACAAAGTAATTTACAACCACTGTACCGGTATGGTCCCTTGCAATTACACCAAACCAAGCCCTACCTTCATGGAAGAAACTGCCATCCGTGTTAATTTTGATTGTACCAGAAGGAGGGGGTTGCCAAAAAGTAGAGCTTTCCTTGGCACTAATTGCATGGGAAAAAGACCACCATCCTTGTGGTGAAATCAGGCTCCTCTCCCTTATCATCCTGTTGAAACAAGCAAGAGTAACACAAAGTGACATTTTCAAAGATAAATTCATTCCTACATTTCCAAATTGCCCAGAGGATAAAAGTAGACAAATGGAGGATATAATCTTTTTCCTTTCACCTTGGGATTTTGCCTTGTCTACCCACCATCCAAACTAATCTTTGAAAGAGGAATGAGATACAAAATCTTCTGTTTTGACATTCAGAATGCTGGCAAAGCAAAGAGCTTTTGCATGTTCACAGAAAAAAAAAAAAAGAGCATGAAGAATTGTTTCGGTCTCCCTATTACAAATAAGACATAACCCTAAACTCTCAATCCCTTTTTAATGTATATCCTTTGACATCTAGAGCATTCCAACATCTACAAAGGAAATTTTTAACCTTTGGGTCAACTTTAAGGGTCCATAGCTCTCTCCAAATGTGATTTTCCATCGCTCAAGCACTCCTCATAACCAAGAATCACTAGACTGTTATTGGATAGATTCTTAGCTACAAAGTAGGCTGACTTTACATAGAAAAGCCCATTTCTATTTGGGGTTTAGAAAAGCTTGTCATGCCACTTGCCTGAAGCCAGCGGGATGTTCAGAATGCTCTCGGCATAAATCTCACGGAAGGAGTTCCTAATAAGATGCTTCATTCCAACTTCTGCTTGACTCAGACATAAGGTCTTTGACTTTAATTAGGTTGACAGCTTGAGGCTGTGGCCCCTTAATTTTGAACCTAGGAATGACTGGGAGCCATGGGTCCTCCCATATTTTGATATTTTCTCCCTTGTTCACAGCCCAACATGCCCCAACCTTATTAACATACCTAGCAGCCAACAAGCTCTACCACCCCCATGACCCTCTTTTAGAGATATTGGATAAGAGAAAACTTCTTCCTTTTAGATATCTAGCCTTCATAATCTTGATCCATAGACAGTCTTCATTTGTACAAAGTCTTTAAGGCCTGCTTAGCTAGCAAGTCCAAGTTGAAACAGTAAGGGTCTCTAAAATCCCTTCCCCATCTAACTTGTTTCGACTTGCATTGGCCCAACTAACGTAGTGAGTTTTCTTTCTATCCCCACTATTCCATCAAAAGCTCGTCTAGAGATTTGTCAACTAGGTAGGAATTGCAACAACCATAACTTTTAGTAAAATTTCCTTCAGCTTGGGAGAGCAAAAGATCTCGCCAGTTCTTTGTCTTGTTTTCAGTTCTTTCAATTAAGTGATTATAGAGGGCTTTTTTGGACCTTCCAATGGCAGTATGGAGACCCAAGTATGTAGAGGGTTCAACTACCCTCTTTATTCCCTAGGGTTTTGGCTAATAATTTTTGGAACCTATAATGAAGGTTAGAGCTGGAATAAATTTCTGATTTATCCAGGTTTACCTATTGACCATAAGCCTTCTCATAGTTGTGAATAGCATCCAAGAGAGTATGCCCTTTGATTGGGTCAACCCTAGTGATGAGGACGGATTTGGCCCTCTAGTGAAATTGTGACACGTGGCATCTCGTGACAACTAGGCAAACACCCAAGCAACAACTTACCAAGTTGGTATCCCACCCGGGCACCGGTCTGGCCGGCCTAGCGCGACCTGCATGCGGCCTACAGGCGGCCTGCATGCGACTTGACGTGGCCTACGCGCGACCTGGCACGGCCTGGTGCGGCCTATGCGCGGCCTGCGTGACCTAGCATGGCCTGGCGCGGCCTACGCGCGACCTACGTGACCTGGCACATGATCTGATCTGGCCGACCTAGCCGCCCATAAGACGCCCACTGATGAACCATAACGGTGTACCCCGCGAGCTTGGTAGCTCACCAAGGAGCTGTCCAAGGAGCTCGGTAGCTCACCAAAGAGCTCGCCAAGGAGCTAGGCAGCTCTCCAAGGAGCTCGCCACCAAGGAGCCAGGCAGCTCGGCAGAGCTCACCACAAGCAGTTCGGCATAGCTCCCCCGAGCAGCTTGCCACTTGTAGGGTAGCTCGGTACAGGAGTAGTTTGGCATATCGTAGGAAGATCTCCTGCATGACAACCTGGCCTAGACACCGACCCGCCGACTGACACAGGCGCCGACTTGACAACCTGGCCCAGACACCGACCCGCCGACTGACACAGGCGCTGACCTGACAACCTAGCCCAGACATCGACCCGCCGACTGACGCAAGCGCTGCCCTAACAACCTGGCCCAGGCGCCGACCTGGCCGCCTGACACAAGCACCAGCTTGACGACCTCGAGGAGTTCACCACCGTACCCCGGTTTTAACGGGATGTGTCGAGTCTTACCGTTTGGAGGCTTTTCACCCACCTAACCTGCGAGGACTCCGGTATATAAAGACCTCACCCCCCAAAGGGGAGGGGGAGGGGAAAAAAGGATGGTAACCCCTGCTCTCTAGTTCTCTCATTTCTCTCCAAGCTCTCTGTAATCAGAATGCTATAACTTAGGCATCGGAGAGTCCCCGCCGGAAAAATACCCCCGGGTCCTCTAATTCAGTTCTCGCAGGTCTCTCAGCTCCCGCCACCTACAAAGGAGAGGAAATCACCTCATGCAGAGGGTAGTCGGGTTGCGCTGCACCAGGGAGCTCCACCATTCTCTAAGTTGCAGGCTACCTAAGAGCAGGTCAAATGGCAAGTCCACTAAGGAGCTCGCCACCAGGCAGTTCACCACCAAGCAGTTCACCACCAGGCAGTTCTCCACCAGGGAGTTTGCCACCAAGCAATTCGTCACCAAGTAGCTCTCCACCAGGGAGCTCGCCACCAGGCAATTCTCCACCAGGGAGCTCGCCACCAAGTAGCTCATCACCAAGGCATGTCACCACCGGGTCAAATAACAAGGTACTTAGCCAAAAAAATTATACATCACAAAAAATGGTACGTGACCAGAAATGGTTACATCACCTAGCAAACAAATAACTATCATCTACAAAATCTAGTTGTGAGACCACTGGGCATTCTCTATTCATTTTAATGTCTGATAATTGATTAGAATCCACAAGATTTGACAGTTTTGTAGATAACACTTTCGAGACAAAGAGGAAAAGATAAGTGGACAAGGGATCTCATTGTCTTAATTCCCTCATAGGGTTTATAGTAATCCCAAGAGATCGATTTACAAGAACCTTGTAAGAAGTCGGGGTTACACACTCCATGACCTACTGAATCCATTTCTCTTCAAAGACTAACCTTTGAAGCACTTGCCTTAAGAACACCCAATCAACCCTATCATAACCTTTACTCATATCTACTTTCTTCTTTCCCTTAGTCTTCTTGGTGAAGTCAATAACTTCATGGGCTATAAGAATATTATCCAAAATTAGCCTACCAGGAGTAAAGGCACTTTGGTTCACACTCACTATTTTGATTAATAGAGGTTTGGCTCTATTAACCAATATTTTTTCTATAATTTTATAAATAGTATTGCAAAGGCTAATAGGTTTGAATTGGGAAGGAGAATCAAGATACTTGACCTTAGAGATTGGGGCAATGAATGCTGTGTTGAGCTTGTTAAATAGATGTCCAGTTTGAAAAAAAATGTTTTACAGCTTTTTCTACATCCAACCCTACAAATTTTCAGTATTTTTGATAAAATAGCTTTGGATAACCATCCGGGCCTAGGGCTTCCCTTGGATTCATTTGGAATAAGGCTTCATTGATTTCTTCCATGGATATTTCCTTCTCTAGATAGCCTCTATCACTTTCATCTAGTTTCACTTCTAAGCAATCAATAGGTTCCTCTATCCCAATTGGATTTGAGAACTTATAGATATCTTGAAAATGGTCATTTAGAAGGTTTTCAATCTCCTCAACTTGCTTGACCCGTCTACCATTTTGATTTTTAATTCTGACTATTATATTTTTGGCTCTTCTTGATTTGGTAATAACATGGTAAAACTTTATATTTCTATGACATGTATAATTTATATTATATGTAATAATTTTATATTATATAATGTATAAAATAAGTTTATATGCATGTTATGTCATTTAATATAAAATATTATAGATATGTAATGTTTTATATATGGCTGACATTGGCCTAGAAAAGGCCCAGCCTGGCCTAAGCCCGTGTAGATTTGAGCTAGGGCTTATGTTTTAGGCCCGAAACTCTGGGCCAGGTCAGGCCCAGGTCTAAGCTATAGCCCTTATCATAAATGGAAAGCCCGGTTTGGGCCCGACTTAGCCCATGATCATCCCTACTAGGTTTAGATCCCCTATACACAACCAAGGATCCTTTATTAGCCCTGCTAAAGTTCTCCACCTATTTATGAAATCCATTTTGGCCGATTTCATTGGTTCCTAGGAAAGACAATGGGGCAGGATCGGGGTGGGGATTACATTCCCCATCCCTAACCCTAATTTCCAAATCATCCCCCATCCCCGTCCTTGATCCCTGTCGGGGAAAGAAATGGTCCTCCAACCCCAACCCCAATTCGGATGGGTTCCCCATCGGAGACCCAGATCCCTAACTAGTACTATTCCTAGCAGGTTTGAACACTAAATTTTGGTATTGGTTCCCAGTAGGTTTCAACACAAATAGTTTTATCCCTTTGAAATACATTAATCAAGAAAAATAGGAGATGAGGCTGTACTGACCATAATCACCAATGGAACTTGGAAGCTTCAAATCTATAATCTATTGGTTGTGGTGGAGAACTAGAGATTCCTATTTTACAGGAAAACAAAGAGGAGGTTTATGAAGACTTTAGATTTTAGAAATCAGACTTGCGAGTTGAGAAAGAGAGACAGAGAGAGGACCGTTGCCTCACCTGAAGTTTGAAGAGTGGAAAACTAGAAGTCTCAAGTTTGAAAGTCACAGTAGACCAAACTACCAAAGACGAAGAAGAAGAGTAGAAGAGAAGTAGGGTTCAACGGCCACCCAGGTTCTCACTTCACTTCTGTTCTATTGAGTTTGGAGTGTTATGTGTTGACACCTTTTTGAGTTTTTGATTTTTTGTTAATTTGTTTTATAGTTTAGTGAACTAATTTAGGTGTAAGGTCAGGTGTTTAGTGAAGCTAATTAGTGTTTTGTTAATCAAATAATATATAGATAATATTATTTAAATATAAATAATATGCAATATTATATATTAATTAGAGTTGGGGTGGGGCGGGGATTGCATTCCCCACCCCCATCCCTAAACTCAATCAGGGATTCAATTTTAGCCCCATCCCTGACCTCAACCCCACCAAAGAACTCCCCATACTCAACCCCACCAGGTTGGGGTGCCCGGGTACCTATTAGGGACAGGGAAAATTGCCATTCCCATTGGTTCCCCATAGATCTAGGTTCAATTTTGGGACATGTCCTTCTCAACAAATAACTGAGTGAATAAAATTCTTATCAGCATACAAAACTTTTAGATCAACTCTAGGCTGCTAGAAGAGAACTGGATCACCACTCAATCCATATTAATCAACACCCCAACTCATCTGATTTTTAAGAAAACCCAGTTTCTTTTTACAATTAAGGCCCAAATTGTTAAGGGGGACCCATTCCCTTGACAATTCTAGCCCAATAGCTTCATTTGGCCCATGGGTCCTGTTTTGGGATAGGACCCTAAATCCATTTTCCTAAAGCTCCCCAAAACCCTTTCCCTACTCAAAGGAGCCACCTCCTCATAGAATTTTCTTTGGAAAGGACTAGCCCCGACCCAAACCCCACACATGTATAAAGTTTACCTTTTATACCTTATGGGAGCTAGGTGGTTCCTTTATGGGGAACACAATGGCTTCACCTCAACAAAATCTTCATGAATAGGTCTACTCTTTTTCTCCTTTGTTTTTCCGTAACTTTTTGAATAAAACACTTTTCTCCTTTCTATTTTCTTCCATGTTGTCCTTTTTACTTCTTAACTTTTTTTATAGTAGAAAATCATTCCAATTTCTTTTCATTTTTTCCAAAGCATGTCCAATTTTTCTATCGTTAAAGGCATTTTTTCATTTTTTATTATCTTTATGGGATGCTTATTTTACATTTGAACCTTATGTTTCTAACAATTACTATAGACAAAATTACAAGAGGACCCAAAACCAAACCCATACACCATACTGGGTAGATTTCCAATTGCATGAGTAAAATGATAAGGTAACTCAATTGGCACATAGCATACCTCATTACACAATCTTTCCCTAGACATTGCCTCGAGCTTAGACTCTTCTAGCTCTATCCCTTCTCTATTACCTTCTTCCCTAGCAACCACATCCTCCATGTAGCCTCCTGCTTCTACTCCTTCACCTTCTGAATTAATCAAATCATCAAGATCAAAAGGTCCACCCTCGTTCTCTCTACCTGCTTTTGTGACCAACCCTAGTTTTGAGACAACTTGGACCAGGCTAGATTCGAGTTGACCATGATCTAACATTCTTGCCGCTCCAATCCAAATCTTCTTTATTGGTACCATTAGATCAGTTTCACTGTCATGGTGTGAGTGAGGTGGTGAGCCTACGTACGGGGTCTCCTTGAAGGATAGAGGAAAGCCAGGAGCAGGAGGTAGGCTAAAGGCTAGGGTGAATGGAGTGATAGAATTGATTCCCCCGTTATGAGTTGGACATTTCTTTATAGGGAGATATCCCGAGGTCCCGAAAGAAAGAAGTCAAAAGCATTTGATTCTCATTAGGACAGAGAATCTCGGATTCATGGTGTTAGTTGTCAAGGAGCATTGCTAGGGTTTTGCCATGTGCCTTATGAGATATCTCAAGGACGAGCTTTCCTTTTGTCTAAGGGTTCTCATATCATTTGTGCTACTTCCTTTCATGACCCTCTTAAACTGACGTGGAATGAGTAACATCACTATTTAGCTCGCGTGTCCTCTTTAGTTCCATGGGGCATCCTATCACGCACGTTGTTTATGACACACATGCTTCTTTCATTTACTTTTGTCCTATGACATGCTTGCACTCATTGCGGTTGTCTGAGTTAAGAGTTCATTGTAGGTGTGCGATGAGTTATGGATTCATCGCAAATGTGTGAGGAGTTATGGACTCATCGCAGGTGTTCGTGTAGTGTTGGTTTGACGCCTTATGTGTTCTGATGGTCTGAGTGACTGTCATGTACCTACCCAAGGAGATTCGAGATGTTCCTAATTACTATTCCACTTTTCCTTTTCCTATTATGTCCCCACACCATATCCTAGGAAAACTCTGGATGCCCACTCTAGGCAGGAATTCCTACCTAGAATGCAGAACATGATGCCACTGTAGTATTCTTTAAGTACAATTAAGTTAATTTTTTTCATTATCTTTGTTTTTTTCTAATACAAAGTTAAATTATTTTGGGAAAAATCAAAAGACCCATTGGTTTTGACCTCTCCACTCATCTCACCCTCCTCTTTCAAGCTACTTCCTCGACTTTTCCCTCTTTTTCTCTTCCATGGTTCTTACTAGACTATTTACCACCTGAAACCATCTGCCCCTCTACTTGATAAATTCGCATCAGATTTCAGTTTCCTCTCCAGAATATTTGGACTTCATTCCCTCTTTAAAAAAACTAAGGCTTCACTCTTGTCATTTTTTGGGTTACAAAGAACATATACTTGTTTAGATGATTTCTCAATCTTCAAAAGACCTTATTTTTATAGAATAAATACAATCTTTTTACACAATCAACATAAGAGGATTAAAAAAGAAAAAAACTAGGGTGTTCTTAATTAATAGACTTAATGAGAGAGAGGGGGGACTGAGTGTTTTGCTTTGAGATAAGGGAACACTCTATCTACTTGGTTTGAGAGAGAAAAGTTGGGGAAACAACTCCAAAGAGGAGAGTGACATGAGAGGAGAGGGAAAAGCATACACAGGTCTTTTGATTTTCCCCAAAATAATTTGACTTTGTATAAGAAAAACAAAGACAAAGAAACAAATTATCTTAATGGTGTTTAAAGAAGGCTATCGTTAATATAGGACATGGCATCATGCTGTGCATTCTAGGAAAGAATTCCTGCCTAGAGTGGGCAGCCAAACTTTCCCCATATCCTGATAGTTTTTGTTACTCATAACCACTCCCTTTCCCTTGTTTTTGCGAGTTAACTCCTTGAGATTTGCTAGATCTTCCTAACTAACTATTAGTTCAGCTCTAGATGTACTTTCATATCTTGCTTCAAATCCTACTGATTTGTCAGATCACCACTTTGTCATTGGCTAGCTTTCTCCTACGAGATCATGATTCATAATTGTTGCTCTATGACTTCCCCACTATTGTAATATAGGACTAAATGATTAGATTCCTCTTAGAACAATTTCTTGCTTGCCAAAACCCTGACACCAAGTCTGCACAGAGGTGAAGACCAAGGGAACCTCCAACACTGTCTTGCTCAATCGAGTGTTGCCCAATTTTATTCGTCAACTATTCCAACATTTGATCACTCAAAACCCAAATCTTGAAGATTCTATTCCATAATGGCTCCTCTTCCTCCTTATCCGACTCCTCTTTGTCCTCTTTGATAGGCAATCCTAGACATCGAACTAAGTTTGCACCCTACTCCTAGGTCATCTTCTCTATGGGAACCCTTAAAATCCTAACAATTATACCCAACTCTAGGAAACCATCTTCGAAACAGAATGGGGTAACCTTATACAATGTACCGATACATTGCAAATTAATTACTCTCTCATTAATCTTCCTTTTATTGCTAATCCTTTTAATTAATTTCTTTCCCTCTCTCATTAAATACTATAATTACATTAATTACTCCATCCCTTTCTCTTTAAATTTAAGGCAAGTTTGAATTTGAATTTTGAAATTGGCATGCCACTCTAATTCTTAATGCCCATAGTCTTAGGTGTAAAAGTTAAAGTAGGCCATAAGAAGTTTCAAACCTTGGTCACAAGTTTACAATGTCAATAAGTCTACCACTACACCTGATGTTGTGTGATCTGATAGCTCTCTATCGGGAGATGACTCGGATGCCGAGCTGGACTATTCCTTGCTGGAAGGTGACTCAGATGCCGAGCTAAACAATGACGAACTGTATAGTTTTCTAGGTGACTTACAGGGAGACATTATTAGAGTGGCCAGGTTGCTTTATCTTGGGTGGGCACTCCGATGCTTATGTTAACGAATTAGAGGTTTTAGAGAGAGCTAGAATGCTAGATAACCAGAGAATGTGAGAGCTGAATCTCATGTACCTTTTCTAAAGATTGTGATGCCTTTATATAGGTATAAGGAACCGAAGGCCCCTTGTAACGGGTTCCAGATTCCTAGGAAATCACTCCCGTTATGTTTAGAGAGGATCTCTCGATCAATTATGCGATCTACATAGAGGGCTAAGGTTAGTTCGATCAACTTTGATGCGGATAAGGCAGGTAGGCGGGCTTAACAGTTGAGTGCCATTACCCGGAGAAGTTGGTTTCGATAACAAGTTTAAGGAATAGGTCGGCGAACATGTCTTATAGGTTGCTACCTGTACTCTAGTTAGATCGACAGGTCCTCGAGGAGGTCACTCCTCACATGAGGTCCCTTAGACTGGTGAGGCCAAGGTAATATAGGTTGCCCTGGATGAGATGCTACTGGCCGCTTTGCCAAGGTGATCTGCTTACTCGGTGCTGAGAAGTCATCTAGTTGTTCAAAAATGCCATGTGTCATGATGTTATTTGGAGGACCAAATTATCTCTTATCAATGCCCAAATCCATTTTGGTGTTCAAATGTTATCCATTTTCATCCTTAAATAATAAATTCTTTATTTTTAGTGAATGTTTATTAAGATGATTATACCATGAAACCCAACTCCAAACCTGGAATTTCCGAGTTTGGCCGAGCCGAGATGATCACCCTTGATGTTTGTTAATAAATGCTAAAATTGATTATTAAAATTTATATATTAACAAATATTAAGACAAATTATTTTGATTATCTAAAAACCAAGGTATATATGCACACATTTTAGTTTTTCCATCATGTTTTAACAGTTACTGATTATGTCCCGATCTCTTGTATTTCAAGTGAACCATTAAAGTGAGGTTTTAATATTTTAATAACTTATTTATGGTCATATGTACCTTGCACTTTATTTTTATTATTATATATTTTTTTAGGATTTATTTGAGTTTCATAGCGTATCCATGCGTATCTTAGTTTTCTATTCGTATCTATGTGTATCCAAAGCATATCCCGATACGTTTCTTAAAATTGCCTTTTTGATACACTTCGTGTTTCCAATACTTTAAAACCTTGCTTCTAACATCATTTTCCGCTTTCTTTTGGCTTCTCGTAAACCTTCTTCTTCATATTTCAACATTGCTTTTGAGACTTGTTTAATAGCTATCGTTCTCTGTAGAACTAGAGCAAACTCATGACAAGACTAAAAAAAATGAACTTTCACACCAAATGAGGTATCTATAGCTTATAGCTTTTAGGAATAAGGATTTAGAAGTACCTATTTCCCCAAGCAGCTTTTGGCTTTGCAAAAACAATGTTTGGTGAAAAAACATGCAAATTGCAAAGTAATCATTAATAAAAGGGCAAATTTCTGAAACCTCCTTTGAAGTTTTTGACCATTGCTGAAACCTCCCTTGAAGTTTGGTAATTTCTAACAAGAGGCATGAAAATGTCCAAAATATCTATGTGCCATTACTATTAAGAGTGGTTTCTACATAAAAAAAATGCAAGCTTTATGAACAACAAAAGAAAATGAATGAGAATTTAAAGTTGTAGCTTTGCCTTTGAGTGATTGATATGAAGGGTAAATTTGAAAAATAAATCATTCAAAAAAGAGATTGGAAGGGTTTGGGGTAACAATTCATATGAAGAGAAGAATTGGAAAATAAACACATTTTTCAAAAGACTGCATGGGTATTTTGGACATTTTCATGCCCCTTTTTAGAGGATTCTAATTTAGGGATACTTGTAACTATGTCAAAAAGCTCAGGGGAGGCAATTGTAATTACCAAACTTCAGTAGAGGTTTTAGCAATTTACTCTAGAAAAGTAGTTGACTTTAGATTGAAACTTTTTTCAGTTGTTTTTCCAATATAGTTTAATGAAAGCAGTTCAACCAAAATTTTGGCCCTCCCAATTCCCAAACTTTAGGCTCAATTTGGAAAGAGTACAAATACAAATAAAGAGTCATTATTAATAAATGGAATACATTTACATTTATTAACATTTATGTCTACATGCAAATATGCAATCTAAACATGCAACATACAACTCCAACTACAATTAAAAAATAATATTTTATAAATTGATGGAATAAATAATTTATCAAATCCACATATATGTCAAAAAATGATTTGTAATTTAAAAAAATTATACAAATAAAAAGTATTAATAATAAAATAATATTTTAATACTTAAAATTTATAAATTTGCACATGATATATATTGTAACATTTTTATAAATCATTAATTAATATTTTAATTTGCATTAAATAACATTGTATTTATTATTTATAAAAATAAAAATATTATTTACAAAATATTTGAAAATATAATATAAATTGAATCTATCAAATCCACTAATCTACATTTATATAGAAAAATAATTTTTTATTTTATTTTATAACATCTATAAAAGTAAAAATATTAATAATGGAAAGATTATTTTATTAATTTTTATATGATATTCATCTTCAACATTTTAATAGGTTTTGATGTAACCGTTTCTGGCCACGTACCAATGTTTT
Organism: Nelumbo lutea; assembly: GCF_056320005.1. Classification (NCBI taxonomy): domain Eukaryota; kingdom Viridiplantae; phylum Streptophyta; class Magnoliopsida; order Proteales; family Nelumbonaceae; genus Nelumbo; species Nelumbo lutea. The sequence goes on from NC_142688.1 coordinate 38,331,525, forward strand.
GTGATGTAAAATTTTTTTTGGCTAAGTGCCTCGTTATTTGACCTGGTGGTGACGTGCCTTGGTGATGAGCTACTTGGTGGCGAACTGCCTGGTGGAAAACTGCCTGGGGGCGAACTGCCTGGTGGTGAACTGCCTGGTGGAAAACTGCCTGGGGGCGAACTGCCTGGTGGCGAGCTCTCCCTGGTGGCGAACTGCCTGGTGGCGAGCTCCCTGGTGGCGAACTGCCTAGTGGAGAACTGTCTGGGGGCGAACTGCCTAGTGGAGAACTGTCTGGGGGCGAACTGCCTACTAGGCGGCCTGTGACTTAGAGAATGGTGGAACTCCCTGGTGCAGCGCAACCCGACTGCCCTCTGCATGAGGTGGTCTTCTTTCCTTTGTAGGCAGTGGGAGCTAAGGGACCTGCAAGAACTCCATCTTTTCCTCCTCTTTGTAGGCGGCGGGAGCTAAGGGACCTACGAGAACTCCATCTTTTCCTCCTCTTTTTAGGCGGCGGGAGCTGAGGGACCTGTGAGAACTGAATCAGAGGACCTAGGGGTATTTTCCCGGCGGGGGCTCTCCGACGCTTAAGTTAGCACTCTGATTGTAGAGAGCTTTGAAGATGATATTGTAGAAACAAGAGAGCTAGAGAGTAGGGATTACCTCCATTTTTTCCCCTCCCCCTCCCCTTTGGGGGGTGAGGTCTTTATATATCGGAGTCCTCACGGGTTAGGTGGGTGAAAAGCCTCCAAACGGTAAGACTCGTCACATCCCGTCAGAACCGGGGTACAGTGGTGAACTCCTCGAGGTCGTCAGGCTAGCGTTTGTATCAGGCGGCTAGGTAGGTGCCTAGGCCAAGTTGTTAGGATGGCGCCTACGTTAGTCGGTGGGTCGGTGTCTGGGCTAGGTTGTCAGGTCGGCGCCTGTGTTAGTTGGCGGGTCAGTGTCTGGGCCAGGTCATCAGGTCAGCGTCCGTGTCAATTGACGGGTCGGTGTCTAGGCCAGGTCATGAAGCAGGAGATCTTCATGCGATACGTCAAACTACTCTTGTACCGAGCTACCCTACAAGTGGCGAGTTGCTTAGTGGCGAGCTACCTAGTGGCAAGCTGCCGATGTAATGTCGAGTTGTCTAAGTTTCCAGGCTATGAGGGTGAGCTACCTGTGGTGAGCTGCCTATGGCGAGCTGCCTGTGGCAAGCTGCTTATGGCGAGCTGCCCGTGGCGAGTTGCTTATGGCGAGCTGCCTGTGGCAAGCTGCTTATGGCGAGTTGCCTGTGGCGAGCTACCAATGGCGAGTTGCCTGTGGCGAGTTGCCTATGACGAGTTGCCTGTGGTGAGCTGCCTGTGGTGAGCTGCCTATGGCGAGCTGCCTGTGGCGAGCTGTCAAGAGGCCACACTTAGTTGGCATGAGGTGCCATGTGTTACAATTCCACTAGAGGGCCAAATCTGCCCTCATCGGGTTTGATATATTTTAAGTTAAGATTATTTGTTTTTATAAATTATTAATTGATATTTTAATTTACATTTCATAATATTATATTTATTGTTTACAAAAATGAAAATATTGTTTACCAAACATTTGAGAATTAATTTTTTAGTTGTTTTTTTTTGTTAATGTTAAAAATAAAAAAAATGTAAAATAGAAAAAATGATATAATAGTTCAAATGTAATAGTTGCATATGTTTTGTGCCTTGGACTTTAATAGAAAATTAAGTAATAATGGCTTTGTACATGTACTAATTTGTAAAACTTCATATAATTTGTGTCTTGGACTCTTAATTGATGCATTATCAATAAAATTGTATAATAACTATGAACCACTCTATATTAATTGTAATATATTTTTTCATCTATATAAACCATTAAAATATACAATTCCTATGTATTTATACATTATTTATAATTATTTTGACATTAAGCTTATTGTTAATAATATAATTAATTATGGATTTGTATACACTTTCCTACCATATCCAAGCATGTTCATATTTTTCGTACGTATCCATGTGCTTCCCAAATGTATCCATATCCATATCTGTATCCATATCTAAGCTACCCGATATGATATCTGATACTGATACTTATCCTTGGTTAGCTCTCCTAAATAAAGTTATTCAAATTTGGGAAGAGAATAACCATACTTTCATCTTAATGTGGATGAGTAATAATACTTTGGACAAAACCCCAAAAAAAGTAGAATTCTAGACATAGTTGAGATGCTTGGGAAAGACCTGTGGGGACTCTCTCATTTTCTATAATCAAGTAAGCATGCACCTTAAGCTTGAAATGCTAGATTAACACAATAGTTCTCTGATACTGGTAGAATATATAGCTTCTCCAGCTCAAAGCTTTAATGATTTAATGATTTAAACATATATTTAGATTAAGGTTAGTCCTGAGCTCTGCAGCCAGTTGATATGGTGGAAATGGTAATTAGAGTTGAATACCAAGCTAAGCAGTAAGAAGCAATAAGCAAGCACAATGAAGAGTCAACAGTTTAACAGTGATTAAAGCTAGGGTTGGACGAGGACAATTGGGGTTTGAAGTTGAACAATTAATCTGTTAGAACATTAACTAATTGTCTTGTTGGGTATATGTTCCAAATTAATTACCTCCTCTAACCATGCAGGAAGTCAAAGTTTGACAATGATGGGGAGGCTTGGATCATATGCCAAGTGGCTTTGGAACAACAACATTTTGTTACAAACTTGTAATGTGCCCCAAACACAGATATTTGCCCGCTCTACGCTCAGAGCGGGTCCGAGGGGGGGGAGTAGTAACCGAATCTCTATCTCCCTCTCCCTCTCCCTATTTTTATACCTTGTGCACGCATTCATCTGAACCCCTATAAATCATCACGACCCAACACAACACTTGAAATCTTTTTATCTTTTTATCACAACAGAAGAACACAGGAAAGAGAAGGAGAAAGAGAGAGAGAGAGAAATGGAAGATGATAATCATGGAAATGGACCCAGTGGAACTAGTAGGGAAAGTGAATGCAATATGATCAACAACAGCAGCAGCAACAGTAGAAGCAACAACAATAATAGTAGAAACAACAACAACAATAACAATAGAGAACAAGATCGTCTCCTTCCAATAGCCAATGTGGGTAGGATCATGAAAAAGGTGATTCCAGGTAATGGAAAGGTGTCTAAGGATGCAAAAGAAACAGTCCAAGAGTGCGTCTCAGAATTCATTAGCTTTGTTACTGGGGAAGCATCTGACAAATGCCAGAGGGAGAAAAGGAAGACGATTAATGGTGATGATATCATATGGGCAATTTCTACACTTGGTTTTGAGAATTATGTGAACCCGCTTAAGCTTTATCTCCAAAAGTACAGAGAAATGGAAGGAGAAAAGCTCAACGTTCCCAAGCAACAACAGGAACAACAAGTTGCATCTTCTGATAATGTTAATTCTTCAGCCCATCTCACCTCTCAACCTTCACTATTGTACAGCACTAATCAGCCCTTTTCCATGCCTTTCTCACCAAACTCAATTCAACAACAGATGCAACAACAAGAACCGAATGATTCACTTGGCCAATGGTAAGGAAAATTTGTCCTTATTCCCAATACAATTTTCACTACTTGCTTTAATTTTCCTTTCAAAGTACATACACTTCTGTTAGCTTATATATCTAACATGGGATTTATATACTTCTTTTTTTTTTTTTTTTCTTTTCCTTTTTCGTTTTGGTTTGTCATTAGGCTGTAGAGCTTCCATACATAGAGAATAATTTGAAATATTTTTCTCCGGTTGCATATTTTTAATCCTAAGGTAACATTCCACCAAACTACAAACACTCCCCAACAAAAATCTTTATTAGCTTAATTATTAGTCCTTTCTCAGTTCAGAACACTTCATTCTTGATAGAATTAAAACTTATTACATGCATTACCTATGACTTCACGCATGTAAGAACTGGAAAATAAACAAAATTGTAGTCTTCAATTTTTCAAGGGAGGTTTTAGACCCAGATTATATGTTTGTACCAGATATGGACCATGACGGGGCGGATCCAACCTAGGGTTGGTCCGAAAACATCTGAACTAGGATTTAGCTGGTTTTACTCCCATACCTGACCCGTTTTATGTCATATTGGTCACATGCATGCATCTCCTTCGCTGAAAAATGTTTTTTTTTTTCTTTTTTCATACCATTTTTTTCTTCGTCAACTTTGCATCTGGGGAAAATGTTTAATTTCAGCTCATTTTCTTTTGTATTATTTGTTAATTTTCTTTTCTCATTTGATCATTAACACCAACTTGTGTGAAAAAGCTTTGCCTTACCTCTTTCTAAGGACTTGGTTTCAATTAACTTTGAAACCATCCCTCACTCTGAACTTGTTGAAAAAGTAAATCTATGAAAATATTTTCTTGTATGGGTGTTGGGTTTGCATTTATAGTGGGTGTATAATCAAATGATGTGGTATTGGTTACACTATTCACCATCTAATCATCATCAAATAAACTAGTTACTAACATATATTGTTTAAACTTTCCTAATTAAGCACATTCAAGTATATAATCCTTGAAACACACATGTTAGCCACATTAAAACCTAAGTACAATTAGTCAACTAATATTAGGCCCCGTTTGGTTCACAGGAATAGAGGTCTGGAATCAGAATTGGAATGGACTATTTGGATTCCAACTGTTTGATTGGGTGGAATCAGAATCCCATTCTCATTCCCCCATTTGAGGAAATGATCCCCTCCCTTGAGAATGAAATTCCATTCCTGCTGAAATGGCATTCCCCATTTGAGGGAATGACATAATATTAAAACCTAATATTAGTGGTATGAGTGACACTAAAACCTAATATTAGTGGTATGAGTCAACTAATACCACATTAAAAACCTAATATTAGAGTGGTATTAGTCAACTAATTACCACATTAAAACCTAACATTAGTGCTATAAGCACATTAAAACCTAATATTAGAATGGTATTAGTCAACTAATATTAGTGGTATGTGTCACACATTAAAACCTAAGCACATGCATTATAATGCATGTATTTAGACATGTACTCCGGTTTCAAAAATATTATATTATAAAAGGTATTTAGACATGTATTCGTAGTAAAATTATCAATGAGCCACCTATACATAAAACTAGGGGTGGAAAATGGGTGGATTGGGTAAGGGTTGAATATCAATCCACCCATATTAATCCACCAACCCACCATGACCCAATCATCAATCCTAGTTAAAGGGTCATAACCCATCCTAACTCTAAGCCACCCTAACCCACCCATATTGACCCATTAGACCCATCATATTAACATTTAACCACCCTCACTCATACTAACCCACCTACCCTCACTTATAAATACAAAAATGGGTAGGGGTGACCCATATACACAAAATAATAAAATTTGAGAGAATAATCTCTCTCAAGGCTATCATGTGACAAAAACGAGTTAGGTCAACCTGTATACCCAAAAAAGCAAAATTTTTACATAAATACAGAAAATTGAAGAAAATTTACAAAAAATGCAAAAAAAAAAAATCAAAAAATTGTAGAAAATACAAAAAATACTAAAAAATTATAGAAAAGTCAAAACTTTTGTAGAAAAAAATCAGAAAATATGCAAAACAATAATATAAAATTGTAGGAAGTGCATGAAAAATGCAAAAAAAGCACAAAAATTTGTAGAAAATGCAGAAAATACCAAAAAAATTAGAAAATAACAGAAAAATCGCAAAAAATGCAAAACTTTTATAAAAGTGCTTTCGCAAAAGTACTTTTATGAAAGTACTTCTATAAAGTGTATTCATAAAAGTATTTTCATAAAAGCATTTTTATAAAAGTGCATTTATGCATTCATAAAAGTGTTCATAAAAGTACTTTAATAAAGTGCTTTCGTGTAAAAGTACTTTCATAAAAGTACTTTAATAAAAGTGCTTTCGTGTAAAAGTACTTTTAGAAGTGCTTCTATGCTTTCATAAAAGTGTTTTCGTAAAAGCACTTTGATAAAGTGCTTTTGTAAAAGTACTTTTATAAAAAGTATTTTTGTAAAAGTACTTTCGTAAATACTTATGTAAAAGTGATTTCATAGAAGTTCTTTTCATAAAATTACTTTGTAAAATTGCTTTTGTAAAAATATTTTTATATAAAATTGCATGTGAACACGAAGGGTATTAAAATCTATTTTATTTTGCTTTCATTAACAAAATGAAATTTGGAATAGTGGTTTGGAAGTGTAATGAAATGTTTGCATGCTAAGAGGTTTGAGTTTGAATCATTATAGCTTTTACTTTTTGAGATTTGGGAGTATAAGTAGAATTGACTTTGGCCCAACCCATCTTGACCTGCAACCGAATCCATCTTGACCCTAATGGGTACCCTCAACCTAACCCACCCTAACCCTTTTCCACTAACCCTAATGGATTGCTCGACCCATATTGACCCATCAATAGATTGGATGGGTTCCAAGGTGGGTGGGTCAAATGGGTTGGGGTCAACATTGTCAGCCCTACATAAAACCATTTTGGCTGCTAGTTCCTGGTTTTGATGGTTCAACCATCCATCCACTTTGCTCCTAACTAATATTCTTTTCTCAGAATCGGTAGTCTTAGAAGACATTTTGGTTTAGGACTTACTATTGTAAATCGGGTGCCTGATTTGAAAATTTTTACGATGAATCACGGGATTGGGGTTTTGGGCCAGGCCTATTGAAAATTTAACCAAAATATAATTCCCAATCTAAGCCAGTCCAACTTGTACCCCTACTTATTATCGAGATAGTAAGTCCTAAAATTCTGTTAGAGCATGTAAATACAAACTGACACATAAATAGTGTGGATTAGCCGAATACAATGGCTATGTAACCAATAATAAATGGCTGATGTAGAGTGTTTATTGGTTACACATAGGGGTGGCAATTTGATGGATTTGAGTTGAGCTTCAACCTAATCTGTCTAACCCACTGACCCGTTAATGACCCATTTAGGAAAAATTAAATGAGTTGGATTCAACCTAAATCCACCTTAACCCAATTCATCCATCCCATTAATTTTTTAATTTATTAAAGCATAGAAATGCAGAAATTATAGAATAATACAGAAAATACAAAAAAGAAAATAAAAATAATAGAACTTATTAACAATACAAAAATTACAAAAACACATAAAATGCAAAAAAAAAAAAACAAATTACAGAAAAGTATAAGGGATATTTACATAAAAGTATTAAAAATGTTGAAAAAACAAAAATTGTAAGAAAATATAACAGAAATGATAAAAACACATAAAATGAAGATAAATGATAGAAATTATGAAAAAGCATAAATTAAAGAAAAAAGTCATCGTAATTGTCGAAAAAACATAACAAAAAAGAAAAACATGAAAAATGAAAAAAAAAAACAGAAATTGCAGAAAAAATACGGGAGCTATAAAAATAGGCTGAAAACATAAAAAACTAATAGAAATCACAAAAAATAAATGCATAGCTCATCCAACCATTCCAAATCTGAAAGGAGCTTTAGGGTTTGTTTGGCAAGTTATTTTGGGAAGATTTTCTACTAGCTCTGACAGTCAAAAGATGTATTAAGTTTATGCATGAAGATCTGAGCAACCTGAAGCTAATTTGGCAGATGCATGTCTTTCCGTGTCTTTTCGTGCAAGAATAAAATGCGAAAGACAAAAAACTTCATTTGAACCTTCCCGAAATCAGCCCAAAATGAGTTTCTCGTGTCTTTTCGGTGCTCCAGCATTTGCCGGTTAGATCTTTCGTGAACCAAACGAAAATAGACCATAAATTAGTCTGCCCGACTTGTAAACAGCCGAAAGACTGTACGAAAAGATGCACCAAACAGGCCCTTAGTTCTTTACTGTCATAAATTTCATTTAATTAGCTCGACTAGATGTTAGATCATGGCTTTTCCAAAGTAATTCGCAGCTAAATCATACTTCTTCAAATCATGCTAGATCAAGCCTATTTTGTAGGGGAAGAGGCAGATTTGAATGCTGGAGATGGAATTCATTTCGCATCTTGACTTAAATAGCAAATCATCTGGATCGAACGGAGCTTCAGCAGGTCTTTTCTAGTCTTCACTTTGATTGTCAAAGATCATAATCCAATGGCACTTAAAGGGTTGACATAGGCATTCCACAGAGGAGCTTAGGTTCATGTCTGAAACTTACATTGGAATTCAACAATGGAGTAACAGCGCTTAATCGAGAGATACTTTTCTGAAGCTTTAAGCAACCTTCTCTAGCAATGGATGTTCAGGGAGACACCTTCGACTTCATTGGTTTCTTTGAGCATCTGAAACTATGATTCATGAATCATGATTAAATTGGCGTTGAACTAAAGTAATTACTTAGGGTTTAGAAAAGGGTTATTGATAAAGAAGGGGGAAGTCGAAATATGAAAAGGCTAATGGATACAACCCATGATCCAACCTACCCAAAACATTAAATCTTGCTTTATTGGGTTACCCAATCCACTAGACCCCCGGATTAAATGGATACAACCCAATCCATCAATTGATGGTTGGGTTGAAAATTTGCCACCCCTAGTTACACAGTCCCTCACCTTCAGTTAATCCGAGTTCACATAAATATAATATATGTAGTCTGCATTTACACACTCAGGTGAATTCTTGTCCGAATTTCACTAATAGGGCCTTAAAAAATAAACCAAAATTCATAGTTAAAGGGTCAAAATTTGAGTTGAACTGAGTTGTAGAAAATCCAAGAAAATTGGATCCTAGATGAATTCTGATGGTAATACAATGGAATTTCATTTGATGTAGGAAAGCATGAGAAAACGTTACACAGGATCTCAGTTTTGAAGAGAAATTTTTAGTGGATAGGACCTGCAAAGAGGATGTAGGTGATTTTGATTTGAGCTGGTTTTCTTTAAATAAGCAAGATTTGTTCTGAGTTTCAGTTGGTTTCTTAAACAAGCAACTAAGCAAGGCTGAACTCTCTGAAAAGAGGATTCCTGTGGGATCCATATGCCTTTATTTCATTTAAAATATATTTTTAACACCCTTTTAGTTTAATCTGAATACAATAAATTACAAATCCATGGTTGGCCCAACCATGTTTTTGTATGCCAGCAGAGAATCGTACTGCTCTTCAATCTGACCCATCTCCGGGACAAGCCCAGCCCAGAAGGAACCAAAACTAACAAAAACCATAAAATAAAATTATCCACATCCTTGTGCCGATGAGCTCAAATTTGAATCCCTTATTGTTTGCAGGCTTCACGAGGACTTCATCCAGAATCAATTGGGCATCGAGATCATCAGATGAAGATGTGTGTGTATGGGACGGGCCTGGGCCCCAGGCCCAGCCTATGGCAATTTAAATGCATAAATTCAGTCCCTGAAGTGCTAATTGCGGCCCCGAGGCTGAATCCTTGCACCAGATGAGATTGCCTAAAAGCTTGCTAATAAGGACAAGCCTCAGTACTAGAAAGCCAGACAAGCTCCACTCCACATAAACTGCCATGAGAAATACAGAAGTTTATATGTAATTTATATTAGAGTTTGGGAGATTTGAGCTCCACAGACTATGAGAGAAGGCAGCAAATGCGCATCAACCAGCTCATCCTGTTCCCAGCCACCCCCTAAAAGAAAATATAATTTCATCTCACATGATTCAACTTTCAGCTTTTAAAAGGAATGAGAATATCTCACTTCACCTCACAAAGCTTATAAAAATAAATATTCTTTTTCTGAATTAACATTTCTCTGGGAGTCTTTTTATTTATTTATTTCTAAACTTACTTTTCTCCCCCTACTTTTCTGGTGAGGCCTGTCTGGCTTTTCATTTGTCTGGAAATAAAGTAAAAGCCTTCTGTGATTAGTATTTGGGAATAAAGAAGCCTGGCCTTGGATGGGTTTATTTAACCACAAGCTTGAAAGAGTGCAAATGCAAATATGTACCATACAAAATACAGGGTTTTGCATTCTACATATTTGAATTTGTACCCCTTCCAAACTGAGCCTTAAGAGAGATTTAAGGGGGGTGGGGGGGTGGGGGGTTCTTACCCCCCTAATGCTGTGTTCGTCTGCAATGCAAAGGGAGTACAAAAAAAAAATAAAAAAATAAAAAAAACTGTAAATTCTAATTTACTATTGCGTTCACATTTGATTCATTTGCACGTCCATGCTTGTGAGTTGGCGCAAATGAAATTTCATTGCAAACAAACTAGGCCTAAATGTCAAACCGGGATGAAGTTTCCCCCGAACCACAGCACCTTGGTGCCCTGGCCATCCTGGTCTGGTTAGTATAATATTTGGGTTTGGTTCATATGGTTGGTCTGGTTAGTCCAATTATATTGATCTGGTGCTCATGATCACCTAGCAAAACATGCTTTAGAAAAAAAGAAGGGTTAAACAAAGTCGTTTGGACAATGGTGTAGAGAACAAAACAAAGGTAGCTCAGAAGCTACATGACCTGAACCCAAATCTGAATTTTGAACCAGACCAGTCTGATCCACCCCTAAAGGCCTAAATTAGAAGTTAAAGATACTGGCTCTCTATGTTGGTTGGCTCAAGAATTAACACCTTAAATGCCAATAATGGCCTGAGGCCCTGAGCACATGAAATTAACATCACAATGGGCAATGTGGGATGTTGGTTTTGCACATGAAAAATCAGTAAAATTTTCATTGAATTAATTATAGTGCTTCTGCTTCAAATCGCATTACTAATTTTTAGTCTATCGAGCTTGCATCTGACAAGTCTGGCATCAAATCTTATAACTTTACATATTAAATCAATTGATCTGGGTCTAATGGAACGACAAATCCCCTGAACTAATAGACATTGACTTGTAATGGTTGCAGACAATAAGGGCAACAACGTTAATTGCTAGCAATTTATGTTTAATCAAATGCCTACTTGTCTGCCACTGAGGCATCTTTCCCTGAGCAAACTAGTTGGCAGGCTTATACATTAATGAACATGTGTGTTCCCAAAAGCCTCAGGTTGGTCTCTAAAAGCTACACTCGAAAGCTGGAGGAGGGCTGTGGAGCCTTCGCCCTTTGGTGGTCATTCAGTGCAAGAGATGCTACGCTCCTGCTGGTGGTGGCACAGAGGCTTGCTGCTGAGCCTTGTTGTTGCTTTCCTTGTTGTTTCAGAGGCATCAAGGTTGCCTGGAGGATACTGGGAACAAATGCTGCCCAGGCATGCTCCTTCTCCTCCTTCATCTCCCTCCAGAGGCACCAATTCTTTACCAACATCAGCTTCAACATTCACTAAAACAACGCATCACCTTCCTCCAAAAGAAGGAAAGGTCTAGTGGGGGTGGTCAGTGCACATGTGTAGTAACAAATTTAAGCTTTGCTCTCCACCAGCTGTGGAGGAAAGCTGATTTTGCAAATTCAGCTTATGTCTGGATGGATGTTCACTAGATGCAAAATCCTGCCAAAACCTCTAGCCATGTACCATGTAATTGTAATAACATTGTCAGTGTTAAACCCAGAATGTTTCAGTCCTTTCTTCTCTTTCCCAATTTTGGGAGTGCAAAGCTTCAAGATAAGCACATCATAACTTCTTGATTTCTCCTCTTTTTGCAACATTTGGTTACGCTTGACATAATATTAAAAGCCTTGATGGTTTGGGTAGTGTAGGCTTGTTTACTTTGTCTTCTTTTGAGAGGACATATTTGGATTGTGGAGAGCACAGATTTGCTTAAATATTTCTCACTAACTTAGCCAAAGAAATGGGTTGTAGCCCAAAAGCATGCTTGATTGCATACTCCCATGAATATGCACACCCAAGTGGTAAATCGAATGATGGGTTGTCTCTGTCTGTGTCGCTCTGAATCCTGACCTAGCCAATATATGGCCCATCAAGTCAGAAATCAAAATTTTCTTGTTCTATCAATTTAAATCAGGTGGTCCATAACTCCTTAGAAGATGCAATTTCTTGCCAACTATTTAAAATATCTGGGTGGAGTCGGTGGACCTGAACCGGCATTCGTGGTCTAATCTGTCTTCTTGATAGGCTCTTGAATGTGCACACAATATACTTAGGCCTCATTTTGAGTAAATAAGCCCATTATAGAACCATTTGACACAGCCCATGATAAAGTTAGGCCCGTCTAACTGGCCCCAAATGTATTTTCTACTTAAAGAAGCTCTAAAATAGTCCACTGGGCTAGATTAACCCCGCATTGACATCATAGAAATTAGAAGATCAATTGAACAATTTCATAAGAACAAGTAGAAATAAGATGCCAGTAGGCTTCCTTTCAAGAAGATCTAACTCATTCCTCCCATTTGGAGGGATGATTTAGCCCACCAAGACACACCCATCAGACACAGACAAGGAAGCCTCTGAATTGGAAGTGTTCATCCTCCAATCCGCCTCAGGGAGCCTATCTGTCACTACCCCCAAAGGACGGGCTATCTATCTGTAATTTACCCATTTTTTCTTTATCTTTTTAACTTCAATGAATGCTCCTGGCACGGGCCTTTGGGGTGAAAACTTTCTATGAATAAAATGGTGCTGAGCTGAACAAATATAATGGACCCTTTTGGGCCTCCAACCACTCACACACTAAGTCCCTTTTGATATTTATGTGTGACTACCCATTAATACATACCTAGTGGCTAAATTGGTTAGAGTTTTGCATATGTAACTGATTTATTTTTAATTTAGGATGGATGAATCTGAACCTCGTCGGCTTCAGAAAACTCAGTCAGTTCAGTGATCTAATTTTAATCTGGTGTTACTTTCATTATCAATTAATAACTAATGACGTAGTAAGAAGAGAAAGACTACTACTTTTACATTATTAGGAAGAAGAGAGGTTTAGTTTTAAGGTAATATTTAACGGAAGAGAATGTGAAGTTTGAAGTTAATAAATATAAAACCTATGAACTAACTAGGTCAAAACTGAACTAGTAACATGGGCATGGCAGACCAAGCCTCTGGTTTGATGATCTACCAAGGTAATTTAGTTTTCAGGCATGATTGAACTACAAACCTTATCAAAAATTGAATAAGGAAAAACAGACATTGGTGGGTTCAATTAGGTGCAGGCAGGCAAGTAAAGCCAAGGTTTGTCACCTTTAGGCTGTGTTTGGTTTGAAAGAAAAGGTAGGGAAACCTGGTTCAGGTAGGTCCAGACAGGCTTAGCTAGGCCAGCATTAGAGGCCCAGGCTAGCCTGATTAGTGTTGGAACCAACAAAGCAAGTCTACATCTGCTTGTCAAATTTGTTTGTCTGTATCCCCTCCTCCCATCAATTAAGAGAAAAAAGAAAAGAAAATATATATTGTTTATTCATGATCATCTGTTCAGCAAACAGATCCACGCAACTTATGGCTTGTATCAGTTTATGGGGTAGCTGTGAAACTTAAAAGGGCTCTATGTCAATCAAATGAGCTTCTATCTATGCAGTTTTTCAGGCAATGTGATGATGGCAGGAAGAAAACTGGGCCAATTGCTCATAGTATCAAAGGAAGATTCAAGGCCGGGCAATTGAGCAGAAGGAATGGGGACAAAATAAACTGGGCCAATCTAAAAGGTCATCTTTCTGGTGGTTGGGCTGGATTGGTCACATCGTCCCGGGGCACATAATAAAACAGAGAGGTTCATGTGGCCGGGCCTAGAATTATTAAATGCCATTGGTTGGTCTAGCCATTTTCATTTCCCAAAAACGTGAAAAGCAAAAAGAAGAAAAACATTCTTAATCATTGGCATATTTCTTTGACTCTAATTAGTATTATGCATGCCTTATCTGTACTACATCCGAAGTCATTTTAGAGTGGAAGAGAAAGCTGGAAAAGTTAAGAGAAAATCTGGTCATGTGTTAGAAAAAGAAAAAGAAAAAGAAAAGGATCATCATTATTTGTAGAAAAAAGAAAAAAATCAATCATTATCATCATCTAAGTCTTATTTCAATTACATATTTTCTTTTGTCAAAAAATAAAAAAAAACCCAACTATATAGGGTTTGAAGCCTTAACCCAACTATATGAGTTTACATGATTCCTATTTTACCATTTTCATCGTTGCATTCTGTTTAATCAGTGTTACATTTATTGTTAAATTATTTCTTACTATTTCTTTGACTTAGGGGGCATTCGTGGGACCAGGGTATGGTAAGAGGACCTGGGTATGGTAAGTGATACCCAAGAAAATAAACTTTCCCTGATCCTCCTACAAGTAAAACTGTTGGAAGATAGTGTCACTAATGGATGAATCTTTAATCTCTTATGAACTTGAATCCCCTTGTTAATTGGTTGGCTACAATCTTCAATCACGGCCTTGCAATTTCTCCACTGCCCATCCTTTTTTCTGGAAGCATGGAGCCTTCAATTTGTATTCCTCCAACAGCATGTTACATAGTTTATGTGGATTGAAGTTGAGGGACATCCCCACTTAACTCTGCTTTAGCTGTGTTTCGGCCAAGCAAAAGCACTGCAAATATATCTTTTAAAGCTATTTTGCATCAAAATAAGCTAATTGCAGTGGTATCAGTAACTAAGGATGCCAATGGACCAGTTTTGGATTGGACCCAGCCCATCACCAAACCAAAAACAATTTGGACAGATTGAACAGACCAACAAGACATACTGAATTGTACTAATCCAAACTTAATGGTTCAAAGCATTTATTGGATTGAATTTGACCTGGTCCGTCCATAATGAATTTATATTGAGTTGGGTTGTATTGAACCAATATCTGTTCCATTGATATAAGATAAGAATATAGGTGTCAATAGACCAGGTTTGGGTTGAAACCAATCTAAATTAAAACGAATTTGAACAGATTGGACAATCCAAACATTAAATAATAGGACCAATCCAAAATAATCCACAATATTCATTAGATTGGACTGGACCTGGTCCATTTGTAATGGATTCACATGGGATTGGATCGAATTGGAGCAAATCCAGTCCAAATGATACCCTATCATTAACTATGACTGGGTCAACATTTCTAAGAATCAAGCATCCAAGAAATAGTTTTGGCTGCTTGTTCAGAGAAGTTATCCAAGTTTGAATAGTGAAATATAGAAGATAAAAAAGTGTTGTGGAAATATATATCTATACTACTTTAAAAAGCACAAATAGCCCAAGTAATATGTCAGGAATTTTTTGAGGACAAAATTTACCCTTCTATATTTAAATTTATTGATAAAAAATGAGGGAAAAAGGGTAATCAATTATTAATATTAAATGAGTTGAAAAGAGACAATTATAAAATATTTAATGCATTCAATTTCCACTCATAACACTTAAGGTATTAATTTGCATTCACTTTCATTCACTTTAATATTAAATGGTAGCAGTGGTTAGAAATTAAACCATTTTGGGTCAAATGGGCCAAGCCAATACATGTTGTCACAATTAAATAATAAAATTCAAAAATAGATAGAGTGCAAAAAATATAGAGATTAAAAAAACTGGTTACACTTTTAACATCATATATTCAACATATTAAACAACAATAAGTATGATAAATAAGAAATGTTTTTATTAATGATGGAAATGGAATGTAAAATTTAAAACTATTTCCCTATTCTCTCATTAAATCTCCTTATTCTCTTATTAAATTCACAAAATTAATTTTAATATTATAAAAATAAATATTTTGAAAAATAATTTGAAAACAAAAATATTTTCTTCCCTCTCAATGGTGGGCAAGCAATTCAACCACTTTGGGTCAAATGGGTAATAAATAATGTCATAATTAAATAATAAAAAAATAAAATATATAATATAAAAATAAAAAGAATTGGATATATCTCTAACATTGCATATTCATTATACTAAATAAAAATATGTATAAAATGTAAGAAGTTATTTTATTAATGATGAAAATTGAATGCCAAAGTTAAAATCAACCTATAAATGAAATGATGTCATAGTCAAATAATAAAATAAATAAAAAAATAAAAATAGAATAATAGAAAAAATTTAGGCACATATCTAATGTTATATATTCATAAAAATAAATATTATGTACATCTCTAATATTATACATTCATTATCAATGATGGAAACGTAGTATAATATTTTGTGTCAACCTAGAAATCAAATTATTTTCCTTTTTGGGTTGTGGGGTAGGGGTTTGGATCAGATGGATCAACCGGTGATATGATAGTTAAATAATAAATCTTGAAAACATAAAAAAGTAAAGTAATCAAAAGAATATATAAAAAGTTATATATTATTATGTCAAACAAAAATTAAGTATGATAAGTAAAAATTATTTGTATAATGTAAATGATATATAATTTAAAACAAATCCAAAAGTAAAGCTATTTTCTTATCTAGATGGTGGGTCAATGGTCCAACTTTTCAAATAAACTCATGATGTCATAATTGAATAATAAATATTTAAAAAAATATAGAACACAAACAATGGAAAATTACAAAATTTTGTTGCATTTGGGAACATTTATAATGTTGTATATTCATCACAATAAATAAAAATAATTGTTAAAATAAAATTTATTTTTATTTATGAAAAAAAATAGAATACAAAATTTAATAATAATAATAATAATAATAATAGTAGTAGTAGTAGTAGTAGTAGTAGTAGTAGTAATAGTAATAGTAATAGAAATAGTAATTGTTATTGTAATTTAAAATTCTCATATGCAATTCACGTGCATATTTACTACAAGCATTTGAGTTTATTTTTAATCCTATTGTTACTTTTCAATTTTTATCTTAATTATGATATATCTAAAATTCAAGTAATTAATATGAAAAATTTTTTCTCACGTGCAATGCATGTGCTTAATTACTAGTACATGTTAAAAGTATTAGTCACATACATATATTGAGTGATTACAAACAGTCTAAAATCAAACACAAATATAGTAAAAATGGGTTTTTAATGGGTCAGAGAAACCATCATGAATTATTAAGACTTAGTTTGGAAGGATTACAAATGCAAATATGTAGAGTGCAAAACCTTATATTTTGTATGTATTTGCACTGTACATATTTGCAAAACCTTATATTTGTTTCTATTTGTTTTTGGAATTGCCACATTAGCAAAAGAACAAAAACATGCTCTTAAACTCTGTTTTTGTCTTCAGAAAAAAGATATTGGTTTTATTTCAAAAACAATACACGTTTTTGGAACTATCAAAATAATGATTTTTAAAACAAAAATAAAATTTAAGACATGTTTTTGAAACCAGAAATAATTCAAAAACATGTTTTTGAATTTCAGTCTTGAAAATAAAAGAAAATACATACACAATAAAGAACTTTTTTTTTTGTGTGTATATGTTTTGAGAAGAAATCTGTTTTCAAATCAGATGGTTTTGAATTGCTTTTGAAAACAGCAACAAGAAAAACAATCCACATTGTGGAATGTTCCTAAAATATATTGAAATAAGAACAAAATCACTTATATATTGCAACTAGTAAAGATTTATATATATTGTAAGGATTGTGGCTTAAATCTCAAGTTACTTAGGAGAGGTCTTTTAGGCCGTTTTTCATTTAAAAATTAATACTATTAGTTTTCATGCATGTAGTACATATTTGTGTGTGCATCTATAAATATATGCTTCATGATTATTTTTATTTAAGAGATTTCAGTCCTCCATGAGAGGTTCTCCACCAAATATCCCCAGTTATAAGTTTGGGGTTTTATAGTTGCATGGTTATTATGGTGCATGTGCATATCTCCCTGGTACGCCACACCCTTGGCCTGT
The DNA here is from genome assembly GCF_056320005.1 of Nelumbo lutea. NCBI lineage: Eukaryota > Viridiplantae > Streptophyta > Magnoliopsida > Proteales > Nelumbonaceae > Nelumbo > Nelumbo lutea. The sequence goes on from NC_142688.1 coordinate 38,349,162, forward strand.
GTTTTAGGTTTTTGAATCTTTTGGCATATAATCCTTTTGTGGGATTTTTGTTAGAAGATTAATCTATGGTAAAGAATGTAACTAAGTGTTTGGCAAGAGTGTTTCTATTTGGCATTCTTGTATGTATATTTAGTGGATTTCTTATTTGTCTTTGGGAGCTTTGACTTGGTAATGGTAAAATCTCATGCAGGTAAGCATTTTTTTCCCTAAGTAGGTAAGCATTAAAACGTAGGTTTGAGTATCACGGCAATAACTTTGTATGAAAAAATGCCAAAAGTTACGACCGCACCTAATCCACCCTTCCTAAGTAGAGTTGTTTGTCAAATTGACCAAACTAACCAAGCCAATGAACCTGACCCAACTCAACCCAAGTTGGTCATTTTTCAACTATTTTCGAATGACTTCAGTTCTGCTAACCCAAAAGGTTGGGTTGGTATCGGTTTGGCCATGTGTAAACTAATAAAAAATTATACAACCTGACTATATATATTTAATTTATTTTTTTAATACAGGAAAGTGGGAAATTTTTCATTTTGTCTAGTTTAAAAGCATTTTATATTGTAAAATTATTTTTTTTAATTTAATTTTTAATAACACCGTTGCATTTTTTTTAAATTTAAATATTTTAATTTGACTAACTAAACTGATACAATCTGAATTGGCCGATTTTCACTAATGGTCATTCAATTCTGAGTGACCAATTCCTCAATCTGACCAAATTGGTTCAATTGGTCAAATAACTTGCAATCGAACTGGACCAACCCACAAACTCCCCTACTCTCAATATCCCAAATAGTTGGGACCAACAGAAGGTCTGTTTTTAAATGTAAATCTTGTGCTGTTGTGTGGCTTGTCTATTTTAATTGTTTTTTATTTTATTGTGGTCCTATATATCTAAAATTAATCTCTTTACTCATACTCCATCAAAAGGTTGCCATGTTTAATATGGTCATACAAAAGATATTTGGACTTAGGTGTGGGATCCAAAAGAAAGGAGGGGAGAGGATGTGGGTGTGTGGATAATTGTTATATATTTAATTTATAAAATTAACTTTGTATACATAATTTTAAGAGGTAATTAATTTGTTGGCTAGATGATGGAGCTTCCTTTCCTCCACCCTCTAAACTAGCATATATAAAAGCAAATACACAAGAGGAAACGGTAATAACACTAAGCTGCTAATGAATAGGTAGAAGGGGAAAAAGTAATTAAGGGGTCATTTGGGAATTGTTGAACTGAATGACTTCTTGCTTTATTTTTAAATGAATGAAACAATTACTAAAAGATTCAAGAGGATAGTAATCAACACAACTTCAGATTCAGACATTGGAACTTCCAATTTTTAACTGATCTTCCTCTTGTAAGTTACAACTAAGCAGATCGACGTAGCAAGTGTCAAATTAAAGGGACTAGGGCTGCAAGTCAGACCGGGTTAGGTCAGGTTGAGGCCAATCCTAGCTCAACCTTAAGTTTGAAACCCCAACCCTAACCCTAACCCAATCCGACTTTTAACCCGACCAAACCAATCCTAACTCTAACCCTAACTAAATTCCTTCAACCCTAACCCAATCCAACACAACCCAAAGTTAATTTCGGGTTGGGTTGGGCCCAACTCAACCTTCTTCCCATCCCTTAAAACCTTATAGAATTTCTCGATTTGAGCTCTTAATTCAACTTTCACTACATATATTAATACTATGTTTCATTAGTATTTATTTGTTGATTTTTTCTTGCTCTTTTGGTACAAAATTTAGAAAAACAAGTGTTAGAAATGACTATAATTTATTATGAGTTATGGTTTATGATAGATCTTTCTTAGGTGGCAAACAACATAGAGGAGATGAATAAAATTTTCAAAAAAACATAAAATAATGTTATTAAGGTTTTAGTCTTGCTAATTAGGATTAAGTGAAGTGATTATCTTAAAAGAAATACATGATACTATGTGATGGTGGCTACACAATTATCATGCATCTAAACAAATCAATATATGTTATTTATTATATATAACATATATTTATGTACTATAGAGTCGTGTTCGGGTTGGGTTGGATTGGCTAGGGGGTCAACCCTTACCCAACCTGAAATAAAGTCGGGTTCATGAATTTCAACCCTAACCCAAACATCAACCAAACCCAACCCAACCTAACTTTTTTGGGTTGGGTTTGGGCCAACCCGGCCCAAATTGCAGCCTTAAAAGGGGCACGCAATAATGCTTATGAATTGATTGAAAAGGCAAAAGAATGAATTATAATCATAAGAGAGAAAAGGCAAATATTCTTCCACCTTAAGTAAAATTGATATGACCAAGAAATGTTTAATCATATTTGATTTATTTAGATATTACAAGATGATCACAGGGTTTTGATATCTAATAACAGCAATCAGGCTGAAGAAACCTTCAGTTCTTGAAAAAAAAAACCAAGTATACCAAATAAAAATAGCATTCAAAACCAAGCTTGCCATTATGGAACTGGCCTCCAATGTTTTGAGAAATCGCATTCTGTGGCACTGTGAAAGCTGCATACATAAAAGCAAATAGCTAGTAAAGGAGATAACGTTGCTTATGAATTTAGAGAAAAGGTTCAAATATCGTGTCACAACTTAAAAAAAAAAAAGACAATGAATCTCTTATATCTAGTTGATAGGAATTAATATTTTTAACCAAATTTTATTCAACAAATTTAAGAGAAAACTTTGTTCAACCACATCTTTTCCAAAAGATAAATTTTGCTCGTAATAAAGAAGTTTGTTTTAACTTATTACTCTAATAAGGATTAAAACTAGTACTGAATGGTGTCCAGTTATGCCTCGCTCAGTTCAAGCTCATGGACTTCCATTCCTACATACTTTCTCTCAAGCTTGGGAATAAATACAAGCTTCATTCATAAAAAAAATTCTATCAAAATCATCATCTTCTCAGCCTTGTCAAAATTATATGTGATCACGTACATGAATTCTGTACTGTTGTTAAGGAAATCTTGGAATAGATGAAATATATGAAAAAACAGATTTTTTTTCAAGAATGAAATCTTATTGAAACTGTTCATATCAAATTTATCCTTCGGAACCAGCTTCACATCCAGAATCTGATGAAATAGAATGAATTGAAGCTGCATTTTATAAATAAGTAGTGCTATATTAATTGTTAAATTATGTAGAGAACTACCCTATACCATGATTTTCAAAACTGGACTGGACCTGAAAAACCAGGAATTGGTCACTGGACTGGTTTTTTCACCTAAAACCACTTTTTGGCCAAACACCATTGATTTGGGCAACAAACTGTTGACCCGGGCAGTCAAACTGTTGACTCAAATATGGTTTTTGGCCGTTTTTTATTTTTTATTTTATTTTTTTACCAGAATGAACCGTCCATTCGAACCAGACAGTCAGAGTCCCCAGAACGATTCCCTGTCTGGTCCCGTTTTACAAACCTTGCCCGATACAACACCTGTTTTGCCACATAAAAGGCTACGGCAGATGGTCTAGACTATAACCCACGACCAACCTTCACACGCACAGATTGGCAAGAAAAGGAACTAGTAGGTTCCCACTCGGAAGATTTTTGTGTTGTTTAGAGAAGTAAAAACAATTAACTTGTAGAAGGCCCGTTCCCTTGTTATTTTGTTAACATACCTACATGTATAAATTCATGCTGAGCTTATGAGAAAATTAGAGCTAGAGGGAAGCAAACTATGCATATCTCATGCATATGACCTCTATGTATCCTTGGATACATTTTGATACCAACACTCCTTAGAGAAATTAGAAAATTAATACTTATTTATGGTGAGGTGAGCTAAAGTTCCAAGCGGCAGAATCCAATAAAAATTTTACTTCCCAAGCGATTTTTATTTTAAAGGAAATGGGCCTAAGGAGAAAAAGAGGGTGATCCATGAAATCAGATACAAGAAATTACAGGACCATTTTTAGCCCAATAAATATCATAAATGGACCCACGAATTAGACATTAGGGTTCAAAATGGCAACAGCCATAACAATAATGGTATTTATATATATTTTATTTTGAGGTCCAAAATCCAAACGGCATGATAGTACAGTAGACCCTTTTTCGACTAATTTAAGTAGGGCTTTTACTGTAAAATTCGACGATGCCTTGATGTGCTAGGGCAAAGGACGTTTCGCTTTTGGTAGGACATATTAGTGGTATACTTTTTTTTCTAATAAGGACACATTTTCTGTGGTACCTAACCCTGATACCACATGCTATTAATAGTAAAAGCAGTTTTTTAGACTACTATCCAAGATGTGTCAACTCATAGCACTTTTACAGCAAAGTGTCCAACATGTAGGACCTTTAGGGAAGATTCATTAGACCTCAATCAGTCCCATTCAATTATCTTATAACCTATCAACTAGTGGGTTTATTAACAGCTAGAAATAGAAGGAAAATAGCCAAGGAAAAGATAGAAAAAACCAGTTATCTAATGTTTGATTTAGGGGGTACACTTTTCAATTTTCATCACTGTGTTTGATATGGTTCACAGATACAACTAACCTTGTGGAGGTTATTTTCATTTTGTTGCTGTTTCTATAACCAATAAATAAACCATGGTTCCAGAACCAGCAAATGATTCTGATTCTGTGCATCTTGGGCTATATTACTATATTTTATACAAGTGAATATATATATATATATATTCTCACATCTTGTATTATATTTTTAAAATACCATATATTATTATTCACATATGAGCCATACAATCAAAATGGAATAATGGTAGATGAATTATTTCTATACATGTGAGTTACACAGAAAAGCTGATAATATATTGAGTTGAAAATGGTGGTTGTGTTTTGTGTGATTCACAACACAACCACAACCACAACCATATGCAGTAGAAGCCTATAATGGTTCAAAACCAAAAACCAAAATTTCATTTTAAAAGAAATTGAAACACAGCCACCCTTTTTTTGAACATGAAATGAAAATCCCCTTAATTTATCTCCTGTATGGAGTCCAATCATTGTGCAAAGAAGACAAAATAATCTTGTTTGTACATATAATGGCTAAGTATCTCCCTAAACAAAATAATATTTTGAACTACCTAATAATTTATGTATTTTTAATACTTATGAAATTCCGAGGTGGCAAGTTAGTAAAAGGCTTAAAAGGAATTCCTCTATTCCTTTCCTCATCCTAGTCCTAGATTCATGGAAAAAATTTTAGCCTAAATGATCTTTCCACATGTTCAACTCTTTTGATTCAAGGTTCAAACTTTTCATGGTATTAGAGCCATATACTGAAAAACACCATTACCTCTACAACTTAAAACATTTCAAATACTGCATATATTACTTCATCAAACTTCAATCTAGCAGCAAGTTTCCTCTACACATCTAAAATAAATTAATCATGTAAATGAACATTTTTCCTGTTATTTTCCTCGTCATTTTGTCTTTGAAATACTAAAGGCCTTCCCATGTAATTTGTGTCATCTCATACTTGCAAGTTGCAACTTGGAGCTAATGATTCTTGTCTTAATTTCCTTTACTGAATTATCATCTATAGGAAAAAAAGAAGCTCCTTCCAAGCAAGTTGCTCCAATACTTTTTAGTAGTCTGCAGGAGGGACGGCACAGCCAATTAAGACTATCTAGTAGGCAACAGAGTTGGAATAAGTGATAAACCACGTAAATGGAATACTTGTGGGGTGCCACTTAAGCTATTATTTGTAAGATTCTCTGCAAGGGTGTCTCTGCAATTCTGCAATTATTATATGTACTTCATTCAGCATGGCTTATGATACTCTATTAGAACTTTTTTAGGCTTATATATGTTTTTATCTTTCTGCAAATATATTTATTATCCTTCTCTCATCACTGAACTTCACTCTTCTTTTTCTTTTTCTTCTTCTTCTTCTTCTTCTTCTTCTTCTTCTTCTTCTTCTTCTTCTTCTTTTACAGTGTAAAGTTTCAAATTCTTGTAAAAATTAGTTGAGAGATACTTGCATGAAATAAAAGTACTTTCTTCCATATCTGTTTTGAAAGAATATTTAGTTTCGTCCTGTTCTTTAAAGGGTTAATGACTTCTACAGGTTCTATGTTTTCTTTCTTTCTTTTTCTTTTTCTTTTTTTTTTTCCTTGGTGGAGAGGGAATACTTGATTAGATCACCTGATAAGGGAGGAAGGTGACAAGGCTTCCAGTACTCTTCCCTTTACCAGTATCTCTGTTTTTCACTTCATTCTTCTCCCTTTAACCATAATCAGTCAACTCAAGCTGGCTGGTCATCATGCAGGAAGGGTCACACAGATTTTTCCTGCAGTATCTCTGTTTTTCCTTCCATTCTTCTGCTTTTATCCATAATCAATCAACTCAAACTGGATTGGTCACACACTCACACCGAATAAAAAGATGTGATCCCTACCATCTATCACTCATCACCGAGTCACTGACCCAAAAGTTGAGGATTAAAATATTATATATATATATATATATATATATATAAAGGAATTGTTTGCTGGTTTTTAAATTTTCGGGCCAAGCCCAATTAGAAACCTTGAATCAAATCACCCAATTGACAAAAAGATTTGAAACAAAGGACAGATGATGTCCCCCATCTGTACGAGCACATACATTTCTTGGATCAATTTCTACTAATCATTGGGACTGGTGCTGTAAGACCTTTTGGCTGTTTCTTATTATTTGCTTGAAGACATAGAAGTGATATTTTGTTGATCAGAAAATGTTCAAAAAAGGTTCAAGAGAAAATAATTTTTTTTATCAAATCTGCAGTGGTGTTTATAACAAGGTCGCTTTTGGCTCATGATTGATTGATTTGATTAAATTTGTATGGACAAAAAGCTGTTTTCATGCAGATTTTAAAAGAAAATTAAGAGGAATTATGCAATGAAATGCTTATGCTTCATGGGCTCTTTTCAATCATTTTGGATTATTTCTAGAGAAAAGTTTTGTTTGGACTTTGGATGCTATGGAATTGTTGATTGAAATTTGTCTACTTTGATGGCAGCTTTTATGCAATTATTACTTACTTTGACTCTCTCTGGTTCAAGTAAAAAGTTTGATTCATGTTGCTTTATTAATATGCCTATGCCAGTGACTAAAGACTGCTACGATAGCAATGCTGAGCATACAAATTCCATTTTTTTTTCTTGACTGGTTTACTGATTCATCTTGAACCACGAATTTGCAACATTTGTGTCATTTCAGGTAGACAGTAGAGGCTGTGGAACATGGAGAAAAAAAATAATTAATAATATGTAGGAGTGCAACTTGGGTACCTGAGTTGAACATTTTACACTGTTTTTGGCTCGGGCCTTTGGGCTGGGCCCGTTTTTGACAAAAGTTCAACTGGAGCCCACCCAAGTTGCATCCTAAATAGTAGTAGCTATGGCCTATGATTTTGTTAATGCGCAGCAGGCTAATTCTGCCCTCACCTGCATTTCCCATCTTCTTTGGATGGACGAAAATTATCTAATGAAAGAAAACAAAAAAACATGCAAGACAAAATAGAGCTCTCTTGCTCATATGCCGAATGAGGGTCTCTTCTCTTTGTACCGACCAGATGGGCCTACATCAAACTCTTCCACGTCAGAGTAAAGGGGCAATTAATTGTGACAAGAAATGAGTGTCATCAACAATTAATGGAGTGGACTTGAAGCTGAATGTAGCTATGATTAAATTTTAATTTACGTCTCTTTTGATAATTTTCTTGTCACTCCATTAATTGCCCACTAAATTAATGTGGAGTCACCTTAATTTGTTCTGGATTTATGTTACAAAGTGGTCTGTACATGGGTTATGGATGCCCTCAGTACTGCTTGTGTTTAGCATTCTCAAATTAAAAATTATGTTCATCTCATGTATGAATATGAATATATGATGCTGGTCAGGTGTAAGCAATCTCTTTATGTATAACATTTGTGGATGCTTTACTGTCAACTGTCTAGATTTCAGTAGTTAATATCATAGTTTATTCAAACTAAACCCCAAAGCTTGATTACTCAGATATTGTTGGAGCAAGTTAATTATTTGGAAGTTCAATATAGATCTAGCACCTTATGATTCTTAATGACAAGGGTTCTAACTTGTGAAAAAATCTGATAATGAGTTCAGTAGTATATCTACGGGTAAAATAAGATGATTAAATAATCAGTGAAGCTAAGGGACGGAGGAAAGCTTTCCGAAAGCAAAAGAGTTGTCTGATTGTATATTGTGGGAATGGAGGTATTTACACAGGAGGGGGAAAATAATGGATGAATTAAGGGTTGTTTGTGCATGATTTACTATTGCATTATTATAAGGTTAACATGCAACAGTTTATATATCTAAAGTTAAAGATCATGCACCAATGTGCACCACTGTCACCAAAATACTAAAGATCATGTCATGGCTAATGGATAAAAGAATTCTTTCAGACGAGACTCCATTGAATCATTTGTTCTCTCTAGCACTTTTTTCTGCTATTTTTCTCTCCCTCCACCCACACCAGCACCGGGCAAAGAGTATAGTTGCAGGTTCCAGAAGAAAAATTCTTCCTCCACACACACACACACACCAATGCTCAATCTCTAGGGATGACCCACGATCTCTATGAAAGTCCAGTAACAGGTCTGGAAGGGATTCAGCCTCAGAAGACAAAATGGAATAATTGCTGTTGGAAGAATAATATAAAGAGGAGGAACGGGTAACACAAATGATAGGACGAGAGTACCATATTAACCAAAAAATGAAGGTTTGGATTAGGACTTCGTATCAACTGTGAAATGCAATCTTCCTTAATCATTGGGTAAGTTCTTATGGCGTATCTGAATTCTGAACTGACAAGAAAGGATTTGTGGGGGAGGTCTTCACGGAAAAACAAAAGGGAGAGATAAAGCTTTATAAGTTTTTTTTTTGAATCCCAAGAAAGGGAAGATTCACGATGTATCTAAGGCATTACATATTGAAGCAGAAGAAAGCAATCTCACGCAGGTTTACAGTAGGTGAAGAACTACTAGTTGAAGGAGCAGAGAGATGAATTGAGTGCAGTTTCTGTGTTACTTTCTATTAAGAATGGTTCTTCCAATGAAACTTGAATAACTAATCCTTTCTCATAAAGAGAAACCCAATAAGAGAAAAACACATAGTAATGGTTTTGAGTTACCCAACAGCTACAGAAGATCTCCGCATAAAGTTAATTATTTTTGAACAAATAAGAAAATGTTAAACTGCAAAAGAACAGATGATAGCATCGATGGGCAATATAGATTGGGAAGCAAAAAACCTGAATCAGTGATAAAGAATACATCATAAGTTGAATTGTTAAAGTCTTTAATATCTGATAAATCCAACTTGTGAAATGTTGTAAATCAATGAAAGTAAATAGACCATATATGACATCTTTGTTATGGTGGATTTAAATTTTGGTTTAACATTTAGATCCTACATCAATTTCCTGTTATTTTTTGTTATATATAAATATAAGCAATAAATAAGTAAAATAATATGAACGAACAATAAAATTACCAATTATTTGATTAAAACACAAAAAATAAATAAATTATCAATTGTCTTTTACATAAAATTCAATATATTATTAAATTCAATGCTTTCAACATATATGGGTCAAGAAGAGTGGGATTTTGCTTAATACTATATCCCATTCATACCCGTGTGGATTGTAGAATCCCAAAAACCTGTCTCCACCTCAAAATCCATCATTCAAGCAAAAAACTCACCGCATCAGAGCAAATAGGGGCTGATACCCAATGACTAGGGCAGAAATTGTCATCCCTATTTTTTATCACTCTTGGTAGTAGAAATTCGCACAAGAAAACCGATAAAATGTTCTGATTGGTTAGTTAACTTGACTATAAGTCGGTCTGTTAAACTAAAATTTTTTGATAATCCTCCGTCGGAATTATCTCAGCATCTTACGTTGGATTTAGTTGGTCTTCCGACGTGGAGTTGTTTTTGCTGGCCTTGTTGCTTTTGTCTCAAAATGTGGGGTTGATAGTAGGACCAACATATATGGGACCAATATGAGAAATTAATAGGGATAATTGATATATGCCTATGTGGGCTCGCATAAAGGACCAACATGTTTCATAGGCCACACAGGAAACCAGCAAGCAAGGCCCACAATTGGAAGTTTGGAACCCATTTTTCCAAGGAACCATGCATGTTGATTTATCTTTCTCACAGAAAAAGAAAATAGTAAAGAAATATTATAAAGAAAATGCTATCACTTCATCTAATCATAAAATTATTAAAATAAAAAAGGACCATAGAATTTTCTCGCCGTCAACTAATTCTTTTCCGCAATCGTAACCAGAGCGATCCATCCATTTCCATGATACAAGGTAGGGAATCCCTACCTTATCTAAGGTCTCACTAATGGTTAGAGAAAATGATGGAATTATAAAAATAACTTGTTTTTCCCTACCTCTTCTTTCAGACCAAACTAGGGGTGCAAATGGATTGGATCATGATTCGATCCTATTTGGTTGAATTCGGATCACTTTGGGTTGGATCGGATCAGATTCGGAGCATCCTTATCCGATCCAAGAAGATCAATCCGATGTGTTATATATTTATAAATAAATAAATATATATATATATATAATACATATATATATGTTATTTATAAATATATTATTTATATTGTATTTTTATAAATTTGTTATATTATTTATTTTTTAATAAAAACGTGTATATATAAATGATGAAAATAATTAAAAATATACTTGTATTTTTTTTGTTTTTCTTTATTCAAATTGATATATTTTATTCTTTCTTTAATAATTTATTAATTTTAAAGAAAACAAGTCAAATTAAACCAGATCCGAAAATCCGATAGGATTTGAATTCAGATTGAGTCTTATCAGATCCGATCGAATTAGATCAGATCAGATTCGAATCCATCCAATCCGTTTGCATCCCTAGACCAAACACAGCCTAACGTTTCACAGTTAGTAGAGAGAAAATGATGGAATTATAAAGTTAGCTTGTTATATATATTTTTGCATTGCTACAAAGCATGATACATTTACCGTCCTAAACAAATAGCCAATCAATTTCTACCATGTGATAGGACTGCAACTTGGACCAGGTTGGCCCGAACCAAACCCAAAAAATGTTAAGTTGCATTGGGTCAAGTTGATGATCAGGTTAGGGTTAGGGTTGGGATTTGCTAACCTGGCTTCACTTCGGGTAGGAATAGAGTTGATCCTTCGGGTTCGGGTTGCCCAAATCCAACTCTACTATTGTTGTTATACATGTATTATAGTCTTGCGACAATCATAATCCGTTTGTCTTGATCCTTAAGCCCTAACTCTAATGACAAGTTGCATTAGTAATTTTCATTCTATACTTTCTTTTTTTGTTTTATTATTGTTAAGTTCATGATTTTAGATTTTCATTAGGAGATTTATCATAACTCAATCTATATTACTATAAAAAGTTTGAATGAGAGTGTGAAACTTTTGTTTGACTAAAATACCCTATGTTTAATTTGGTCCTTTTCTAATTGGAAGGATAAAAATATAATTTGAACAGCCACTTTTCTTTTCATTTAAATCTATCTCATAAGTCATATTTAAGATATTAACTCTCATTAACATTCATTGAATCCTATTTTTTATTAGAGCACCCCTATTTTTCAATTTGGCTTCTTTCTAATTATGAGGGTACAAAATATAATGTGAAACTACTACATTTTTCCTCATTCAATTCTTTCTCATTAAGGCATATGTTTAGGGTATTAATTCCCATTATCTCATTAAATCACATATTTAAGCTATTATTTTTGCTAATAAATTCTATCAATTAGATCTATATCCATTATTTTTAACAATATAAAATAATTAATACATGTTTTTTAAAATTGACCCAAAAACATAACTTTTCTTCCATCTTGGTGTTGAATAAGAAATTCAACTAGAGATGTAATGTGGGTTGGGCCAGCACAGCTCAGCATGAAATGGGCCATGTCTAGCACAACACAAGGATATGGGCCATGTTGGGCCTAGGCTGTGGAGGGGACCCGGCTTCCAAGGCATGGCTCGGATACCGGCCCAACCTAGCATGACACAAGTGTCGCATGTGGAATGTGAAAATATAGCTGCTAGAGGGGAGCCAACGACCATATTTGCCTTTATTTTTTTTTTTTATCATGGGGACTATTTATGTATGGTTTTGAAAATCGGACCCCTAACAACTACAAACCGCCAATAGAGGGTATTTATCTATTTTGGATCAGGGGGGGGTGCGGTGCAAAAAATGATTAAATGCCTAATAACTAAATGCACAAGATAAGCTATAAGACAAAGGAGGACATGACACCTCAACTGATAGTTCACCAGAATCGACATGAAATTTGAAAAATGTGTTGAATCCAATATTTTTATTATATTATTGTAATTTTTTATTTTCAATTTTATTTGATCAGAATTTTTTGTAATATTTCCCAATAATCCAATCTCATTGTAAATTTTAATTTCAATTTTATCAATTTATTAATTCAACTTCATTGTATTATTTTTTCAATGTATTTTTTATTTTTTGTACACAATATAATTTTTACAATTTTTTAAACTTATTGTCTACTATTCATGTTAGTTTTCTGTTATCATATGCTATTTTTTATTTTTTTTCTAATTTTTCTTACTTTAGGAAAACTAGAAGAGAAAAAACAAAAAAAAAGGCCTAGGCCGGGCTCGGCCTACTATGGTTGGGAATCAGGCCACAAGCCATGTTGAGCCTAACCTAGAGGGGGTCCGTGCTGCCTAGGCATGGCCCACCAAGGCTAGAGGTCCATCACGACACGACAAAGATGGTGCCTAGGCCGCCTTCAATCCGTGTCATGCCAACACAACATGCTCCACATTATAGGTCTAAATTCAACCATATGGGTCAAATGCATCAACTATTGATCTCCTAATTAAATAATAAAATTTTAAAAATAAAAATGAAAAATGAAAAATATAGAACATCTGTAGAAAACATTTAGACACATTTCTAGTACTTTATATTAATCATATTAAGAATTAAACACAATAAACAATAATCATTTTTAACTAATATAGATGATGAAAGTAAAATACAAATTTAAAACTAACCCAAAAGTGAAATTTGTTTTTTGATTGGTGTAGACCAACAATTCAACCTTTCAGGTCAAATGTTCAAACCCGTGAAGTCATAATTAAATAATAAAAGTAAAAAATATAAAAATATATAAATATATAAATTATGTAGAAAAAAAATGTGACAAAGAATGATTGTTTTATTAATGATAAAAATAAAATACAAATTTAAAATCAATCCAAAAATAAAGTTGTTTTCTTATTTGGTAGTATGTCAACAATTCAACCTTTTGGATCAAATGCATCAACTCTTGATGTCATAATTAAATAATAATAATAATAATAATAATAATAATAATAATAATTTACAAAGATGTGAATAAACAAAAAGTATAAAAAATACAAAAGAAAATGTGGAAAATATTTTATTATCATCATCATTGAAAAATTGCCACAAAAGCACATGCACACTTTCTAGTAGATTCTAAGTTTCTTTTTCCCTTTTCTACTAAAAGAACCAATAAAAACATCAAACAAGTAAATACCAATAAAAAATATAATAAATATATAGTCATAAAAGTCAAGTTTATTTTTCTTGGTAAGACATTAACATGACTTGGGAGATTTTGAGATTTTAAGAGATGGGAGAAAGGTTGGATTGGGCCTGACCAAAGCACAACGCTTTGGGTTGGGTTAGGGTTGGGGGATTTTATGTTGGGTTAGGGTTAGGGTTTACTAGGTTGGGTTGGGTTAGAGACGGGGTTGGTGCTTAGAACCTCAGGTTGGACTAGCGTTCATTCCGACATTTTATAGTATAAATAAATTAAACAAAAAATGATCAAAATCCAAATTGTATAAACTATTAATTAAATGAACTAAAAACGAATTTAATATTGTATTTTATGAATAAAATGAATTGAAATTTGCTTATGTGAAAGTTCAGAGTTGAACTATGACAATTTAGTAGAAACACAACATTAAAACCAACTTTAATAGCTAACAATACAATATAAATTTTAATTATATATGGGCAAATTTCTTAAATTACCCTTATTATTTAGTTAATTGACAAACTATACCATTATTGTTAACTATTGTTTTTGACAATTTCCATTTTCCTCGCCATAAATCGTAACAGAATGAATAAAATGTCCCTTTTGCCCTTAAACCCTTCGATCCCATTTTTCTCTCCCCTCATTCTCTCTCTATCCCTTCTCTTGCATTATCACTGCTGCTGTAACTCGTTAGATGGCATCATCGCTGGCAGCCCTCTTTTGGTTATACCACTGGCAGAGTGGTTCCCAAAGATAGAATTACTGGGTTCCCGAGTGGTTAAAACTAGGTTACAAGAATTCAGCTAGAGATGAATTATAGGGTTCCCGTTTGGACTCCGCCTCTTTCTATGAAAATCTGAATAATCTTTGATAGGGTCGGCAAGACGTCTCTTGTTGCAGTCACCATTTCAAACTATGTTGTTCACGATGGAAGGGATAGAAAATGATGTCACCATCGGTGAAGGGGGCGGTGTGGTGGGTACAGTTGCAGAGATTGGTACAGTCAGCGAGGAGAGCAATTCAGCCGTAGGAGGTGTCGATCGAGTAAACCGAACACTATCCACGGATGAAATAGGTGGCGGCAAATTAAAGAAGCAACAAGAAAAATAGTTTCTGGACCAGTACCCGGACGATGGATGGGTTGCTAAGGAGGCATCAGAAGTTCAGAACCACACCATCCACAGGTTGAAAGGAAGCCGAAGAGATGGAGCAACTTACGTTCCCAGCCTCGATGAAGGCTTCGAGAGAGTTGAGAAGGGGACTTGCGGCAGATTGCAGCAACTCGCTAGAGTTGCATGTTGGCCAAGATTGTTTTTGTCAAGCCAGGAACAGAGCCACTTAGATCGTTCTCGTACAAGTAGATGTTTTGTAGTAGCTCGGTACAGTCACCAAGCTAAGGTGGGACCTAGCTTGAGAGGAGAACGGTGTAGATAGCCAACGTTTGTTGTCTCTTGACGAGCCTGAGCGTAGGAGGAATAGGAGGATTTTTGAAGGGAACCCCTATTTCTTTCCTTTCTTTGCAACGATCCACCGCTCACAGTCCACTACACCGGCAGCAGTGTCGGACTTCCCTTTCATTCCAATGCCGGCAGTAGTGGGATTTTTGGCCTCAAAGGGTGATCCCCTTTTCTACCGCTACACAAGAACCCCTCTGTAGTAGGAGCCCTAGTCGATCATCTTACTCTCCTCGTCTTCAAAGCTCTCTACCACGCCGAGTCGCCGACTGAGTAAGAAAGCGAGTCTGGGTGCGTTCTTGAGGCTTGAGGAAAGAGAAGCTATGGAAGCTAGCCTGGGTGCGTTCTTGAGAGAAAGAAACTATGGAATCAGCTTGCCATGGTTTCACACTTACTCCATTTGTTGGTCATGGTGGGTTCTTGGGAAGATGGAGAAAGAGAGAGAGGTCAGAGGAAAAAAAAGGGTGCCGATGTACTACGGCAGCGTCCAAACGAAGGGGATAAGGGTAATATTGGGTTAAAAAAAATTTAAATGGTGTCGCATGTACGGATTTTGATGTAATATTAACGTATGTAGATTTCATTATTTGTCATAAACAAAGGGATGGTTTAAGACAATAATTCAACAATAAGGGCATAGTTTATCTTATATATGTGATCATAATCAAATATCATTTGCAAATTTAAAAAATGCCCCAATGTTGTTTCCAACCATAGGCAAACCAGCACTCTTACCTCAAACTTTTTCATTCTCATACTTATTAACCCAAGATTTTTATCATTATAATTAGCAATTAGTAGAGGGGCCATGCTTCACCAGGGTTGGAATGGAATCGTAGACTTGTCGACCCGTTAATTCGGTCTTTGGTCAAAATTTGTTGAATCGGTCAATGATACATTGATCTACGCAGACGAATTATTGATCTGTTGACTTGTTCAATGTTTTTTGGTTGTTTTTTATTTTTTTAATCGGCCATCTAGGCAACTAGTTCCATCTTATCCTAATCTTGTCCCATAGCCAAAAATCATTGAATCGGTCAATGACCCATTGACCCTGGCGATTGAATCATAGACTCATTCAATGATTTTTGGTCATTTTCTTATTTTTCTAATTTTTATTATCAGAACGGGCCGTCCATTTGAACTGAACAGTCGAACTGTTAATCAAAAAACCGGTGGCCAGAACAGTTTCGTTTTCAAGTTGTTTAAGTCACATGCTCGAATGACATAACACGTATAGTAATGCTTAATGAACCTCACACACTCAATTTTTTGCATGTAATTTTTGTTGTCAGAATGGGTCATCCATTTTTTTATTTACTTTTTTAATTGGAAACTGTCTAGGCAACTAGTTCCGTTTTACCCCAATTCTGGTCCCTGGCCAAAAACCATTGAATCGATCAATGACCCATTGACCGAAGTGGTCGAACCGTCAACCCATTGACCCGTTCAATGGTTTTTTGTTGTTTTTTTTTTATTTTTTAATTTTTGTTGTCAGAACGGGTTGTCCATTCGAACCGGACAGTTGAATTGTCAACCCAAAAACTGGTGGCCATAATGGTTCCATTTTTTGGTCGTATGAGTCACATGCTCGAATGACATAACATGTATGATACCGCTCAGTGGACCTCACACACTCAATTTTTTTGCCTGTAATTTTTGTTGTCAAAATGGACTGTCCGTTCAAATAGAACGATCGAACTGCTGACCTGAAAACCGATGGCCAAAATGGTTTCATAAATTTTTGCTTATAATTCTTTGTTGTCAGAACAAGTCGTCCGTTTGAATTGAACGACCGAACCATCGATCCAAAAACCAGTGGCCAAAACGGTTCCGTTTTCGGGTCGTATGAGTCACACACTCAAATGACATAACATGTATGTACTACTTAATGGACCTCACAAACTCAATTTTTTGCCTATAATTTTTGTTGTCAGAATAGACTGTCCGTTCGAACTGGATGGTCAAACCGTCAATCCAAAAACCGGTGGCTAGAATGGTTCCATAATTTTTTTGTTGTCAGAACGGGCCCATCCGTTCAAACTAAATGGTAAAAGAGCCGGCTGTCAGAATGTTATTAACAACATTTATCAATAATAGTAAGTAATTATACTATTTAATTAAATAATCATTAATGATAGTTTTAATAATATTATTTAGTTATTTTTAATATAACAGTATTATTAAATTTATGAATATGATTTCTTAACAATATTCATTAAATTAATAATTACCTAAATTAAATTAAATTAACAGTATTTATTAGTAATAGTCAATAATTATAATGTTTTATTAAATAATCAATAACAATACTTTTAATAACATTTTTTTATTATTTTGAATATAACAATAATTACTATATTTATTAACAATACTTATAATTTTAATTTAAAGTAAAATGTAAGTAAATATCTATTTATTAACAATATTTATAATAACAATAATTATTAATTATAATCACTAATTATATATTTATTAAATTACTGTAACAATCAGTAATTATTAAAATTGGGTTACTAAATTTATTAACAGTATTTTTTAATAACAATATTTATAATTTTAATTTAAAGTAAAATTAAAGTAAATATCTAGTTATTAACATATTTATAATAACAGTAATTATTAATTATAATCACTAATTATATATTTATTAAATTACTGTGATAATCAGTAATTATTATTACTATAATTATTACTGTAAGTATTATTACAGTATAATTAGTTAGTAATTATTTCTATTAATTAGTAATTAATTAGTAACATAATCAGTAATTATTATTACAGTAATTATATAATTACACTATTAATTACTGTAATTAATTAATAATTATTGTTAATAATTTATAATTAATTAGTAACTAATTACTGGAATTGGCTGCATATTATTACACTATTAATTACTATAATTAACTAATAATTATTGTTATTAGTTAGTACTGTAATTATTATTACAGTAATCAATTAGTAATTATTGTTATTAATTAGTAATTAATTACTAGAAATGAGTGCATGTTATTACACTATTACTTACTGTAATTAATTAGTTATGTCATGGACTCTTAAGCAATTTTAAGCAATTAGATATGTCATGGACTCTAAAGCAATGCTGGTAGAGTCATGCACATTTTATCAGTACGAAGGTACCCCATTCCCCATCCCCTTAACTCCCCCAACCCTGATGGTAGCAAGATTCGAGTGTCATTTATAATGAGTTAGAGATCTGAGCAATTGAGTCACCATTAATTAGTGCTTTTCCCTCAAAGTACATTTTTTTTCTGTTTTTTTTTCTCCATGTGGCTTCACAACAGTAGCCCATCCCCCAAATATATGTCCCAACTCTAGTGCAAGAAGGGTTCCATCCCAACTCTCCACCACAACTAGCCAAAGACCTTACAAACTAGCCAATTGGCGGCTTGCTTATCCTTAATTATACATAAGCACCCTTAATTCCATTTCCTAATGGATTTTTTTAGTAGGTTATAAGACTCTCTATTAGGGGTGCAAATGGATTAAACTATGATTCTATCCGAAGTCTAATCATATTTTGTCAGATTCGGATATCCTTATTTCAAATTTTCATATCAAATTAGATTGAACTATTGGATTATCACAAGATCTGTAGGGGCTGTTTGGTATAGAGGTGTTGTGCTAATGGTACCACACCACATAATACATGCTCTTAGATATATTATATTTGGTGATAACTAGCAATTATACACATGCTTTGCATGAGTCAATTTAAGACAACGATGACATAGTGATGATGGTAATAACGTGTTTTCAAATTTTCTATAATATTTTTATATCTCTGTATAAAAATAATTCTTATTTAACACACTTTTTTGTTTATATGATGAACATATGATATTTAAGATGTGTCCAAATTTTTTCAATAATTTTATTTGTTTTTATTTTTTATTTTGTATTATTTAATTATGACATAGGGTAGTTACATTTGAACCAAAAGGTTGAATTGTTGACTTGTCACTAATGAGAAACAATTTCATTTTTAGGTTAGTTTTAAATTTTGGACTTTATCTCCATCATCAATAAAAACAATTCTTCTTTATCACACTTATTTTCTTTTATATAATTAATGTAAAATATTAGAGATATGTCCAAATGTTTTCAACAAAAATGTACACATCTTTTCTTTTTTATGTTTTTATTTTATTATGTATTTATAATTAATTATGTTTTTATTTTCTTTTTTTATGTTTTTGGCCAGTTTTAAGATTTGCATTTCATTTCTCTCATCAATCTTTATATACTGTTGATTAATCTAGAAAAGGCATATGATAGACTTCCAAAAAAGATAATATGGTGGGTCTTAGGAAAAAAAGGGGTTGAAAATAGATATATAGACCTAGTTAAAGATATATATATATATATATATTGGAAGGGGAAACAACCAATGTTAAAACACTAGTGGGAAAGACTTCAAATTCTATAGCAACTAAAGGCCTTCACCAAGGTTTAACACTTAGTCCTTATTTATATGCACTAACCATAGATAAATTGATTAAATATATTCAAGAGGAAGTTCCATGATGCATGTTGTTTGCAGATGGCATTATTTTGATTGATGAAACTCATCAAGGTTCAACACTTAACCCTTATCTATTTGTACTGATTATAAAATAATTGACTAAATGTATTCAGGAGGAAGTTCCATAGTGTATTTTGTTTGCAGATGGCATTGTTTTAATTGATGAAACTAATGGAGGATTAAATGCATAATTAAGTATATGGGTAAATGCCTTAGAAATAAGTGATTATAAAATAAGTAGGACTAAAACAAAGTATATGACATGTAAATTTAGTAATAATAGGAGTGTAAATCAAGATACATTTAGGATTGGAGATCAAGAGATAACTCAATGTGACCGTTTCTAATACTTTGGTTCAATAACTCATAACAAGGGAGAGATTGAGGAGGCTGTCACCCAAAGAATTAGAGCAAGATGCATGGACAAAATTGAGGGGTGCATCTAGACTTACTTTTTATACAATGTGCATCTAGACTTTTGTGTGGAAGGCAAATATCACTTAGACTAAAAGGAAAATTCTATAAAACAGTTGTAAGGCCAATTATGTTGTATAGAGCAAAGTGTTGGGCAATCAACAAACAACATATCCAAAAAATGAATGTGGCAGAAATGTGAATGCTAAGATGGATGAGTAGGAATAGGAATGATGTTATCTGTAAGTACCTAGGACTAGCTCCAATAGATGATAAAATGAGAGAGTAGACTAAAATGGTTTAGACACGTACATAGAAGACCACCAATTACACTAGTTAGAAGAAGTGATTTCTTACACGTTAAAGGGATTAGACGAGCTTAGAGTAGACTAGAAAGGACATGGGTAGAAGTAGCAAGAAATTATTTAAGCACTAATAGTTTAATAGTAGATAAGGCTTTAAAAAGAACAAATTGATGAAAAAGGTTAATGTAGTCAACACCATATAGTCATGACAAGGCATGGAATTTGATGATTATGATATCCAGCCATCATCAATAAAATAATAATTGTTTATCACTCACTTATTTTTAATATGATTAATAAAAATATTGGAGTTGTGCTGTCCAACTTTTTCTATAATTTTTTGTATTTATTTATATTTTAAACTTTTATTATTTAATTATGACATTAGGGTTGACCCATTTGGCTTTAATGTTTGAATTGCTTACTTGTAAATAAGATGGAAGAATTGATTCATTTTTTGGTCAATTCTAAAAAACATGGGCTTTATATTGTTTTTTACACCATGTGGGTTTTATATTGTTAAAAGTATTAAATATGGATCTAATTGATATAATTCAATAAGAGAGAGAGGGGAAGTTAATGCCTTAAATATAAGATTTAATGAGAGGAATTGGATAAGGTGAAAAGTAGTAGTTCAAATTACATTTTCTGCCCTCATAATTAGGGAAAGACTAAATTCAAAATGGGGGTATTTTAGTTAAAGAAATTTTCAACACCATCATTCATATTTTTAATAGTAATGTAGGTATAGATATAGATTCTTCATCATGTTCGATGGTTTTATATTTGGCTTCCCTCCCAAGTAGAGGTGTAAAATGGATTGAGTTGTTTTACACCCGGGGTCAAGTTGGACCAAGGGTTTTTGGCTCGTGGTCTGTGTGAGCTCGTGTTGGCATAGCCCACAGTCCAATACGAGAATGACAAGCGTCATGACCCAAAGCATAGTTTGAACCAATTATAGCCATTATAAGATGGTATAATGGCAAAAATAACCCCCAACAACTATAAACAACTATTTTGGGGTGGTATTTGTGTATTTTACCAATAATGATGCAAAAATGACTAAAATGCCCCTAATATATAGTTTAGGGGCATTTCAAGTAAAGTGATAAATAAATTTTTTAAATGACCAAATACCCTCTCAAAGTTATAAGTGATTTGTTTAGAAGAGTATTTTGGTTAATTCAATTATTTTTAACCTCTATAAATACCCTAACCCTTACCCATTCTCATAACAACAACAACCATTCTCATACAACCAAACACAATCTCTCATTCACATACTCTCATACTATATTATATACTATTCTACAATCTACTCTCAACTTTTTTTTTTTTTTTTTTTTTAATTTCAACAAGAAGGAAGGTTTGATTAAGTGCCTCAAGTTGAAATTGATAATTTGGGAGACTTAAAAGCTTTGCAATCAAGTGGGAATATCAAATCGGTAGACTGGACTCCAAGGACCAAAGTGCAATTGCCTAGTTAGTTAGATTTTTTTTTTATAAATTTTAGATTTTAATAATTATTAAAAACTTAAAATGGCATGTTCCTCTTAAACCCCCTTCCAAACCCAATGTAATGCTTTGTATAGTAATATTAGGGTACCAACAAACAAAACCAGTGATGCTCGGAATTATTTTACCATGAAGGATGTATCGGGAAAGGGCATGGAAGCAGTTTGTGTTAAATGTAAATGTGATTTTTACTATTAAAGTCAGTAGTATTTGCACTATTTGCACTATTTGCACTAGCCATTTGAAAAGTTAGATGTCTAATATAAGAAATTTTGATATTTTAGCTTGATGGAAGGAATAGGAAAATAATTATCCTATTTTTATTGCTATGGCACATTATTTATTAATCCCTCCAGTGCCTAGTTGCATCGGGATCATGTTTTAGTGCAAGAAATAGAGTACTAGATGAAAGGAGAATCTAGATGATTAATGAAACATTGAAGATATACATTTGTCAAAAAGAGTGGGTTGAAGCAAAATATAGACTCCAAGATAAAAAGAGGGCATGGCATGTCATCCAATGTGTCACCACTTAGTTATAATGGGATTTGAAGAAAACTTTTTAGATTATTATAAATTTTGAGATTTACATTAGTTTATTTGCACCTTGTAAGTTATTTGTAAAATTTTTTAACTCCATTGTAAATTTTTATCTTCTATTTTGTTATAGCATTTTTTTCAATTTCATTGTAATTTTTCAATTTTATTTAATCAATTTATATTTTTATTGTATGAATTTTATTATTCATATGGAATAAATTTTAAGATGATTTTTTTTTCAAACTGTTGTTACAACTTACAATCATTGAATTTTTTTTTAAATTTTTTTTATCGTTCTTGTAGTGAAAACAAATAAAAGAAAGAAGATAAAAATGGAGACCAGTCCGACCTAGGCTTGTGCTAGGCCCCACCCTCAAGCTTCAAGGGCTATGCTGGCAGTCCGACATTACACCTCTACTCCCAAGCATAATATTTCTATTTTGACCTAAGGGGGTGCTCTTCTGGATTTTGAGAGGGGGAAAGATTCCCATTGACCAAGAATCCCATGTTCTTTTAGATTTATGTGAGGACCAAGAAAAGTTTATTTTTCTTGGGTATCACTTACTCGGGTAAGTGACACCCATCTCCTAGGTGGGTAAATAATTTTCCCATCTGGGGGGGGGGGGAATTGCCAACACTTGAATGGGACAAAAATGCCCCTTTTAATAATGGATTTTTATGGCTAAAATGATCATTACCTTATTTACATGGGAAATAAAAGAATATGGAAAAATGCACTTACCCGAATAAGTCTTTCCTAGAAAACACTTATCCAAGTAAGTACATTTACTTAAATAAGTAACTTACCAAAAAGCGAACGGGCCTAATTGTATATTGAATACCATTACCATGGCATTTAATAACATTTTTCATTCTTTTATTGGATTTTGATACTCCTCCTTCATGCTTGATCTTCCATTAACAGATTATCTATGATTTATGAAATACATTTTCAATAAATCATTTTTATGTTAAAAAATTGAAAGGAAATAAAAAAAAATAGCATATTGATAAATAAAATAGGTTATGAGACCATGCATGTGGAGGGTTCCTTTAATCCTAAAACAAAATGTACAATTAAAAATTAGAAAACTAAAAGGAGGGGATAAAAAGAGAGCATATTGAAAAACAATGTCGGGTAGGTTATGAGGGCCCTTACATGTGGAGGGTTCAACTAGTCCTAAAAAATGAACAATTGGAAAGGTAATTTTTAATAAATTACTTAAAAAAAAAAAGAGAAAGAAGATAACAAAATAGGTCATGAGGCCCTCCACACACCTTGCATGTGGAGGGTTCCACTGGTCTTACAAAAAACGTACAAATTGAAAAAGTAGTTTTGGTATTTTTTTATAAGAAAATTGAAAGGAGAGAAAGATAGCATATTGATAAGTGAAATAGGTTATTAGGCCCTCCATACACCTTGCATGTGGAAGGTTTCACACTCACTAATCATTAAAAAAAGAATGTACGATTAGAAAATTACTTCTTAATAACTTAATTATTTTTTTCTTAGAAAACAGGAGAAAAGAGAGAATAGGGTAGGTGACGCTCCACACACCTTGCATGTGGAAGGTTTCACTTGAATAGGAATCCATGTGACGTTACAAAGATGTTCATTCGGATCAATTAATGGAATAATTGTATGTTCAATCCTCAGGGGCGGAGTCAGGAAATTGTTATAAGGGGGTAAGGGGGTAAGTGGGGCCAACTATTGAGCTATTTTTCATTGGTGGGGGGACCCTGGCTCCGCCCCTGTCAATCCTAAAAGTCCATGTACCATGTTAGACCCATACCTCACCTGACCCTTACCCCAGATTTAGAAAAGATTGAAAAAATACAATTGGACACAAAAGAGTGATGATCAAGCAAAGAAGGCTTTCATGGAATATGTTCATAAGCCATTGGCTGGGAAAGATTTTATAGGAACATATTCCAGTCGCAGTTACTTGTGGGCATTCTTTTTCTGGATTTTGAGAGAAGGAAAGTTGGTCAACGGGATTTTGATCTCATTGACCAAGAAACCTATTTTCTTTTTTTAGATATATGCTGGGCATGCATCCAAAAGTTTAGAGATTTTAATATTTTAGCATGGGCCCAAATTATTTTGAATCCAACCTAATTATGCACATGTATATATACATATATAGACACATATTTCACGAGATCGGTTTTGGTCAGGGCAAGCCCGTGCTCGTACCGCCCCAACAGCCTCTTGCAACCTTACATCGGGAATATCTCCCCATGAAGTAAAGCACATGAGTAGGGAGATATTCCCAATGCAAAACTGTAAAGGCTGCTCAAATGGGTGTTGCCCTAACAGAAGCCAAACTTCATATTTGCATGCATGCATGCATATATCCATACATGCATACATACATACATATATATATATATATATATATATATATATATATATATATATTAGGTATATCAATTTTTAGTGTGGGTTGATTCACCAATCCATTCATAGCTCGGGCTTGAGCCCAACATAATCGCATCAAATTTTAATGCGAATCAGGCTTGGTTTGAATAGTTCTGGCTTGACCTTAGGTTTTAGCCAGGCTCAACCCTTAGGCCTAATTTTTAGGGTTGTGCCTAGGTTGAGTTAAAACCTGGCCCAACCCACTCAACTTGTTATTGCCTCAAAAATTTAGACAATAAAAGGAACTCTAAAAATCAAATGGGTCGGTTTCATTGGAAATATAGTTTTAGGAAATTAGAGGTGAAACCCTGAGACATATTTGAAGATACAACCTTTAGAACATTAGTTGCCCTCATTCAGGTATTGAGTTGCAGACAATTTTTTTTCTCAGGATACAATAAAACCTTGAGTGAAAAACTGTAATTAACAAAGTTGAAGAATTTCTAAGAAAATCTTATGTAAAACAACAGCAATCCAGATTGAAAGAAATAATGAAATATGTATTATTAACTATATGAAGATCCTCTTAATTTACACCTTTTTATAGATTCTAAGGAGTCGTCGTGAAAATTTTCTAAATCAGTTTAAAGAGGTTAACCGTATAATCACAATTTTGAATTAAGTGATAGTTCACAATTAATGATTATTAAACTTTTAAATGATAAAGTCATGACCATTGGTTTAAAATTAAAACATCTAACAAACATGCCAAGGAATCATAGTTAGACTCACATTTGGATTTGACTTAGCTGAATTCACACTCTACACGT
This sequence comes from Nelumbo lutea, assembly GCF_056320005.1. Classification (NCBI taxonomy): domain Eukaryota; kingdom Viridiplantae; phylum Streptophyta; class Magnoliopsida; order Proteales; family Nelumbonaceae; genus Nelumbo; species Nelumbo lutea. The sequence continues at coordinate 38,374,735 of NC_142688.1, forward strand.
GACCATGTAGGCAATGTTTTTTAAAAATGACCAGGAACCGTTTTTGCCACCAGTTTCCAAGTTGATAGTTTAACCATCTGGTCCGAACGAACAATCTGTTTTGACAAAAAAACTAAGAAAGAAACATAAAAATAATTAAAATAAAAATGACCAAAAATCATTGAACAGGTTGATGGTTCGATCACCTGGGTCAATAGGTTGTTAATCAATTTAACGGTTTTTTACTAGGTATCAGGTTTGGGGTAAAACAGAATTGGTTACCTAGATAGTTTCGGGTCAAACGGTCCAATCATCTAGGTCAATGGCAGTTCAAAAACCATGCATGTAGGTGTGCATAAAGTGCAAGCAAAGTGTGTCTGGTTGCATCATATATGTGCACACACGCACATGTTTCCATAGTTTCCTTTTCGTACTTTTATGGAGTGTCTCCTAAAAGCTTAATAGAAGTTTTATAATTTTTCAAAAAGGGACAAGATAGAAAAAAGGGAAAATTAAAAATAAAACAAAAGTTTTGATAGGAAAATTTAAATTTTAGAAAAGGTATTTTTCAATGTTAGAAAGGTGCATGTGCACAATTGTATAATCAATGAATCGAACACCTAAAGAGATTTAGGGCCCATTTGGTGCATATTTTCACGTGGTCTTTTGGTTGTTTATAAGCCGGGAAGACCGAAAATCAGTCTATTTCTATTTGGCACATGAAAGATCTAACTACCAAAAGACGGGGTGCCGAAAAGATGTGAGTAGCCCATTTTGGACTGATTTTGGGAAGCTCTAAATGAAGCTTATTGCGTCTTTCGCATTTTAATCTCACATGGAAATACTCGAAATGATGCACAGAAAGACGTGCGCCTGTCAAATGGTCTTTGGGCTGCCCAAATCTTATGTCAAAAGCTCAATGTGTCTTTTGACTATCCGAACTACAAGAAGATCTTCTCAAAAAGACTTGCCAAACAGGCCCTTAATATCAACAACTTCTATCCAAAACCAAATGGAACCGAACCGGCACTACCAAATCTATTACATGGCAAGGTTTGCTTCCAAATTCTTGGAACCCACCCTCCCTTGAGGTCAGTTCCAGGGGTTTTACCTAAACTGAACCAAACTAAAGAACCAGCCTTGATTGGCTTGAGTAGAAACGACCTTGTTTGATCTTGGTGGAACCGAAATTGGCTTAAAATAAATCCCAAAGTACTTTGAAGACGCAAAGATTTGAACCCAAACACTTATGGTTACAAAGATTATGGTCTCATTTGACGATTAAGCCACTTAATTAAATTGATCACTTTTCTTCAATTAAATATTTAAATTGGTATAATAAGTAATGTAAAAAGTAACATTTTCTAAATTTAAATTAATGTTGTTTGTTGTTGAAGGTCAACTATAAACATTTTATTATTATGTTTTCTAATCAACCATATATATTGATAGTGACATTATCAATTACAATTTGTATTATGTAATTATGTCACATTTATAATTCTTAATGTTAAAAAATATATAATTTAACATATAATATTATAAACATGTATAGCTATATAGAGAAAGAATAGGTTCCATTTATAAATCGTAAAACTGCAAGGCCAAAACCAACCCAAGAACTGATCTAATTATAATAGGGTAGGTCCTAAATCCAAGAACCTTGAACCAACCCCTACACGATGGATACTATGAATCGACCCATGCTCCCTCCTAACCAGTACCATGCATCTACTTCTATTTCAAAACCAAGCCTAAATACCAAAATGCCCTTGGCAGTGGTGCATATAGTTGTGTTACAAAACAACATCAATGCAAGCTTGTTTTACACTGTAGGTCAAGTTTGGCCGATAAAGGAAGATTGTATCAGGTCTTACACTCTAGAAGGATGAAACGGGTCCAAATAAATTTAAGTGTATATAATTTAACAATGTATATGAAACGGGATTCATGTAGCTGACCCCATATAATTTGGATTTAAGATTGAATATCACCCACCAACCACTCAATCTCTCACTTTGAAATTATGCCCGACGTGGGCTTGGTTCCACAACCCCTAACACAACCATGGCATTCGGCCAATCCGGATTGTAGTTGGACTTGTGTGCAGTTGAAAATAGGGCATTATTCGAATTGCACGTTTACATGCGTGCACACGTGTACAGACATGAACATAATGTTCACTTTTGGCAAAGGTGGAATCAACCGAACAGAATAATAAAAGCTTGAAATAGGCAAGAGGGCTGGCACAGAGCTCATCTTTGGGGTTTGGAGTGTAGACCCCTCTCCAAATCTTTCCATTCATCCCCTGTATCTTCTCTATCGATCAAAACAAATGTAGTTGCTTGTCTTTAGTTTTGCCCTTGGCTCATATTTGAGCCAAATGAAGTTGCTTGTCCCTAGTTTTGGCCCCCCCTACTTGACACCCGTCTTATCTGTCTCTATGTGAACAACACAAGGACATCCCTCATGCAATGGTCTTTGTATTTGGATTCTAATGGTTGAATTATATTATAACAATATTGGCTTTTGAGTCTTCTTGAATGATGAGATCGATCGATGCATTTTTGGGGCACCCACATCACATATACAAGACACATTTGTCACCCCATCTTTACAAACTTGTCTATATACACTGAAGATGTCAGGCTCTCTCGAGTCTCACCTTTTAGCTAATGTCTAATTCAGAGAACAAACTTCCGTTAAAGCTTCTTTGGTTCTTCTCCTTAGATGCTTAGAGTTAGATCCACTCAAACGAGGACGGGTTTGTTGCAAAATTGGAACAAGAGGCATCTGAATCTAACTATCATCTATTCTAATTAATGTCTGAGAGAGAATGAATTTGTTCCCCATCTGTTTGCGTCTTGGAAAAGACTCAACTCCCTAACAGCTGTATGTTCGAGCTCATTTGGTACTTTTTTTGTATGGTCTTTCAGTTGTTTATAAGTTGGGAGGACCGATTTTTGGGCTATTACCGTTTGGTTCATGGAAGATCTAGTCGCTAAAAGATGGTGTACAGACGTGTCTTTCGTGTTTTAATCTCACATGGAAAGATGTGGACAGACGCATGAGAAGACCCACATCTGCCAAACTGTCTTTGGACTGCACAGATGTTATGTCAAAAGCTCAATATGACTGTCAAAAATATGAAAGATCGACACACCAAATATGATGTGTGAATAATGAATGATCTATAGCTAGCTAATTAATACATTTTGGATTTATTGAATGGATGAACCTTTGGGCGTTTTCAAAATAATAATAATAATAATAATAATAATAATAAACCCCATCTTTAAGATTTTTTTTTTTTTTTGGGGGGGGGGGGGGGAAGAGAACTTTATTAGGATGAGGGCCGGGCCAGGACCACCACTCTTTCTCATGGATTGGTCAGTGAAATTCAATTATGTGGCTGAATCATGGAAGCCCACTTGTCGAATATCCCAAAGTCATTACAGGATGGGGATTATAATTATTATAATTAATGGAAAATTTTCCTTGTCTCTTTAATTAACTATTTACATTAACTTATACTCAATAAATTAAATTTGTTTTCAAAATTTTCCATACAAAAGAAAATCCTATTTGAAAATTTTTTAAACAACACTTTTGCCTCCAATACAATTTGTAGAGCAAGATAACCAGTGGAGGGCAAGTTTCGTTTGCTCTCCTAGGCCTAAACTTTATCCAAAATTATACATTTTTCCCGTAATTTTAATTGTTCATATACATCCACAACAAATTGAAATTTGTTTCCAAGGTTTTCCATGCAAAAACCAAACCAACTTAAAAACCCATTCCACTGATTGTTTTGCACCCAATGAAACTGGTAAAACAAGTAAAATAAATTAACAAATACTTTTATGTAACCCAAATTTAATTTTGAGAAATTGTATTATATATTAAGAAAATTCAAGAAAAATAGAATATGTTACATTTGCAAGCATGTTCTAACTTATCATGTGGACTTAAAAGTTCACCTTAATTGTCTTCTAGAATTAAACCTATAGTAGTAAGAAAGTTAAGTTTAAAATTTCATATATTTAGATATTCTATGTCTTGTTTAAATTTTAAAACTATATTACTCAGAAATCAAAGATAAAAACAATATATTTATCCATCCTATTTTTCCTTTTTCATCAAAGTTAATTATCATTAGAAAAATATGAGCTTCTATCTTGGGATTCATCAAGTATTCTAAAGAAATATTTTGATTAAAATATTAAATTTATCATGTAGAAATATAAATGTCAAAGTACATAGGGGACTTTAATTTCAGTTGAACTTGATGGAAGAAAATGAAAATTATTCTAAAAACTAGATTGCCTTCAATTATCTATTTGGTATGGTTATGCTAAGAGTAAAAGTAGTATTTAACTTTATAAGAAGGGGAATTATGTAATAAAAGGCAAAGTTCAGGGAGAGAGTGAAATTTATTGTCCTTGTTATAATCCAAAGACAGAATATTTTTCTTAGTTAATCCCGTTGATTACCATTCTTCTTTGGATCTCTAATGCAGTATTCATGCCCTAATGCAATAATTTACTAAAGCATCAAAAGTAATTTATGCAACAGGTTACCAGATTAATTCTTTCCCTGAAGAATATCCACAAATTAAAACTACCCATTTAACCCTAAGTATCCTAATTATTTTCTGTGTTAAGTTTCCATCATAGTCAATAATGAAAATAATGTAAATAGAAAATAGCTATAAAAAGATAGCTGTATATATTATAAATATAATTGTTCTTGGGCAGCCAATGCATGCCCTTGGGTTTGACCGGTTTCATGTTCAGATTTCTCCCAGTAACTCAGGTTTCCAGTTTACAATCAATTGGGCTTGACAAATTTTTGCATGTTTTTGATCGTTTTAAAAAGTGTTTTAAATTTATTTTTTTTTTTATGTTTTAATTTTTGGCTGGGAATCTAACAAAGCTATTTTTCATTTCCAATTTTAGAACACCTCTTGAATCTAGTCGGCTTTTGTAGTGAAGAAATAATGAAAGAAAAGCTTACAAATCATCTTCCTTCTTGCTTGGTTTGTTGGTTTAACAAATTGATTCTTACCAAATAAAACACTTCCAAAAGAAAAAAAAAAAAAGAAAGGGAAACTGGCCAAAGAGGATAAGTAGCTACTAACCATAGGTAAAGAAAGAGAAAAACAAGACAAATGTGATTGAGAAATAAGGGCCCATTGAATAAGTTAAAAAAATGGGTACACTTCTGAATTCAGAGATTCAGTAGGGCTATAATTCGATTAGATCATATCGGGATCCAAGAGGTTAGAGCAGGTTGCAGGTACAGAACTTATTTAACAAGGCACCTCATACTCATATATCAGTGTAATTTAGCCTTTATTTTTAGCTATAAAAGTTGAGAAAGTATTTTTTTTTCTTTGCTTGTCCCAAAAAATTGAAGGACCGATCTAACATATCAAATAATTCCAGATTGAATAAACTTGCCAACATTTTACATTGAAAATAATACATGCTTCTAAGCTTAATTAATATTTTCCCCTGCTAAAGTTGTTAAGGGGTGTTCTCCAATGTAAATTGTTTTTGTTGTTGGTAGTTCCAAAAACAAACAAAATGAGTAAGAGTTTGAAAGTAAATTGTTTCCTAAGACATAAACTTAATTGAAAGAAAAAATGTGTTATTAATTTCACAGTTCAATGTTTTAGTCTGACATGTTGTAAACTATAAAATCTGTTTTCTTTTTGTTTAAAAAACATTATTTTGATGATTTCAAGATCATATTGTTTTTAGAAACAAAACCAACTTGTTTTCGTCTCACAAAACAAAAATAGAGTTATGTTTTCGTTTTCTTGTTAATGTGACTTTCAAAAGCAAATGAAAACAAAAATATAATTTGAATTGATTTGTTGATTGATAAATCAAGAAACCAAAATAGTTTTTTTTTTCCTCTTTCCTAATCAGTGGCCATTCTAATTCACAAGCATAGAATTATATAGAATTTTCTTGATTTTCCAGTATTAAAAGAGAGAAAAAAACAGAGACCAATAAGTTTGCCATAGCTACAATATTGGAATGGAATCCTATTGCTAAACCATTTTCTATTAAATTATTAATTTGGCAGTCAAAACCAGACAAATCGTGTTACATTATTATCAAATAAAAACGGCGGGGATAAAACATAAGGGGAAATTTTTTGGTACCGGAAAGATATGGTAGCGAAAGAAATTTGACCAGTCAAAGCATCCTATATTATATTAGATCAACAGAAAGGATTGTTACCAAAAAAAAAAAAAAAAGAAGGGATTAGTTCCATACGAAGGATTGTTGGCGTATTTGTTAATTTTATAAATTTAAAAATGAAAAATATATTATGTTATGAATACTTTTGACTCAGCAGATATGTCATCCACGTGGATGGATTGATCAGATGTTGACTGACGTACACGACCAATATATAAACAAGAACAAACCTACAAACCCAAAGATATTGAACATTTGTTCGTTTGCACGGCGGGTAAATGTGAAAGATGGAATAATTTTATTTATTATTAATTAATGGATAAATTAATAATCAAAATTTACTGTTAATTAACTAAAAGTATTCAAAGTTATTCTTAATATTTAAAATTTTAATAATTGTACTATTCATGTAATGTTTATTTACAGAAAATAATTATTGTTAATTTAATATGAATAAATATTTTTTAGTAAATTCAGTTTTATTAATTATTTGTAATAATGAAATAAAAATAATTATAAAAGTTAATATGTGTATTAACTTCACTAATAATTAACAATTATATATGAATGGCAACGGGGCGGGGCACTCCATCCCTATCCCCACCCCGTAGTCAAGGCACTCTACCCCAACCCCACCCCCAGCGCCAAGCAGGTTCAAAGCAAGTCATCCACTCCTCATCAAGGATGGGGAATCCTCAAATTTCCCCGCCCTATCCCTAGTGTTCGGTGGGTTCAAGGCAAGGCACCCACTCCCCATTAACCCAGTATTCAATTTTATGATAAAAATGATCAAAAGGATACATTGAGTATCAATTACATGATAAATTTGTAAAAGTACACTAAATTGTCTTTTTTCAAAAATCTAATTTTATGAAAATTTTGGAAAATATATTACATTTGTGTAATTTTGAAAATTTATTCATACTTATCTTTAAATTTTTATTAAATAATTTATCTTCTTTTTAAATGGTTTACTTACAAAATTACACTAATTTATCTTATATTTTTTAATATAAACTAATCAATAATTTTCTTTTTCCAATATTATACTAATTTATCTTAGTAATTTGTGTAATTATTGGTTCAAATTACAGTTTTCCCTTACCCACACTCATTTATTTTAATAGTTTTTAATAAGTCACAATGAAAATTACATAAATTTTCAATAGTTTTCAAAAATTATCAAATGTACTAATTTTTCCTAAATTTAATAATTATTTAATACATTTTAAATAAACTTTCAAAAATTTTATACCTTTTAATTTCAAATGTGTTATTTTATGAAATTTTTTGAAAAACTTATTACATTTGTATAATTATGAGATTTATTGAAAACTATTTTAAATTGTTATTAAATATTTATTTTTATTAGGTAGTTTACTAACAAAATTATACTAATTTATCTTTTATTTTCCAATATAAATTAATTAATAATTTCATTTTCCAGCATTATAATATTTTATTCCCCCATCTACATTCGGTTATTAACTATAATAACAACAATAACTAAAATTTTATATTGTTTGATAATTGTTAAATATAATTCTCAATTTTATAGAAATTAGTTAAAGAGTTTTCAATTTTCTAGAAAATACTGTTAGTTAACATGAATATAACAGTTTTTACACAAAATACTTTTAAAATGTATTGAACTTAATTAATAATATTTATTAATTGATATATATATTTTAAATGAGAGAAAAATGGTATAGGTCGGGAGGAGAGATTTTAGGAATTGATTGTGGAGTAGGGGAATATGATAACTTACTAATGGCTTAAAGGAAATACCTTAGGAGAGAGATTTCAAGAATATTTTTAAGTAATTGGGTTGGGAATGGTGACATGGCTTAATGGGAGTGGTGGGAATGAGAAATGAGAGAGTCGAGGAGAATGAACATCAAATAGATAAATAGATAGATATGCTGATGTAGACCGTCTTGCTATATAAATAGATAAATAGATAGATAGATATTGAATTTGATGAAAATACTTACAATTATATGAACATCAAATACAATTTTTCCATCTCAAATTTGTATTTTGTTTTACTATTTCTAAAACTTATTTCAACTTTTAATGGCCACATTGATGTTCAAAAAAAATGTCCCTTCAAAGAGATAAAAATGAAGGTATTTTGTCCGTATGATATATAAGAAGAAAAGGGTGAAATAGTGTTTCCAAAAGCTGTATATGTGACACCCTATATATGATTGTATAAAGTTTGTATAATTAGTAAATTTACATCTATATATTTATATAAATTTACTTTACATGTATAAGTCAAAGAGTTTAACATTTACACCTTTAAGATGGAAATTAGGTTTGAATTAAATCTAAAAAAAATCTATTAACTCGATCAGTTCAACCCTAATTACAACTCTAGCAATGGATATGTAGTCACATCAATTTAGAGGGTGTTTGTCTATACGAGTGTTTTTGTTTCTCTAAAATAAAAGCAAACACTACATAAGTAAAAAGATTTATTTTTAAAGCAATTAATCGCTACGTTCAAAATTACTTTCTTTTCAGACACTTAATACTAATAAACAATTAATGAGTTTACACAACTACTGATTTTCTACATTCTATGGTGGAACCCATGAAAAGAAAAAAGGCATAATCAGCTTTGTCCTGTAGTGCATCTTTTCATGGGTCCACCGGACGGCAAAACTCCAAAGCAAGGTTAAATATAGGGTCTACATCTTCTGCAACCACGGTTGTAGGAAAATTTTGCGACCACCCAATAAAATATGAATATACTAGTGGTTTGATCGAAAAGCAAAGGGCTAGATTTGATACCGGAAAGACATAATATCTGAAAATCTTGTGATTTTGATCAATTAATGGATATCATAAATGTGATAACCAATAAAATGGTATTTATCAAATTTCATAAATGGGGTCCTTTTTATTGAATGATCACATATTTATTACAGCCATGGTTGCAGCAAGTGTGAATAGTGCATTAGCAATAACATATTCTCAATAAGATGAATGGTTTACTTCGGCTCAATGATTCCTCCATGTTGCAGATATAGGCAGTTATATATTAAAATGGGCAGCTCGGTGCATAAGGGCTCCCACCCATACGACGTCTGAATGGAGACGGCTATATGCAAGCCTTACCTTCATATACACATAGGCTATTTTCAAGATTTAAACCCTAACCACCCAAGTCGCAATCGAATAACCCGTATATGTACCCATTTACAAGTATGAGAATTTATTAAAATAGAAATACTTGGCAGTTTGATTTTGTATTTATGGCCAAAAAAGAATAGTTTTCAAAACTGAATCAGATTGGACGATTGGACTGGAAAAATTGGAAATCAGTTAAATGAATAGTTTTGGTTTTTTCTAAAACTGGATTTTTGCTAAAAAAACATTAATTTAGTTAATAAATCGTTGATTCGAACAGTTGAATCAGTCAAACTGTTTGATGGTTTTGTCTGTTTTTTTTTATTTATTTATTATTTTTTTTTGTTAAAACAGACCATTTGTTTAGTTTAAATGGTCCAATCGTTCAACCCAAAAACCAAACCCCTGACCGGTTTCATTGTCAGGATCGATTTTAAAAACCTTTCTAAAAAGTGATTCCAATTGTTAAGTAAGCTTATCCAGGTAGCCAGTTCAAGCAAAATAGCTTTTTTTTTTCCACGTGCCAAGAAATCCTTACCATAGCTATAGGTACGACACGTGGCTAACCTATTAGGTGCACCTATCTAATGATTACATTGCTTGCGAATCATGTCCTTGTGGTTACAACTTAAAACCAAATAAATATTACTTGTCTTATCTAAAGAATAGATTTCATGTAGCAGCAAAGCTTGTAGGAGTCCTATGCTGAAGAAATGACTCAAATGAGCATATGGGTTGATAAATTCACACTAAGATGATATATATACACAGAATTGTAACAAGTCTTCTAATCTGCTGCGATCCTTTGGGCCATTGCTGATGTTTCGATTTTGTTTTCATGAAAGCAACACTTTATTTCTTCATTTGGTAGCATTCTAGAGATTGAAAAGTTTCATTTTCCACGTCTGCATAAATGTTTCTACTGCAATTGGAGTAAGAGTCCAAATTTAAGCAATGACATGGGGGCCCAGGTTCTTCCTCCTACGAGGGTGTGTTTGGAAGGGAACGGATTATTTCATTTAGAAGTAACCACGAACGGGTTTAATTTATGCCTTCCAAAAAAAAAGTTAAAGAAATTGTAATGAACCAAATACGCCCAATGAAAAAAGAAAGATGATCTAATGACGACGATGATATTTGTTGCTTCCCTTAATGTAAAGAAAACACAGGGTGTCATGTCACTCTCATTAAGGGTCTAGTTTGGAATTCCTTGACCCACCGGTTCCTACAGCAATTTCTCTGGTTCAATTCTGGCTTCCATAACAAATCTGCCCAAACTGGAACTTCTGGAGCCTAAGTGGTAATAAATTGGCGAGATGCATTCCCGACTCACTTTGGATATCACAAAATTGCTTCCTTCATTTCGACCTTTCACAGAACCAGGTTTCTAGTAAGATTCCCAAATCGCTAAGCCATTTCAATGCAGTAAGTAATCTATCTTAATTAGTAAGAACAAGTTTATAGGAAATGCATTGGCGTTGTTCAAAACAAACGGAACATTATTGTGACTAGACACTTGTCATAGAATGAGTTCGCCCTTAATCTTTCCAAAATTCCAGGGTGAAGCTTCCTACGAGCCTAATATTTGGACTTATCTCGTAACAGGATCAGAGGAAGTACCCCCAAGGAGATCTTGGAATTGAATCTGTATTGGATAAACGTGAGCTTTAATCGGCCATACAGAGAGATTCCATTCGGCGGGAAGGTGCAGGAGTGCAGTGCCGACTCTTTCTTCCATTACCACTGTCTGTATGGTCGCCACTCCTCAAGTGCTAATAGCTTAGTCGGCTCACCGTAGATGATGAACATAATGGACTTTTAACCCTTTTTTTTTTATTTGACAAAGAGAAAGAACAAACCCTTAACCCCTTTGTTTTTTCGTTTGTTTTAAAATTTAATATAAATTTTAATATATTAAAGACATTTGAAACCTATATATTAATCCCACTTACACATGTGAGATGCAGGGACGAATGTACAGGAGATCCCAACTCACGTTTAGGGAGGACTAGCTAGCGAAACTGGAGTAGCAACATCCTAACAAACAAACAAACAGCCAAACAGGACATATAGAGGGGAAAAAGAAAAGGACAAACCACCAAGCCCAGCGGCCCCAGTCCTCGTAGCGATATTGTAGGTAGGTAAAAGTGTAAAACAGGGGAAATAAAATAATCATAGACATTAAGAGATTGTGAACCGAGTTAATTCAATTTGAGTTGGGAAGGTGGTCCAAATTAACCCACCGAGTTACGTTCTAAAACACACAACACACACATATATATATAATGGAGTAAGTTGGCAGTCCGAGTTAAGCCAAGAAATGGTAAAAAGCAAAATTAAGAGCATGCATGCACGTTGCCAAACACATTAAACACCGATCAATAAAAGCAAAAGCAACAAGATTTTTGCGAGGCTGATCACCTTCTATTTACAATGAAAGAAGGTAAGAAAAACAAATAACGCCTCGTGACTCCTCCTCCATCTAAAATACATCCACTTGGATGCACAAGATACACGTCAGAGAGAGAGAGAGAGAGTATGATCACATAAGGATCCAAAGGAGCTAGTAGAGTGGTGGTTTGGAAGATAGAAACCACTGAGTGAAGCTTTGGAGTGTTCTAACATCGGCTCTGTAGTGCTTTTGTGTGAATTCAAGCAAATCCGACCATGTGAAGTCCGGGTACTTCCTTGGCCCCTCTCTCCCCACCAGATCTTGTGGGGGTCTCACCACTTTGTCTTCTTTCGGGCACACAAAGAATGCTAAGGATCTCCTCTCTCTGTACCTGTTCACCACCGCTCTATGTAGGCAACTCTTGTACCTTCCGTTGGATAACGCCTACAAAATGAAACAAACAACAAATGGACCGAACTTATTAGTCCTCACCCAATTCAGTGTCACACGAGCCCTTGGCCCTTCCCATTTTGGACCATCGCCCTTGCAACAATAACAAATACTTCATCCCTTCATCATCCTCTTTGTCTGAAAACTTCCCTAGCTATATATCTTTCAATTCTGATCAAACCCCGCTCCACAAACACAATTAATACCCTAAATTAAATGCTCAGCAGTCAGCTCTATTAATGCACCCACTCCATTGGGATTGGGTTGGGTGGTGATCGACTAGTTATTTATAGTGGGTTTGGGTTCGTATTTTGTAGGTATTTGCTTGTTAATCGATCAGGAAAAAATAATTGGGTACCATACAGAGATGGCTAGCTAGCTACCTACCATAAAGGTATCGCCAATGTTGATGACAAAGGCATCACTCCGTGGCCGGACAGTCTGCCATTTGTTCTGTGCAAATACTTGTAGACCTCCCACTTGATCTTGGTGAAGGATGGTTAGAGCAGTAGGATCGCAGTGGGGGCCTGTGCCAAAGGTGAGACCAGGCTCCTGACAGGGCGGATAGTAGTTGCATCTCATTATAGAGCTACTATCTTGGAAAAATCTGCGGAAGTGAAAGCGATCTATTCCCAAGCTGATGCCCAACAGCTCCATAATCACTAGAGATAACTCCTTCATTGATTCACAATATCTTTGGTAAATCGACCTACAAAATATAATATATTAATGTAGCAATGACTATGAGAGAGAGTTGTTAATTAGCTAGCGTAATTATATTACAAACACTGTATTCACACATGTATATTATTAGATTGCTCTAGCTAGCTATATAGCTCCTCATTTCTTACCCTGTCTGTTCAAAATCTTCCCCTAGGACGGACTTGAAGTAGTCGGTCACCATGGTTTCATAGCTATGGTCATCGAACCCAAAAGAGAGCGTCTCCTTCCATGGCAAACTGGAGGAGAAGCGGTCGGCATGGGCGCCGGAGTATCCCCACATGCCACCGGGCTTCCGTCGGGCCCTGAGTTTCTGGGTGATGGGGAGCTTGAAGAATGCATCCATGTGATGATGCGCAGCCTGAATGAGATGGGCATCAACACCATGGTTGATCACTTGGAAGAACCCGTGGCTCAAGCAAGCTGCCCTGACTAGCTCAGCTGCATGATTGGTAGCCATCTCGTCACCGTTGAGGAATCCCCGGAGGTCTACTAGAGGCTCTCTGAGCTCTTCAAGTGGGTAAATCAAGTCTCCATGTGACCAAATGAACTCTGTAGGTATATTGGGTTGTTTTCTCAACAAAGACGAGTCAAAAACTACACCCCGGGTGTCCTTGGTCCGATCCTTGAGCTCCAATGGAGGGCGCAGGAGCAGAGTAGAGGCGGTTGAATCCATTAGGAGACACAGACACACACAACTCGAAAGAGTTGAGGCTAGGAATGGTATTTATAGAGTCCAAGAGTTGCAACTAGACAACAAAACATAAAGAAATAGATGACCTCTAATTTGCTGTGTAGATCTATTGGAAAGAGTAAATAAATTGGAGGGAACTCTGTGAGAAAAGCCAAGGCCACCATTGGTGATTGGTGAAGCTGAAGAGGAGATTGGAATCTTATTGTTAAGAAGCCAACCACGACTGAGACAATTGACGCCCTTTAACTCATTGGTCATTTTAAGTTCTTGTAAAAACAATTACATCACACCCATGCAGCTAGCTTCCCCTCTCTTCTATATTCCCTTTCTTGTCCTTCTCCGCATTGAGATTGCTTGTTCCCTAGGAATCCATATACATATTTTTTCTATACTCTCCTTTGGATTCAAGCGAATGGCCCGTTTGTATAGAGCTACAAAACTACAATATCCTCTTTACTCTCTTACTCATTCAAGTGAATGGCCCCGGTACGTCTTTTGTGTGGGTTTTTCTTCTTTTTCCCATCACTACTACTACTAGCTAGATAGAGCTACAAGACTACAAATCCTCTATACTCTCCTTTGGATTCAAGCAGTGAATGGTCTGCTCTCTATTTATGGTCTATGGGTTTTTAAAATTTTCACTACCCATCTCTCTCTCTCTGCTTGTTTTAACCTGAAGGGGGGCTGCAGGGGATTTAACTTGGCTAAAAGAGAGGCGCCCAAACAACTCGGCCAAGAGAGAGAATAAGTTCATGGACAAATTTGAAAAGTTTTCCAAAGCTAGTATATTACCATATGGAAAGGTCACTCAAATACGGATTGGTATCAGTTTCCAAGTTCCGATATTATTTTGTCCTAAACAGGATTGAACTAATAAAACACAAATGGTACAGAGGCATGTGAACCTCCTTATTGTACACTCTCAAAAAAAAAAGAAAAAAAAAGAAAAGAAAAGAAAAAAACGGAAACCAAACACGTTTTAATTCAAATTATTAATTATTTTTACTGCTACTTCTGATGGAAAGGTCTCAAAGGAATATACTTGGGGTATTGACGATTGTAAACACATGCAATACATGACAATATTTCCATGATTTTAGGTAAAACTTTAATTCCATGATTGTTTTGTTATTATAGAGAGATAAGGTCAAGATGCCGATACATTTATTTGTTCTTGCTTCTCAGGTTTTGCATTCATCACATTTTTAGGACAAATTTCAAATTCATATGCAATGTAAAACTAAGATGAAATGATTCTGTTCCATTTGACGTAAGGAATATTTTGATCAGGGTGCAAACCACTGTAGACCAATGTCTTCATGTTATTACTTATTTGATTGACCCACCAAGGAGATATGCATGCTAAGGTAAAATTACTGCCATGAGCCCATGATTTTTATAAATTACCTTGAGGGAAGCCACTCATGTCCTCTCCTTTGCACGTAAGAAAATTGGATGGTTTTGACAGCATATTGTTCATGAACTAAGGGGTTGTTTGTTAATATGTATAATTTTGTTTAAAAAAAAAAACAACTGCTACATCAACAAAATTATAATGTTTTTATTATCGTGGCATTTATTTTTGTTTTGGAAATGAAAAATAAATAAAATCATACAT
Organism: Nelumbo lutea; assembly: GCF_056320005.1. Classification (NCBI taxonomy): domain Eukaryota; kingdom Viridiplantae; phylum Streptophyta; class Magnoliopsida; order Proteales; family Nelumbonaceae; genus Nelumbo; species Nelumbo lutea. The sequence goes on from NC_142688.1 coordinate 38,389,941, forward strand.
ATTTACAAACACTCCCCAAATATAATATAAGGGTGTATAAAACTTGGATAATGTGTGTGAGCAAAGGACATAAGGAAATAATTATTGAAAATGCTTAATTTCATAGGATGATAATTAAATGCCTCATACAAAATACAAATTTTCAATTATGCAAAGTTTTGAGAACATCAGAACAAGAAAGTTGTGTCTGTTTATAATTAATTAGGGAAAATTTTATATTAGTATCTTGTACTTTGGGTCTAGTGCTATTTTGGTCGTCGAACTTTAAAATATGATAATTTAGTACTCAAACTTTTAAAACGTGCCAATCTAATACTCTTCAAGTGTCATCTAATTCTCTTTATCAACCATTCAAACGTTGACAAAAAATGAACAGTCTCAAATCCTTGCCTCTTTTGTTAAAAAAAGTTTGGATCACCAGAATGCTCACTGAAAAGTAATCCTAACTTTTTTGAATAAAGAGGCAAGGATTTGAGACTGTTCATTTTTTATCAAATGAACAGTCCCAACATTTTTTATCAATGATGGTTGATAAAGAAAATTAGATGATAGTCAAAGGGCATTTGTATCTTTACAAATGTCACTTAATGACTAGTTAATGACATTTACCGGATTGATACATTTTGAAAGTTAAAGTACTAAATTGTCTCATTTTAAAGTTCGGGGACCAAAATGCCACTAAACCCAAAGTAGAAAATACTAATTGGATACTAATTGAGAATTTTCCCTTAATTATTATACTCCAATCTGATACAAAAGTCATACCTTTCATTTCATTTACACTGATTGGCAGTGCAAATTTTTCATCTCAAAAACTGATGCAAAACATGCACCATCTTCCTCCTTCCTCAATTCAATTTGGGTCATATCCGCTTACTTCTTACGTAATTCATAAACAAATGACCCTCCTGCTACCTCCGCTTTCTTTCGCATGAGGTAGTGGCCACATCATTTTACTTCTTACAAACAAGTAAATTGAGACAGGATCACATCTGAATCAAAAGTAACCAAAATTTTTATACACCCAACTTATTTGCATTCTCATGCATTTATATTAGCGCAAATGAAATTTGCACCGCAAGCAAATTAAGTCTAAACTTAAACTTACGGCTCACGCAGCCAAAAACTAAGGCCTTAATAAACAACACTTGTTTTAAGGGCAAAGAACTCCCCATGGCCACAGCCCACAGATACCGCAGATAACTTTTTTAAATTACAAAAAAGAAAAAGTAATTATAAGAGGGGATTTTATGAAAATGCACGAGATTACAGGGGTGTCATGCATGTCTTGTAGTTTTGTGACTTATGGCCTCTATAAGATTCACTTCCTAAAATTCACTTCCTAAACATCAGTTTCATCCTTATACTGCATTTGTGTATGAATAAATTAGAGAAAAAAAAAGAAAATAATAACTTGAAAGAAGAAAACAGAAAAGAAAATAAAGGTTGTCTTTTTAAGAGGGAGTGGGGCAATTTCCCTTCCTCTCTCTCTCTCCACTCTTTTCCACTGCTGTCTACTGCATTATGGAGAGAAATTAAAAGATGTAGAAAACAAATTTACCTTATTATTTTATTTTCTTTTTTATTTTGATTTTCCTTGTCACTCACACTATATATATAAGAAAATCCACTTTTGAATTTTCTTTTCTTTTCTTTTCTTCTCTATTCTCTTAATTCAAGAAAATGCTATTAGAAACCAACTACAGCCCACCAGGCCAACTTGAGGGTATGTCTACCATGTCTAACTATTTTGTCATTTTCTCCAATTTTTTAAAATTCCCTCAAATGTTGTCAATGCACCCACTTCAGTTTAGTTCCTCTTATCATTCCCTTAAACATTAGGAAATCAGAGATACCCAATCATGGGTATTTTTGCCACCATTTTGTCCTTTTCCCACTATGATGAAAATGGCTCAAGTGGTGTTGGGTGTAGACCTGTTCATGGGCAGGGTGGCCTGACGGACCGGCCCAGCCCGGCCCGGCCCCTGAACGGGTTTGAACATGGTTATAGGCCCGCGGGTTTAAACTCGGGCCAAAAAGCCTGGCCTGCAATAAATTTGAGCCGTGCTCGGGTTTTGTCAAAATAGCCTGGGCCAACCTAAACCTAGACCTAAAAAACCCTAATCGAATAGCCCAATCTTTTTATTATCTCTTTGCCTCTTTCCCTCTTCTTTTTCCAACCGAACCCTTCTTTTCCAACCTCCACATCCTCCACACTCCACAATGAGGCGACGAATGTTCACTGGCGCAATAACTCCGGCAGTGACGATGAGTTCTCTCTCTCTCTCTCTCTCTCTCTCTCTCTCTCTCTCTCTCTCTCTCTCTCTCTCTGATGCGAAGTTGCAAACTGATGAGGAATCTCTATCAAAGTGCGATTGTGAGTTCTCTCTCTGATGCGAAGTTGCAAACTGATGAGGAATCTCTATCAAAGTGCGATTGTGAGTTCTCTCTCTCTCTCTCTCTCTCTCGCGAAATTTATTAGGTCGGGCTTCGGGCTTTTTATCAGGCCCAAGTTATAGGCCCATAGGTCAGGTCGGGCTTCGGGCTTTTTATCAGGCCCAAATTATAGGCCCATAGGTCAGGTCGGGTTCGGGCTCGGGCCTAGCATATTTTCATTAATGGGGACTAAAAGCCCGGCCCATGAACAGGTCTAATTGGGTGCATTGAACTCGAGTTTCTCAGCAGCACTCTCCCATGTTTTAAACCTCTAGAGGTTAAATACTAAATTAATAATGCTACAATGTCGTTGCTCTAGAAATATTAATCCTGATGGCATCATAACTGTTTAATTAGATAGAATTAAATCTAAGGAATTAAGGGTTTGTTTGATTTGTGGTCAGAATCGGAATGCTCTATTTTCATAGTTTATTTTTTACAAATGCAAACTGAAATTAGAATTGGAATAAGTTGGAATGGGATCTCACTCCCAAAGGAGGGAGAGAGAATGGTCATTTCCTCAAATGGGGAATGCCATTCTACCTGAAATATTGAAAATTGAATTCTGATTCCACCCTATCAAAAAGTTGAAATCCAAATAAATCATTTCAATTCCGATTCAAAAACCCTATCCCTGTGAATTAAAGGGATCCTAGGATGGAGATTTCCAACTTTTGAAAACAGCTTAAATGAAGATAATAACAATGAGATGAAACCTCAGATGATCCAAGAATGTAACAGCTGAAGATGATAGGCATAATTATCTTTGCATTTAGCATGTATTACCGAACCGAAAAAAAAAAAGGGTGGTGGAATAAGCAGATAGAACACAGGAAGAAGGAAAAAAACGGATAAACAATAGAAGAAAAGGTTGATGCACCAGTTGCCATATCACAACAAGCACATTTTGGAGCCATCCACGATTGTTAGTTTCTCTTTGGTTTGGTATTGATTTTCCAGCACCCACTGATCCAGAAGTGAGAGGCCAAGTCATCAACTGCACCACTGTTTTGACTCCATCCCCAAATGAGATAAATCTTATATTCCTGGAGTAATCAGCCTACACTGACCACACCCAGCCTAACAGAGTAAAGAGTACGTGTCGCATTGTTGACCATACCTGCAGGCACAATGTTTAAAAGATAGTTTGAGAATTTAAAAAATTAAAAGAGTAGTTCATAAAATTAACTGATAGAATGGTAATGGTAGGGAAAAAGTGCTAGAATCCAAAAGTTTAGATGGGATTTTTTTTCTCGCAAAATAAAATTCCAGGGGGGGAGTGTCACTACCCACTAAGTTATGTAATTAACCCAAAAACAAAACAAAATAATTAATTCATTAAACATTTATATAAAAAGCACAAAATGAATATATTGGTATATATACATAACCATGGGCCCCACTAATGTAATTGAGGAATATAAAATGAAAACATAAAAACAAGGAAGTTGCTAATTGTGCCCAAACATCAGTGCTCTCAAGTCTCTGATCACAAACGTCAACAGAAAAAATAAGTTTTTGCCAGGTAAGGTGGATGAGTAATGGGCTATGTCCATCGAATGCACAGTATATGTGAGAGTGATGATGATTGTGCAATTCTAACTTACAGGTTACATCCCTCCCCCTGATAACTGTTATATGATCACTAGCTTCCACGTAGAAACCAGGGTGAGCCAATGAGAGAGAGAGATGGGCCCACCTGGCCATGTTGCCCATATTCCTTAAGAAGACGATGTAAAAGGACTTCCAAAAGAATGAATGCTTTTGGCTGACATGGATATCCAATTCTACTATATTTATCGTTTCTCTAAGCACCCTTGTCTGCTAAACCTAAAAGGGACAGAGACATTCACGTGGCATTGGTGGTCTTATTCCTTCCCTAAAGACAGCTTTTCCTTGGAATGTCTCTCGCAAATTCACACATTCGGTTTCTCTGTACGCAAGGGTTCAACCCACGGTGAATGTTGAGTGGTGACTCATACATCGAACATGTGAATTACACGTGACAGTCACATGAAAAGGAAAGTGGGGGACAGATCCCCCAATGACTGATGAGCTTCGCCCTCAATACTGGAGCTGGACTGGTGCCATACCGCCAGTCACCCACCCTACGAGCTCAACCCTATTTGTGTAGGATGCACAGGTGGCCTTGTTATTTCAAAGGGCATTTTCCTTTGAAAACCCAAACCCACAGTTATTTACCTTTTAAATACATGAAACATGTGGTTTAAACCTGCCATCACATGGCTTACCCATGCCAATCACATGCATGCATAGTGGGCTTGCACTCATCAACTATGCCTTCTCTATTATTCTACTTCATCATCTTCATTTGAATCCTATCCCAAATATATGGGTTGGATCTATGAATCTGTTAAATTATGGGTGCTTAAATCATTTTATATTACTTTCGATTCAAGTCCTTTTCAATCTATTCCGAATTCTTCTAGCTCTGTTTTATGGATAGTTCGCCACTTCGCCCAAATTCTTCACGCCTTTATTGTTTAGGGGAAACAAACCTAGAAGAAAACCACCCACACAGCCTGCAGCTGAAGAATGTGCTTGTATCAGGTTGCATGACCCAGCTCTGTTTGAATGGTTGGACTTGGACTGTTCATTCGGAAACCAGGTAAGAAAACCAGGTATAGATCCAGCCCAAGATGGAGGAGGCCCTTAGATTTCCTTATGAAAAACTTAGGGTTTGAATTCCATGTTGTATGGTGGTGGCAAGATGCATTCTCACTCCTTCAGCCCAGTCCAGCCTGTCTCTAGTTAGGACTGTCAATTGGACTGGATTTGGTCCAATCCAATCCGGTTCAATATGAGTCCATTACAATTTACAAATGGACCAGGTTCAATTCAATCCAATGAATATTTTGCTCCATTTTCGGTTCTATATCTGGACCATTCAATCTATTCAAATTGGTTCTGATTTACATTTATTTCAATCCAGACCTAGTCCATTGACACCCATATTCTTATTTTCTATAATGGACTGGATATTGGTGCAATCCGACCCAATCCAATATAAATCTATAATAGACGGACTAGATCCAATCCAATCCAATAGAAACTTTGGACCATTAGATCTGGACTTGTCCAATTTAATATGTCTTATTGGTCCATTTAATCCATCCAAATTGATTTTGATTCATCCAAAACGGATCCATTGACACCCCTAGCTGTAGTATTGGACCATACCTAGGTATTCATGCCATGGCGCTGCCCAGATTGGCCACTATGTAGTTCCTTACCGAAACCCAAACTGTTTGGTTGGATATGTCAAGGCCCAATATATGCAACTTAGCCCAATGCTGGTTCATTGTACAAGGTATCGGGTAAGAATGAATCGGCGGAGTGAGCCCGATCCTCAATCCAATAAGCTCATTCAGCTAAACAAGTGTGGGACAAGAATAAATGGGCCCGGATTAACAAAAATACGTCTATGTTTGTAAATTAATATATTTATATAATAAATATGTCATATTATTTGTTGGTATTTTTCTTTAATTGAATGTTAGTTGTGGGCCTTGATTGTGCATTACCTGTATACAAAATTTGGGCTTGACTAGACCTAACATCAAAAGTTCAATCAAAATGAACCAGATTAGCTTGGCAAATACCACGAATCCAACCCAATTAAAATGGATTGGACGGTCCAGTATTTCTTATTGAGTAATTGAGTTGAACCAGTATAGAATTAAAGGTCTGTCATGTTATCGGATTGAAACGGGCATAATTTGATGTCCAACCGCCAACGGTCCAACACTCCAAATCTCCAATCCATGAAACCTGAAAGTGGAAGCCACTCAACAGAGCGAGCTTAGTTTAGGGTTTTCCAAGTAACAAAGAACGAATTTACAAGCTGTAACAAGGCTAAGTTTGGAAGAAGTGTAAATACAAGTAAAATAATACAAAATGTAAGATTTTGTATTCTATATATTTGTATTTGTACTCCTTCCAAACTATGCCTCGACAACAAAACCCATTCTTTTTCACAGGCTGACCGAATTGACTTCTAGCAGATCTTCAGTTTTGCTAAAGCTTGCCCTTTTTTCTCATTTAGAAGGGTGTTTTTTATTCTGTTTGAACTA